>NW_024080886.1:158511-327034 GCF_003009895.1 Hyaena hyaena
GAATGGATCAAGAAGATGTGGTTTATCTATACCATGGAATACTCCATGGCAATGAGAAAGAATGAAATCTGGCCACGTGTAGCAACATGGATGGACCTTGAGGGTGTTATGCTGAGCGAAATAAGTCAGGCAGAGAAGGACAAATACCATATGTTTGCACGTATAGGAGGATCAGGAGGAACTTAACGGAGGACAGTGGGGGAGGAGAAGGGGGGAAATGGTGGGGGAGAGGGAGAGAGGCAAACCGTAAGAGACTCTTGAATGCTGAGAAACAAACTGAGGACTGATGGGGGTGGGGGAGAGGGGAAGGGGGGTGATGGGCATGGAGGAGGGCACTTGTGGGGATGAGCACTGGGTGATATATGGAAACCAACTTGACAATAAACTATCTCTCGGAGCCGGCTCGGCCTCCGGCAGAGAGCACAAGCAGGGGAGGGGCAGAGAGAGAGACAGAGACAGAGAGAGTTCCAAGCAAGCTCCAAGCTGTCAGCACAGAGCTCGACATAGGGCTAAAATTCACGAATCTTGAGATCACCGCCCGAGCTGAAACCAAGAATCAGTCACTTAATCAACTGAGCCACCCAGAAACCTCTATTGTTCAGATTCATAAAGTAAAAGGAAAATGGGTTAATACACTACAAGCGTCTAAAGTCACGCTTTTGTGGGACGCCTGGGTGGCTTAGTCGGTTAAGCGTCCGACTTTCGCTTAGGTCATGATCTCGCGGTTCGTGGGTTTGGGCCCCGCGTCAGGCTCTGTGCTGACAGCTCGGAGCCTGGAGCCTGTTTCAGTCTGTGATTCCCTCTCTCTCTGACCCTCCCCTGCTCATGCTGTCTCTCTCTCTCTCTCCTAGAAATAAATAAAACATTTTAAAAAAATTAAAAAATAAATAAAGTCACGCTTTTGTATTTTGTTGCTTTCGCCTAGATGCTTCTTAATTCAAATTTGTGGTATAAATTTAGGTGTGTTTTGAGTTAGCAATGATTTCTGTATACATTTATCCCACCCCTCGCAATGATGCACCTAGGAATTTGGGGGCATTCAGATCACCTGTCAGGTAAAAACGGGCACAGAAACACCGGCAAAGGCTTTAGGAACATTCACTCTTTGTAAATGAGCTAACATAGCAAGTGCCACTTACTTACTTCACACTGTAAAGCAAATTGGTTTTCTGGTCAAGATGGACACGGACAGGTTTTACTCAATGGAGAGCCTATTAATCAAAGGGAGGAAGGAAGGCAATGGTTTGTATTATAGATAATGCCAGGCTTGGACATTCCAATTTGTATGTGAATAACAAGATTTCTCTTTTGTTTTGTTTTGCTTTGCTTTGTTTTGTTAAGATGGAAGAACTTTCCTTGGTCACTTGCACCAACGTCCTGGCCAAATGAAATCCGGGTCCTTAGCGAATAAAGGCCATGTTCATAAATTAAATGAAAGACCTGAAGCCAAGGCACAGGCATCTCATTTTGGTGGTTTTCATGTAAGGTTTCCGGGGCTGTGTACAAAACAAATTTTACAATATTAATATGTCAGCAACTAAATCGTTTTTATGGCTAAAGCAATCAATTCGGTCATTGTGATAATTTCAATGATCTATGGAGACTGTGAAAAATTGCCTTAGACACAGTAATTGGAAAAACGATGCAGTGTGATCTTTGCAGTGAGAGTACACACGAGAAATGGACCCTCCAATGGACGGAATAGAAACTAGAAGGTTGCAAAGAACAAGATGGTGGCATGGAGGTGCCCTAGTGAACACTGGTCTGGTTCATGGGAATTTCTACTCATCCACAAAGATCTCCCTCTTGACATGACCAAAGGCCAGTACAATACTTTTATCTCACCAGGCTCAGGGTGCAATGCAAAGGGACAAGCATTTGGGGACATGGCAGAGTTACAAACTGATGGACTTTTAAATCTTTACTTTAAGAGGCTGGGCGCCATGTGCGTTTCCATTGACGGGGATATTCCTGGAAATCTTGTCCTGGTTACAACATCGAAGGCTTATTCCCAATGGTCAGATGATCAACACGATCCCCACTGCTACCTAGACTTTTAGCCTAAGACAGGAACCTCCTCATGGGAATATCTTTGAAGCCCCTCGGAGCCTGGCTGCCTGACTCCAGAAAGGAGCCTGGTTCCCAATGCGGGACATTTGAAATGAGTTTCCAACATGGCAGGCATCACAAAACACCATCTGATCCCTCCTCTCCTTCCAGCCTTTATAATCAAAACTGACTTTATTTTGCACTTCCCAGAGTGTCAAGGAACTTTCCCCACACTCAATATGTCATTTAGGGAAGCTCATATTACTCAGAGAAGTAGAATTATTCAAACAGAATCATTTCAGGAATCAAAACAAGGTCAAATCCATGGGAAGCAAAACATGTTATTATTTCCAGTTTACTTCTTCATTTTGGGGGGGGACAGAATATAATTGTTTAATATATATTGTATAATATATTGCATGTGTATGTAGTACAATTTGACAGTAAAGTAAGTAGATAAAAATAATTGGATAAGTTCTTGGATAATTGGATAAAATATTGGATAAAACTGTAATTATCCACATGCAACAGGAATTTAAAGTGAGCCCGTGGTGATCAGTCAACTAGTTTCACTGTAAAAATTGTAGGAGGTGATAATATCCATTCTTAGAATGTAACAAATTTTATTTTTACCATATTCTAAGGGACATATAATATTTTTATCTTTTTATGTAACTTTATATATTATTTTACTTTAAAAGAAAATATTAAAGTGGATAGCCAGAGGATTGGGCTGACTTCCAAATATGCTTTCAAGTCATTGTATACAAAAGAAAATGCCAGTGATAAGTGCATGTGTCTCTGGCAAATATCAGGGTGGGTGGGACTCCTTTGGTCATTGGTACTACCTAGATTGGGGAAGTCGCTCGAAATGTCCCTGCGTTGTGATTTAAGCCATGGACCCTGAGGTCATATTCACTCTCAGTTCAAACCCTCACACAGCTGACAAAGTCTGACAAAGTCATTCAACTTCTCTGTTCAATCAGGTCAAGCATATGTTTTCTAGAAAGAGACATTGGCATCTCGCGTGGCTCAGAATCTCTCCCCCTTCCTGTCATTTCTCTCCTTTCTTCCAAATCCTTTGCCTTCACGTCCTCAGTCCCTTTTCTGCTTTTTCCCAAGCTCACCTTCATAATTGCATTTTTTATTCGTTTCCGATTTGCACCTTCTTTCTTGTTTATCTCCACCTGTGTCCAGCCACATATTCTAATTTATGACAGCTTGACTTTTTCCTAATCTTGCTGCTTTACCCTTTGGATTTTTCACACGGCAAATCCAACCACCCATCACGTGGGCATTCAGCTTCCCAGAAAGTTTCATACACAAACACCTTAACAATTATAACCGTAGGAATATTAAGAATTTACATTAGATTCAATGGTGGCTTTTTTTCTTCCAACACAACAAACTTAGGGGAAATTTTTTTTTCCACCAGCATAATAAACGCAAGTCCAGCAATCAGAAGCAGAAAATAAGTAATATCTTCAACCACAAAGAGACAAAAATGAGATTAATTCAACCTTGGTGATTTTTATCTCCAAGACATATTATAATACCACAAAATCTTTCTTTTAGAAAAATCCAGAGGCAAAATGTTGAGTTTTGAAGATGTTTATTTCAGCGTGGGTGTTTTGCACAAGGTCTAGTATCTCAAGAAGCAAATAATAAACAGGAAAAGGGCTTCCACATGAGAGAGGACAAATTGCCATTTTGCGTTCAAGGTGTACGTTTTGAATATGCTATAAATGCTAACGCTTAGGCTTTTAAGACTTTCCTTTATGATGTGCTGGGGTTTAGGCTTCTGCATTATTAGCATTTTTTCAATTCCTCTAAGACTCAGGTACTTAGCTGCTGTTCCAACTCAGTTAGCTTATATGTTATGCTTAAATTTTAGTGTTAAACGCTAGCCTCCCCACTGAAAACCCCGGATGGGCCAGAAAGAAAGAATGTCTGCTATAATTACGGGGGTGCTTTTTAAAAAGGAGAGTGACTCTGGGGATTAGCTGTATAAAAGTCACATAAAAATACGCACTAAGTTGAGTTGGACTTAAATCTCCCAAATGCACCAAAAATACAGAACACTTTGAAAATTGCATTCTATTCTCCAGACTGGCGTGCAAGTCTTTAATAAACTGTGATAGAAATCACAAAAGTGGAGGTCATTTTATTAGTCTTAAAAATATTCAGATTGTATGAAAAGGGGCGGACTCCTAATGAAAATAATGAATGCATAACAATGTATTTCATGTCATGCATGAATAAATTTATTATTACAAATACTTAATACAATACACACTATGTTCTCCTTTTCTGTGGAATTCTTCATGATAAAAAAGTCTTCCTCCTCAGGGTGCTAACCTGAGAAGGTGTCTTGGACTCACATGAAGAGGCCTTCTGTGAAAGTGATGACCAAGGAAAGAAAAGAGTCATTGTGTTAAGTCCTGGATCTCACTGTGCCTGAAATCCGCAGTTGTTTCTCTTTGCATTACACCAGACTGTAAATTGCGCTTTTTCTTAAGTTATTTTGAACTGGGTTACTGTTTTGAAAAAGGAAAAATCCCGATCTGGATATGCTGAGCATCAAACGTGATGTCCCCTCCAAATTAAATGAGTACCAACAGCAACGTTACTCCCAAGACAGTATTCTGCAAAGTCCATGCTATCCATCCTCTCTTGCGACTACTGTGTCTTAAATACTTGGAGATAGAATAAAACTGTCACCCCCAAACGATCCTACAAGAAATCCATGGTGCTTCTGCTACCAAAGTCTCTGATTACCATGTCGGGAAGAAACCACAATTAGAAAGTGGGTCACACGGGGAAAAGATTTTAGCTTTATTGTTGGTTTGGTTTGTCACATAGCGTGAAAATGACCAACTGTTTCCAAATGCAGTGATAACCTTAGCCTGAAATAGCACCCACCGTCTGCATCCCCTCGGGAGAGAAATTGTGCATTCTGTGCAGAGCGAGGCACCACTCTGAAGATCCACCTTATACGGACGGCAAAGGAGCAGAGACAAATTCCTGTGCGTTTGTCACAGAAGTAATTATGCTACTTAACTTAAAACCTGCATTTTTCATTCCCGTGCGGATTTACGTATTAGCAAATTCTAAATCGTGTTGAATCACATTCGGAGATATTTACTGAGTACCGACCTTAAGTTGTGTATTCTTGTAAGCATTTCGGAGATAGCACTGCAGGCTAGAAAAGGGAGACAGAGACAGAGAGAGAGACAGAAAGAGAGACAGAGAGAGAGAGAGGAGCCCATCTTTTATGTGAATCCCATCCTACAAAGGAGAAGGAAAGTTAATGAAAAATTAACATGCAATATGTCAGGGGTGGCAATAGCTGGAAAGGAAACCATTCCGTCCTGGAAGTTGAGTGGACAGACGGATCCTTTGTACAGAGAGCTTCTAGAGGCTCCCCTGGAAATAGTACATCTTGAAAGAAGTCAGGTAGCCTGGGGAACAGCCTGGAATGCCAAAGGAACAGCAATGCAAGCACAAGATTCTCAAGGCTCCACGTGGGTGGTGGAGTTCAGGGAGCCACAGAGATGTAGACAGCAGTCAGCTGGGCCATCGCAAGTGAGCGTGGTAGAGATGAATAGGAAAGAAGGGGGTCCAAAGGGGAAGAAATTCTTCCCAGGCTTCTGATAGAACGGAGCTTGGGGCCAAGTCAGGAAGGTGGTCACCCACTTCCAACTGATCTCACAAGTCAAGTACTTTGAAGGACCTGTCACTCATCGGAGGGTTTTCAGGAAAACAGAGGCGTGACCTTGACTTGCTCTTCACCTGCTCACTCTGACCCCAGACTATAGGAAGACAGGGGTGAACAGGGATGGGTGTACAGAATAGAACAATAGATGGATACCCATGGGAAATGTTGAGATGCCTGATGTGTCTGGAAAACAGAGTAGCCCCGTCGATGGGGTGTGAGCTATCCATCAAGGCAAGGAAGAAATCCCTGAAGGATTTTGATGCGTACACCTGTTCGGCTGGAAGTATAATGCTGTGTGTACTTGAGAAAGACTGTGTGCTGGACCAGGTTTGGCTGCGGAGGCGGCACAGTGTATGTTTTAGCGCGCAAAGCCGGGGAGGGCTGCGATGTGTCCGTGGGGGCGGGTTGGCTGTAGGATAAATAACTTGTCTACACTTCTGGGATAAGCAAAGAATAAAGTGTCTATGAATCTGGGAGTTAGGAAACAGAAGATATTTAAGCAAGCCTGTGCAAGAGGAGGACATTAAATATGGAACGAATGTATAAAAAGAGTAATATTTTAAGACTCGGCTGAGGAGCCCTGTGAAGGGGAGAGTGAAGCAAGCAGCAAGAACCCTGCACAGAACCATCAAATGAGCTACAAGAAGATCCAGCTAACAGCAGGGAGCTGGAGGCCAAGTCAGGAAGGTGGTCATCCCCTTCCAACTGATGTCACAAGCCACGCATGCCAAGGGCAGGAACATGACAGCGGGTAAGTGCAGGGAGAGGGGCTCCGTCCCACGACCCTGGGATCATGAGCTGAGCCGAAATCAAGAGTCAGATAGATGCTCAATCGAGTGAGCCCCCCAGGCACCCCTAGTCTGATTCATCCAAAGCCATTGCTTTGGAGGCATCGAATGACAACATCATGACCCAGTCACTAGGTAAACATTCTGCTAGTTTTGTTCTCTGGGTTTGATCAAGGGTCATCTTCATGGCTACAGAGATCAGTAAGAACTCAGTAGGTAAAGGAGCATCAACTAACACGTTCTTCATGGTGGGTGTAGATGCAGTGGGTAGTGTTGACTCATTTTCTTGCATTCCCTTGATATCTTTCTGAGTTCTTTTTTTTTTTTTATTTTGTAACGTTTCTTCATTTTTGAGAGAGAGAAAGAGACAGAGCATGAACAGGGGAGGGGCAGAGACAGAGAAAGACATAGAATCTGAAGCAGGCTCCAGGCTCCGAGCTGTCAGCACAGAGCCCGACACAGGGCTTGAACTCACGAACCACGAAATCATGACCTGAGCTGAAGTCACCTATGTTACAGATTTGACTAGAAAGAGGAAAACGTTAAGTGTCTTGCCTGGGATCAGCAGAGTGAATACACAGGAGAGAATAGAGCAGGGCTTTGGAGGACCGACCACATTAACCTTGACGTTCATGGTTTCAAGTCAGCTCATTTGCTACGTGGAATGATTTTCTACAGCCCCTCAGGTCACAGTCAGGACTTCAGCTGAGTGTCGTGCTTGTTAATTGTCCAGCTAGAAAGTGCAAATAGCAGGGTCGAAAAGAAGGAATCTGGAGTCTGAAATCTAAGCCATATTAGCAAGGAGAAGACTTTCTGGAATCAATGCAGGACCTTTACATTTCCTGTAAGTTTACAATTTATATAAGCACCCAACGTGCAATAAGCCAAGGTAGAGTCATGATAACCCAATGAGGCATGGGAGACAAATATTGGATCCTGACTGTTAGGACGGCAAATCTTGGAGATCTTTGTCATAGCCCATGGAGACAAGTCAAGTGGGAGCTAAGGACTGGAATGCGGCCTTCTGAGTTACAACATGGCGCTCTCCCATTCAATCCTTACTTTCCGACTGGGGAAAGAAGAGATCCGCAAACGTTCCTTTGCAATGCAAATGGGGCACCCGTTTGGCATAACCTTAAAGTCTTTTGAGAAAAGGAGTATGAGTCACGCCCATCGTTTTTACAGTTTCCACTGATGACCCAAGACCCATCATGGTGCTTACGTCTCACCTGCGCTTAATGGGTAGTGGGTCCCACTTGACTGTTGTCTCACCCCCTGCCCTTAACCATCCACTGTTGGCCATCTAGGACATGAACCCATCTACTGATGGAACACAGTCTTTTCTTTTCAGCACATTTCCCAAACTTTGGGATAGGCTTTTGTTTCTACCCTTTCTACCCTTCTGAAATGACTTGACAGGCACTACAACATCAGATTACTTGGAACAAAAGAGACAATTTCAACCCACGTCTGCTCAGAGCAGTGCAGCAGACAGAAGAAATATTCATGGCGGCCAATGTTTTTGAGGAATTTCTCTCTACCAGCAACTCCCACACTTTTTGCCCACATCACATAATTTTAGGCTCATGGCTGATGTACCGTGATCTTATTTACAGATAAAGGAAGTAAGGCATAGATGTTAATACTTTCCCAGTCATTGCACACCATAGTTAAGGAAGACACACTCATTGTCCAAGGTATGGAATTGTTTATTCTGGAGGAAAACTGGGTAGGAAAAAATTTTAAACCGTTTGCCAAATATTGGGGGAGGGAAGTTTGAGATGCCTTACTGTTTCCTAGTCAACAGGCATCACCTCCCCTTACACCCCAATTGGGCGATGTTTCGTGAAATGTAGTATTTTAAATAGTAGGACCTCAGGTTTGCAATACTCATTCTATCCAGGGTTACTAACAGTCCCACAGCACAGTCTTAAAGGTCTGGATTTGCATTTGCAAACAATGTCCTGGGACAAGGCTATAAGGAGGAGAATTCAATCTATAGTTACTGATCTATTTAATGCAACTGATGACGTTTTAGTGAACTGAAATTGATTTTCGGGGCACCTCGCTCTCAAATGCAACGGTAGATGAATTTTATTATTATCACCGGGCTTTGTTTCTCGCCGTTAAACGCTTAACACAATTAAAACCAAAATCCGTCAAAAGCTGGAAGCTAAATCCAGAGGCAGAGGGTTCCAGAATTAAATAGGTGCTCCGTAAGGCCCACCCTATCCCTCCAAGGGGAAGATATCATCACAATAAAACACTCACGATCCCAGACATTATTTATTGGTGAGGGTAGTAGAGCTTACAAGGTCAGAAGGTCAAGTGAGGAGAACCCTTGTCATCGAAATGAAAAATCTTTTCCCAGATTTATTCAAGGCTTCTGTCCCCCAGTTGGGCTTCTAATTCCAGGCTCAAGGTCTTAAGAAACAAAATAAGTCATCAGTTTTTATTGCCTTGTTCTGCCTCCTTCTGGTTGGCAAGGAAGCAAAGTTCATGGTGCAAGTCTGTGTTGTCGAGCCTGATTATCGAGGTCACAAGCCACCAAAGCGGACACCGTTGGGGATATTACATCTTTAGGTGGTGACGTTTAATGGAGGCTGTAGGTCAAAGTCCAACACTCAGATGCCTTTTGGGACCAGAAGACAACACGAGTACATGCATGTGGTCGGGGTGGGATGTGATGGCAGATGTGGGGACCTCAGAAGTAGCACTTCTGGGGACTGTAAGAGTGGCCGTGCTGATAAGGAAGGAACGCGTGAAGCAAGCACATCACATCTGCTGCAGGATGACAGCTCCTGCCGGCCCGTCAGGAACACCTTTCTTGCGCATCGTGTCCTTCCCACGTGCGGACCTTACTGGGGAAATGTATCCACTGGCACTGAACACATCTCTGGAAAGCTCGGAGAGGGTGACCTCGTAAGGGTGTCGAAGAAACGCTTTATACAGTCCTGTCGTGTATCTGTTCGTGGGTAAACATACACAGAAACCAAACCACTCTGATGAGATATAATTAGCTGGCAAAGCAGGGAACGCATAGGTGGTTTTTGTAATGTGCACAAAGCAGGCAGACAATTCCTATTTTCTTGTTTTCTCGGCTTGTCTGTGGCTTACAATATACCACACGGCCTCTACAGTATCTTCTATGGGGTCTGGAACCAGAAAGGCCATTTTGACCTACACTGGTTTCTCTGTGTCTATTTACACAGATCTGGATGAGATTAGCATTTAAATCGGAGAACTTTGTGTAAAACAGGCAGCTTTCCACAACGGGGGTGGGCCTCACCCAATCAGGCAAAGGCCTGAATGGAACTCAAAGACCGGCCCCTCCAAGCAAGGGGGAATTCTGCTGCACCTCGGCATTCACACGTCCACATTAAGTGCACACAGAGATGAATTTTAAATTAAGAGGAGAATTTCCTTCTTGGTGCTCCTTTGAACACCTACTAATCGCAAATACCAAACAATCCATAAAGCATCAAGCAGCTCAGTAGCAAAAGTCACAAAAGCATAAGGGGGAAATGCAAAAGCAGACGTTGCTGCTTTAAAAATAAAACAGCTTATTGCTCAGTTTAAAACTATTTCCACTGACAAACACACATGACTTTTCATTTATAATCAATAATGAAAGCTTGAGGGTAGTGTTTTATTATTTCTTGGTTATTAGAATAATCTGCTAAAGTTTTCTAAGACGAAGAAGTCAATCTCCCCTCAATGAAAGCTTTAGACCTCAGCTTTCAGGAAGAATTAGTTGTTTTTTCGTAGTTGTAAGAATTATGAACACTGCACACTTACCCCCTAGATATAAAGCACAAATATTTAGTAACATTAAAAAGGACTGTGCTTTTCTCTGGGGCGCCTGGGGGGCTCACTCGGTTAAGTGTCTGACTCTTGATTTTAACTCAGGCCATGATCACACGGTTTTTGAGTTCGAGTCCCACATCAGGCTCTGTGCTGATAGTGTGGGGCCTGCTTGGGGTTCTTTCTCTCCTTCTCTCTCTTCCCATCCCCTCCTCTCTCTCTCTCTCAATAAATAAATAAACTTTAAAAAAAAGACTAAGCATTTCTCTCTATGCTTTTACAGATGTGGAAGGTTTAAAGCTGATTGAGTTGAGAATGAATGTGTGTGCTGGGGTCGTGTCTGAACGTAGACATGTCCACTGGCTAAAGCTGAGGTGTCCCACCTATTGCCTCCATGTGTGAGGAGGTTGGGGAATCCCTAGGGACAGGAAGAAGGCAGAAGATGTGAGGTCGCCACATTGAACCATCCTACTGGCAGACGTCGGCGGGCTAGCCGCCTCCCAGCAAGAGAGCCCTTCCTGTGGGATGGCTCAGTATGATGCAGCTAGAAGTTAAGACTGCTTTACCCTAAAGGAACCCAGAGTCTGTGGCTTTCTGTGATATCACCTTAGCGATGCAGTTGAGTATAAGACAGAGATGGTTCACGACCTCAGATGACCCTTCTGTGAAGTTAGACTGTCTGGCATCTTTGTTAGAAGCCTCACCCACAGTCTGGGGCAGAACTGGGCACCTTGAAGGGTCATCCCTGGGGTGTCACATCACAGACCCTGGACCGGCTCCTTCTGCGCCGACGCTGCTCCATTCCTCACGTCTATGGCATTGGCCGTAAACCTCAGTGCCAGGGAACATCTCTGATTCAACAGGGTCTGATTAAACAACTCAGTGCTTTGTGCTATCTCTTGCACTGAACTGGTGGTATATTTAAATTATGCACTCAATTTTTAAAGGGAAATCAAAGTATCAATGCCTGTGTAAGAGAGAATGGATTTTAGAAAAAGTATCTCGGAAATTATCTGAGCCTTGGGATAATGCAGATGGGGGCAGCCAGTGCTGAGTCCAAATGGTAGGTATGGGCAGGCAGGCCTGAGGACTCAGGGAGCCGAATGCTGGGGGTTCAGGCCACAGAGAGTGGCCAAGATTCCCGGCAGCTGTCACTGCCCAAGCCAGGCATGCCCTCCACTGGAAATATGAGTGTTGCCACAGGGCCAGTAAGCAGAAACAGAGTTAACCAGGTATAGTCTTGGGCAAAATAACAGCAGGGGCTGAGACCTTGCTTCTAAAATGGACTCTCTTTGATTTCCTATGAATAGATAGGTAAGGAGGTAGGTCAGTAGATAGGTAGATGACATAGCTGGAGAGATAAGATATATAGATAGATATCTTGGACAGCAAGATATATAGATAGACATAAATAGATAATTGATAGGTGATGGATGAATAGATGGATGGATGGATGGATGGATGGACAATGGAAAGATAGATAACTAGATAGTAGATAGACAGATAGACAGATAGATGATAGATAGACAGATAGATATGATGAATAGATAGATAGATATGGATGGATATGATGGATGATAGATATATAGATAGATATGATGGATGGATAGATAAACATGATGGATGGATGGATGGATGGATGGATGGATGGATATGAAAAATAGATGATGAATAGGTGATACTTGAATAGATGGATGGATTGATAATGGATGGATGATAGATACATAGATAGATAGATAATAGATATGATGGATGGATATAAATAGATGATTAATAGGTGATACATGGATAGATAGAAGAGTGGATGATAGATAAATAGACTGTAAGATAAGTAGGTAAGAAGATAGATGACAGATAGATGATAGATAAAATAGATGATCAATAGGGGATAGATGGATGGATAGATGGTGAGATGATAGATAGATAGATAGATAGATAGATAGATAGATAGATAGATAGATAGAGTCAGTCAGTCAGTCAGTGGGTAGACAGGTGGGTAAGTAGGGATGTAGATGGGTAGGTAGGTAGGTAGGTAGGTAGGAGAGGTACAGAAGGACGGCACTATTACCTAACTTATGACATGACAAATAAGAGGCGAGTGCTGTCTAGAGCAAGGCCGTACAGCAGACGGAGGCCAGTTCTCCTGCCCAATGCAACGGATGACATTCAGCCATCACCCACTACGCGTTGAGCTCTCTGACAAGGGACAGTCTGTCTTACCCTATGGGGACCAGTCGTCACCTGGGACTGAGTCAGTTCCCCCAAAGACTTCCAGAGCTAAAACTGGGCAAGGCCTTCAGTCAGTGACCCTAGAATATCCCACAAACACAGACCTTTGAGAAAGCCTGGTTCACATCATGAGCTGGGTATGAGGGGGTCCTTACGTGAGTAAGTGTTTGTAAGCACTACATCTTACATGGACCCATTTGATAGTTACAAGAACCTCTTCAAATGTGGGCTTAGAATCAGTCCCTTTTCACCAGTGGATAGATCTGTGACCCACAAGGTTTATCCTAATGATGGTCAAACTTATAAAGGGTCACACGGGGCAATTCTGGGCAGGGGCTTTGCTCAAAGGGGCACAATAGAAGAATCTCTTGTAACATTTCTTGTGCCTGTGACCCTCCCTGGGGACCCACAGCCCACATCTTCAAAAGCATGAAAGAGCTATTCTCTGAAATGGCTCGGAGCTCCTTTTCATTAGTCTGTGGTCTGCGTTATGGTGTCTCACCATAGGCATGTTGGGGATTCAACTGTGTCCTAACCCCAAGTACTTGTGAACGTGGCTCTACTTGTGAACTAGGGTCTTCTCAGATGTAATGAAGCAAAAATGAGGTCACAGTGGATTAAGGTGGTCCTGAAATGCAGCCACAGATGTCCTTATGTGAGGGACACTGAAACACAGAGAGTATAAACAACACTGTGTCACAATGGACAGACGGATTTGACACGTTTAGGAGACAGCTCCGGAATGCCAAGGATCACCAGCAACTACACGGATGTTGGAGGACGAAACAGAAAAGAAAAAGGCAAAAAAAAAAAAAAAAAAAAAATTTGACCCAGAAAAACCTATTCTCAACCATGCTTTTACATAAGGTTTAAAGAATACAAGTCTCCAATCCAGAAATGATGACATTGGCATACGGGATCCAGCATGTGGCCCATCCTTAAATTATTCAAAACGAAAAAAAAAAATCTGTGTATGAAATCAGGAAAAACTAGGCGATAAACATGGTGGAAAATTTGTGCCAAAACCAACTACAGCAACAAACTTCTATTCCTTGTAAGCGAACGGCTTTCAAGCTTTGCTGATGTCACGACTTTCTGGTTTGGAACATCCCCCAGGTTGCCCTGCTGCGGAGAATAAAGTCTCAAAATATTTTCTCTGTTGAGTGAATCTCCTTACGGGGATTTCCTTCTATTTTTAATCTGAGTATTGTCCTATTTAATGACTGTGTTTAGTCGCTTGTGACTTCGAATTAGGTTGTATTCATTTTTAGTTCCCTTTTTACCAACTTCAGAGATATTAGTCCTGCGGTGAAGAGAAGCACAATGAACACAAGACCGAGCAGGGGAAAACCCACACGGAATTTGCATAATCATAAACATACGTTCATCGGTACTCAATCGTGCCCCTACCCGGCTAGTCTTAATTCAAGCCGGCTCACTGCGTGGACAGTAGTAAAGTTTCGTATCGTGAAGAAATACGGCTTACGCCACAGGGGCGCTTAGTCTCTGCACAATCTATTATTCCTATTAAAATGCCTTGGAAATTATTCTCAGATGATCTTTTTTAGCATATCTGCAACAAGTGCTATAATCAGTCTTTTCCACAAACATACGTTACCTGATCACAGAGGCTAATGGTTGAGTGATTTCTACAAGACGGTTTCTTCTATTTTCTGTGTGTTTTTTCGGTCTTTGTGAAAAGATACAGAGTGAATTATCTATTAACAACTTGTTTTCCCAATTAGGTTTGGGTAGACCTGACTTAGAAATTTTAAAGAACGTTTAGACGGAAGACTATGATTTTCTTTCTTTCTTTTATTCTTTTTTTTGTTAGTCTTACTCAAATACTAGAAGAACACCAGCAGCATTATATTCACATTTACCGTTATTTTTCTCTTACGTTTGCATAGCAATGTCTGGAAAGCGTCTAAAATAGTGCATTTTGGGGACATAAAAATGAGAAGCTAAACTGTTATAAAGAATAAGCTATTGTACGCAAATAACAACCGTAGCTGTCCGTTTCTACAGCACTCACACAAATTCGCCAGAAATCTCTGGGGCGCAGAGCAGGCCATTAATGGGATTGCAATGTTGTTTCCATATAGTACTTGGAAGCTTTTCTGCATCTTGGCTGCAACTTTCATCAAAACAACCCATGGGTGTTTCTCAGGAAAGGAAACAAAGGAACAAAGAAAAAAATTGGCAAAGCAAGAAACAGACTCTTAACTACAGAGAATATACCGCCGGTCACCCCAGGCGAGGTGGGGCTGGGGGAGGCTGGAAACAGGCGATGGGCATTGAGGAGGGCACTTGTGATGAGCACCGGGTGTTGCACGGAAGTGATGAATCATTAGATTCTACACCTGAAACTAATCTGACACTGTAACTTTACTGGAATTAAAATAAAATTAAACAAATAATAATCCAAGGATGGAGAGTACCTGTCAGTGTGAACTAATGCTTGTGTCGGGGGAAACCTCTACTCTTGAAAGGTTTGCATATATTTTCTTTACAGATGCACCATTCTGATTCCAGTGGTGGATCCTGAGTCCAAGATAACATCATGTCACGAAAATATAAACTGCTTTTTCTTAATGCATCAGGCCCGATAAAGGTTTGTTGGAATTCCTCCTTTACGTAGGGACAGGGTGACGCTTTTTCGGTCTGATTTGTTCCAGAAGCCAGCTTGGCAATGTTTCTACTTCCCTACATGTTCCTATTGACTTACCTCAAAACAAGCTTTTTAGGAAGGAAAATAAAACACTTTGCTTCAGATCTCAGCGCTGTGTTTCATGATTTGGTAAAAAAAAATAAATAAATAAAAATAATAATAATAATAATAACAACAACAATAATAATTTAACACTGAAGGGGTGAAAATTGCCAGATGAATCAATTAACTCTTTTGGTCATAAGACAAGTATTTTAGTGATTTTAGATGGTATTGGACAGGATAGGAGAGGAGATATTTTGTGAACACAGAGGCACATTTGTGTAAGTCATGGGATGCTTTTATTCTATGAAGATGAATGAGCTTATCACAGAATTCCAAGTGCATTTTTTCCGCTTGGCTTAGAGCCTGGATTAGTAAGGCTAAGTGATCAGATTCTTAATGTTTTATTAATCATAAATAACAAGATATTTAAATTATTAATACTACATGCCCAATGTATTAATATTTTATTAATTTACTTATTTAATTAATTATCAATTCTACTTAAAAGAACTTTATTATGAATGCAAATAAGATTTATTCCTTAATTTATATTAATACCTTATTGTTATTAATACTTAGGATGTTCTTTTTGTCTGTTTGATTGTTTGTGTTGTTTTTTGTTTTTAACCTATGGCTTCCCAAGAGCCACACCAAGGCCTGGCTTTGAGGTCTTCACATGCACTTGATAAAATAAACAGAAAATGTTGATACAGTTCTCTTTACAGGAGTGTTCTTCAGTCAGCCACTTGTTTTTTTGTTGTTGAAAACAGCCTTTTTTTTTCCATCATTAATACATGGTAACAATAGATAGTCTATCAGGTTTCTATTTTGCCCCCAAAATGTTACTGTCTTTGAAATACCAGTGTGGACCATTATTAGAAGCATTTATTAGGATTCAAATCAGTGTCTGTAGTCCACATTTTCAGTGTGGTTTCCTCACAAGAAAAATAAGGGGTTCATGTTGTGACCACACTTCTTAAACGTGCAAACATGCACTTGAGGGCTTAAGTGGAGAATGACATCACCGTGATTGACACCTCATGGCTTCACCCAATAGGGTAATAAAACCCCCAGGGAATTTAAATAAATAGTAATTCTGAGCTAGTAACTTAGGGCATGCCGTGGACTGAACGTTCATCTCCCTCCAAATTTCGTAAGTTGACATCCTAGCCCCCAAGGAGATGATATTAGGGGGTGGGGCTCCGGGCGAAGATCAGGTCCTAAGGGTGGAGCCTCATGAATGGGACCTGTGCCCTGATACAAGACACGCACAGAGCATCCCCGAACCTGACTCCATGTGAGGACACAGTGAGAAGATGGCCATCCATGAACCAGGAAAATCTGCCAGTGCCTTGATCTTGGACGTCCAGCCTCCAAAACTGTGAGAAGTAAATGTCTGCTGCTTATAAGCCCCCATCCCATACAAGTTTATGGTATTCTGTTACAGCAGACCACCCAGCCTAACACAGGGCAACTGGACGATTTTATAGCTATCTTAGTACCTCATCTTTTGAGCCTCGTGGTCTATTTCCGGGAAGATATCTGCATCCCAGTCTTTCCATGGTTATCGGATCCCCAGAGCACTTGATCCGTATAAGGGTGATGTCACCCTGCAGTTCACCGTGTCACACGGATTCACACCACTGGGAAATGCAGACAGTGGGTGGTTTTGACAACATAATGTATCTTGACCACGTTCACTTAGTGTCACTGCACAATTTCACATCCGTATCGGTACCTGGTCTTTTAAGTACTCGCGCTATCTTTCTGTCTCCAGGGCGGCATTCACACCCCCTCATCTCACGCTGGGTCAGGATGCCAGGGTTCCACGGTGGACAGTGAGGCTCTGGGGGGTAGCGAGGAGAGCTCTCCAGCCCCCGCACAGCTGGCAGCCGTCTCCAGTCAAGACTATGCAACTCCTGAGTTTATGGAAAGAGGAGAGTGAGAATATATTCCGACAACTGGGCCTAACTGCTTGTAAGCCCTCACTAAGATCATGGGAGACTCCTGGCTTAGATGAATGTAGGGATCAAGGGCTCATGAGTTGGTGATCTTGGGGACCTGCTCATAGCAAAGAATCTTCAAATAATCCCAGACACTACATGGAGCAAACCAATCATCTTTACGCCTTCTTTGAACTCAGCTGTCTTGATCAGTTATGACACATGCCTGTGGCTCAGAGACGTGGGCATGGGAAGCATATTAGCAGGAATAAGGGGAAGTGGCACTGAGTGCATTCAGGGCTTTTCTAGGGTGATGAAAATATCCTAAATGACACACTGGTGATGCTCACACAGCTCCCTGAGGATATGAAAAGCCACGGTATGGTATACTTTAAAAGGAAGAAGTTTAGGGTATGTGAATTATACTTTAAAAAAAACACTCTAAACTTTAAACATTTAAATTATTATATCCAACCCATTAAACTGATAAACTCCATGAAGCTGACAACGATTTATTTAAATTCTAGAGGGCCAGATTCCTAAATTTTTAAAATTTAAGTTTGATTGGTGAACACTCTCTCCTTTAAAAAATGCTAAGATCAAAGGAAGTTTTTGGGGGAGTTATCTATTAGGATAATCACATTTGGTAGGAGCCTGGGAAACTCTCCAAAGATCTTTATTTTGACATTAAATCTTCCTCTAAAAAGGAAAGCCAAACAGAAATTTGGAGCTGCCAAGTCTTGAGTCTGTTTCTAAGAATCAGAATATACTCCTTAATAGAACAAATCTATATATGCGTTTTGAAAAATGGTACCAAGCTGTCATTGGCCAGACGATATTTCAGAGGCAAACGCTATAAATTTCATCATGGGATAAACTCTGTGAGTCTGAAAGAAATAAAATCTTATGCATTCTGTTTTTTATAACAGCTGTGTGTTGAATTATGCACAATGCTTATAAAACTTTAAACATCACTGAAATTTATTAAGTCCTACTAATTTCAGTATAGGTTGAATGGAAATTAAGGTAGTTTGTCTACTAATTTCCCATAATATCCCAGGCGGGGCTCTATCACTTGGATTTCTACCCATATTGAAGTTTGGGGAGTGTTGTACTTAATTTCACGTAATTTTTTATGCTGTCCCCTGAGTTAGGTTCTTAACATTTTGGAGAGTTTACTAGTAGAGAAACAATGGTACCTCTTTCTCCTTTTATCTATCATCTATCTATCTATTTATCTATCTATCCATTTATCTATTATTTATCCATCTATTATATATTTATATGTCTTTCTATCTATCCATCCATCATCCATCATATCTATCTATCGATATAGTGTCTATCCATCCATCCATCTATCCATCCATCCATCCATCCATCCATCCATCCATCCATCTGTATCTATCAATCCACCATCTATTATATCTGTCATCTATTATCTATCCATCTATATATTCATCCATCACCTATCTATCCATCCATCTATCCCTTCATACATCCATCATATTTATCCATCATCTCTCTATTCATCTATCTCTCCTTATGACATGTTACTCAACACACAAGTTTGCATCTTGCAGCCACAACATACTTGTTCTGCACTAGACAGTGAACACGATGAGAACTAGGCAGGGCAGTCACCGCCCATTAAAATTTCATATCACTTGAAATCACAAAGATCTTTCTTACCTACACAGTCTCATCTAATCCCCATTCTGTGGAGGAGAAAATCGAGTCCTGTGACTGCCAAGAGTCTTTCTGGAGGTTATTTCCAGCACCGCTTCACCTGTGTGTTCCAGCCGCTAGCTCTGTATAATGGTGGACTCTACACCCAATAATATTAAATTTCTGTAGAGCATGTCATCACTTTCCATTGGTCCTTCTCCCTCATAGCCAGACCAGTGACTTTTTTGTTTGTAACCATGGTTTGCAAACGTTGACTGACACAGTGTCAGCACCAGGGACACTTAGTTGGGAATGCCTGACCATGCCCAGACAGGAACACAGTTCTGGATCCCGCAGGCTGTCCATCTGAGGGCAGCCCTGCTGAAGGAACTCCATAAATGCCGGGGACATAAGGTGACTGTGATGTGTACCATTTCCCACGCTGAACAGAAGAAGCTCTCCACTCTCATCTTTGTAACATGGGAAGGGCCACTTTCAGGGCCATGCCGATGAAGTGAGGCTGAAGGAGATGCGGACCCTGGGAACGCCAACATCCGAATGCAGTCCGAACTGTGATGATGCCTCACCAAGGGGCCTTGCCAGCAACATATGGCCCAACAGGGGAACTCTCCTCCACGTAAGTCATTAACGAGATGCATGTTGATACTTTGAGTGTCCAGGAGAGTGACTTGCAGGGGGACAAGAGGTAGCTGTCTGCAGCCTGGTCCTCAACTTATTGAAAAAGAACAACCCCATGACAGAGACCAACCCTAAGGGTCAGAAACTGGCTGTTCCTTGGGCTTAAGGTGCAGAATAGAAAGGACTTTCAGCAGAGAGGAGCATGCAGGACACTCCATCTGCTGAGCAGACCCCCGCTAGCAGAGGGCAGATGTAAATGCTGGGTGTCCATTGGGCTCAAATCAACTCAGTGAAATGGTCAGATCGTGGGTCTGCCTCTCCACAGATGACAGCAGCTTGAGCACAGAAACAGTTTTATTCTTACGCATCCCCCACTGTTCCACTGGATCCCTGACCCACAGCAGGCTCCAGAAAACAATCTGTGAAATGATGCTGGACAAAGAGAGAATTCCTGCACAAAGCAGAGGCCCCCATGATGAAAGTTCTTGTTCTCTCATATACCCAGAGGTCTACAGGTATTAGACACCAAAGGTTTAAAGTCTTCCATTGTATGCACCAGTTGTATGAATGACTGGCCTCCACTCTGTCTTCTGAGTGTTACAACTCAAGTCTCCTTTGATCCAACCCAAAGCTCATTTGCTCCAGAATTCTAGGGAGGAGGAGGAGGAGGTGGAGAAGGAGGAATAAGAAGAAGAAGAAGAAGAAGAAGAAGAAGAAGAAGAAGAAGAAGAAGAAGAAGAAGAAGAAGAAGGAGAAGAAAAAGGAGAAGAAGGAGAAGAAGGAGAAGGAGAAGGAGAAGGAGAAGGAGAAGAAGACTTCATTAGTAGCATTCCAAAATGGTAGCAAGACCAATTGGAAGGGAAAACATATATCCCACAACTGAAAAGATATGGGTAACAAAGCAGCAGAAATGTTTACTCATAGGTTTTCCTGGTCATTGGGGTGGGGTCACCTTCGTAATAGAAGATGCTGATGTGATTACAGCTGATCACACTCACGGGCACAGTGCAGGACTGGCCATTGCAGTGGGGAAATCTACCAAGTGTTGGGGACATTAGTGAACTCCCCGTGAGCATCTTCTGAGCGGGAAGGGCTTGAAAGTATGGGGACACTGACATCCAGCTGGATGGGTGCTCTCAGCTACTAAAGGACAGTTATTGTTAGGGTGGACTTCATTACCGTGCAGCAGTATACCCAACGTATGACACGTTACAAGTGTAGCTTAAAACCTAAGGTGGTTGGGGCGTCTGGGTGGTTCAATCGGTTACGCATCCAACTTTGGCTCAGGTCATGATCTCATGGTTCAGACTCTGTCTCCCTCTCTCCGCCCCTCCCCCGCTTGCACTCTGTTTCTCTCTCTCTCTTTCTCAAAAGTAAATAGACATTTAAAAAATTTTAAAAACAAAACAAAAAACCTCAGACAGTCATTTTTCAAAAATGTTCACATGGGTATGTGTATAAAGAAGCCTTTTAACTTATTTTTTAATTTTTAAAAATTTTTAAATTTATTCTTGAAAGAGAGAGAGAGAGCATGAGTGAAGGAGGGGCAGAGAGAGAAGGAGACACAGAATCCAAAGCAGGCTCCAGGCTCTGAGCTGTCAGCAAAGAGCTCGAGGCAGGGCTTGAACTCACGAACCAAGATATCATGACCTGAGCCAAAGTCAGATGCTTAACCAACTGAGCCACCCTAGCCTTTTTAAACATATGGAAAGAAACAGATTTGATGAAAATCAAACCAATTTTATGTGATGGGGAGTCAAATCTCCAATTCAGTTGTTAAAATCTGAACTTTTGCAGGCTATATTTGAGTTAGGCAGCTAATATCTAAAGAATAAAACAACACAGTCGATCACAAGCATTGTGGAGGATGCAGAAGAATCGGAAGGCTCAGACGTTGCTGGTTGCTGGTGGCATGTCTAATGACACAGTCACTTTGGAAGATAGCATGAGTGTTTCTCAATGTTTAGAGTGAGCATGTGACCTGCCAACTCTACCCCTTGGTATATCCACAACAAAAATGAGGATCCACACAAAAACCTGCACGTGGACATAACATGCATTCCACTACTATTCACTAACGGGGGAAAGATGGAAACCACCCAAATGTTCATCAATGGATGAACGGACAGAAATGGTGGTCCAGCCTTACAATGGAATATTATTCAACTATATGCATGAAGAATGTGCTAATACACGCTACAGTATGGCTTAACGTTGAAAACATTGTGAAAAGGGAGGGCGCTTATTGCATTGAGCAGTGGGTGTTATATGTCAGTGATGAATCACTACATTCTACTCCTGAAACCAATATTACAGTATATGTTAACTAACTAGAATTTAATTAACAATTTGAAAAAGAAGAAGTAAACAAAACAATAAAGAGTATCTAGCCACACAAAAAAAGCCCACACAAACACACAAACAAAAATATTATGGGAGTGATTATAGGGTTTCTTTGAGGGGCTATAAAAATATTCTGAAATTACTACAAATACTCTGTGATCAGAACACTGTGAACTTGACGGTGCTGGTAGACACACACCAGAGGATCTATCAAAAGCCATCAAAACTCTCTCATTAGTAATTTTGCCTGTTTTTCTGTCCATCTCTTTTCTTTCTCCAGGGCAGTAATGTAACATAAGTTTCTTCCAACTTGAAAAAGAAAAAGAAAAGCTTTACTTCACTCATCGAATTACAATAGCATCCATTTCTTAAAAATGGTGTCCAGTGTATATTACCCAGGGCTGTGAGAGTAGACAGAACAAGGATTCTGGAACTTTCCCAAACTACTTGCATTTCCTAAGGAAATCTCCTAAATTTTGTCATCATTTTATTATTATTATGCTATTTATACACACTTGTACTTCTTTATTATATCATCCATATCTGTAACTATATCAATATCATCTTCACCTATATTCTCATATCAACTCTACCTATATCCCTATCTTCATCATTTACATCAACATCATCTCTATTTGCATTTAAATCATTTAGATGCAATGTATCTATATCTATCACCTATATTTATGTCTATATCATCTATATGTATATCTAAGAAGTCAAATCATTCTTATGAAACATAATTCACCTCCATGCACAAAGCAGTAGGTATTAGAAACACCATCTGACTTTCATTTTGTCCTGACCAAGTTTCCACATATTAAATTCATCCATTTCCATGTATGCAGCCACCAATATATTGTCAGTGCATTTAGGGTGGGGTTCCCATCATATCCGCCTTTGAACCCCTGCCGTTACCAGGCAATCCTTTGCCACCCATACGCACACACCTGCACCAAGAACCACTCTGGCATTGTTTTATTTTTTCTTTGTTTTTTAACATCTCATGGTTATGAATGTAACGCAACTACATCGTATCAAAATACGTAATTGACTGCAGCTGGTCCCAACGGTAGACCAGAACCCCCCACAGCATAATTCCATCACGACTATCGTTCTAGAGTGTGGTTTCCCCACCTTGGCACTCTTGACATTGGGGGTCAGATATTTCTCTTTTGTGGGAGGGCTGTGCTGTGCGCTGTAGGAAGTTCTGCCTCATCCCTGGTCCCGACTCAGTCATTACCAGTAAACCCCCTTACCAATGCAATACTGAAAAGGTCCCCACATATTGCCCAGTGTCCTCTGGTGGGCCAAAATCACTCCCAATTTAGAACCACTGCTATAGGCATTATAGTCACAAGATAGCTTTATTTTTGGTATCATGTCATGGTGAAAAATGAGATTTCAACATGAAAAAATGAACCATACACTATGTTTTCTGATTACACCAGACTCTGCTGAACGTAACCGGAGGGGTTATTTAAAGACCGTGCCTTGCAAGAGAACTCTGGAGAACACTGTCAGGTTATTCCCAGTATAATCGGAAGGGATATCACCACTGGTAAGGAGCAATAAATACATACCAGATTTCTTTCAAAGTTGCACTTCTTACTGGGGGAATAGGAATTTGCAGTATATCCGGGTGCCTGGGTGCCTCCGTCGGTTAGAGGCGAACTTAGGCTCAGGTCATGATTTCAGAGTTCATGGGTTCGAGCCCCGAGTCTGGCTCTGTGCTGACAGATAGCTCAGAGCCTGGAGCCTGTTTCAGATTCTGTATCTCCTTCTCTCTCTGACCCTCCCCTGCTCTCTCTCTCTCAGAAATAAATAAAAACATTTAAAAAGATTTTTAAAAAAAGGAATTTATAGTATATCTTGATTTAAGAGTACACGTCAGCATTTTAGCAGGCACTAAATTCTTCAAAGGTAGTGTTTTAAAGGCTCACTGTTTCTCAAATCAGCTTGGACCCAGGCATCCCTCCAGCCGAAAGCTATTTGAATAATGCAGTCCAATTAGAGCGACTTCAAATTTGTGCTTTTTCACCCACAAATAAGGTGTGACCAGGGACAAATTTATCACCATGGCACCTAAGACACCACTTTCTTTTTGCCTAGGGGGAAAAGAAGCCAGTGAAGTTAAAATATTAGAAACACAACAGCTTTAGGTAACTGACCAGAAATACTTTCTAGGACCTAAAATTGGTGACGAGCAGCAGTTATATATATAAAGAAGAGCCATTAACATCTGCAAGACAAGTTGTGTTGTTTTTTTACATCAGAATAAGCTGGTTTTCTCTAGTGCCCATTAGATTGTCATCAAAGGATACAATTGCTTCCAAGTGAATCATGAATCTCTACTTCCGACCCACACCTGGCCTCCTTTGGGAAGAACATAACAACCCAAAAAATCCTGGTGTGCAGTGTGTGTGCGTGTGTGTGTTCTAGTCTTCCAAGGAACTAATGATCTGATTCTTGTGTTCCCTCCCCCAAAGATCACGGGTCTATGAAGCCGTTAAGCGCTTCCTCTGAACCTTGCCTGGTTCCTTCGGTTTTACACCCTCCGAACATTACACCGAATGTAGCATTATGTTTTCTGTGGCAATTTCTGCTTTTGTGTTCTCTCCGTCTGCTTGGGAATATCTATGAATTTGTTGTGCTGTCTTTGGTGAGGAATGACCACCTACCAGGTGATACGGTCACAGATGTTAAAATAACACAGATTGTGGCGTGTTCTCCACAACATCCAAGTATCCAGTTTTTCCAGCCATGCTCCGTGACGTCCGGAACCTCACTGGGGGGACTGGACATTGAGATACAGTTGTGGTTGAAACCACGTGTTCCAGATTTACTCGTTCTTCTCGCCCAAGGGAACTTTGGAACGAGCCTCCTGCATGGCTTTATGTCTGTCCACTTAGTGAATTGGGTTGGTCCTGGAGCCAGATTGGACATACTCATGAAAAGTTTGGCAGAGCTGTACCTGCCGCCGGGGACCCCAGATGAGCTGAGCTGGCAGTGGGCTCCTCTGGGGAGGCCTTGTTTCTATGAAATTCACATCTCACTTGGCATCTTGGTTTCTTGCTCCTGCCATTTTGTTTTCCTTCTAAGTATTAAGATAAAGAACGCATCTTCTTACCTGTGTCTTGGCTTTGACAAACCCAGAGGTCAGAGGTTTGCAGCCACTTAGAAGTCTCAGGATGGAGTAGATGGGCAAGTGGTCAGGATCCCCGTGAATGAACAGGAGATGAAGTTATTGATAAAAACGAGAGGCAGGTGTGGAATCTGAAGACCAGCCACAAATCATCCAACTGGTGTCTTCCCACATGAGGGCTGGCTCTCCCTCTGTTATTAAAGACGGAGCTAGAGACCCAGTTTATGAGCCCATAACTTACCTACGTTTTAGAAGTAACACCTTAGTGATTCCATTCGCTGCACTAGGCCTCATAAAGTTGCAATGTTATTTATTAGAAGAATCAGACAAATTCTGGAAAGGGTACCCACTCAAAGGTATCAATGATGGCAACTATATTTGCTGCCCAGATAGACTTTGATTTAAGGCTTCTTACGGAGTCAAGGTGTCCCATGTCCACGGACTTATCCTGAAGCCAAAATGACAGTTTTGACGTATTACCTGTTCACGCTGTTTCTCTCTCTCAGAAATAAATAAAACATTAAAAAAAGAAGAAGAAGAAAAGTAAATCTAATTACTCATTCTTACTGCTTTAAGCTATGTATTGCTGGTATGGAAAATATAGACAACCAACCTTAGAAGGAAGATATTTCTCTTTGAATATGCATTCACGGAATTTATATTCAAGATTAATTTTAAAGTATGCATCTTTACATACTTACTACAACATATTTTAATTTAGAATGAAAATTACCTAGGGAAAGAGCTTTAGAAATAAGGATTATTTTATGGCTTTCATCATAATTTGAACCAATATAGAGTAAAAGCTCCTGTTTTACTTTGCAGCTTATAAACATTAATGGAACATCTTGGGAATTTCCCTGATAATAAATGCTAAAACTATATTCTCTCCTACTTTACAAAAGCACAGCATGGCTAAAACCACTTGAACTAGATACCTCTGAATGATGGATTCAGAGCAGGAAAAAGACCTCTTTTCAGATTTCAGAGAACAAAACTCAGCGGTAAATGTTATTTTTATACTGTAGTGTTTTGTTTTTAGCATATTTTCATATTCTGCCCCATGGTTTTCGTCCCAGCAAGAGCTGCCTGTCCACTCCTGCATCATTTTGAAACTCCATACAACACAAATGTTCTCATTTCTAGAACACCGTTGCCTTTACTTCATTCATTAAAGTATTTTAATTCCCCCCCTCCCAGATCCTACTACCTAGGTGTATTCTCTTTTCCATCACTACATCATTCGAGTATTGCTTGTTTGAAAGATGACAGAATTCCAAATGGAAGGAGTCAGGTCCAAAAAAGTAAATGGTTCGCGATGCAGAACACGAGTGTAGACCGTTGAAAACCACTAGATGGTTGAAGATGCAGGCGTCTTCAGCAATGTGTCCTGACACAGCCTTTTCTGCTCTCGGGACGGTGGTGCAGGATCAGACCACTTGAGTCCACTCTACTGGACAACCTCTTAACTAGCGTCTTAAAACAAAGCAACACACAACACTCACGAAAGCTTCCATGAGTGTATTTCTTACTGGTGAGCTGTGGGCAGTAGGTGTGCGGCCAGCATCAGGGCAGGATGCCCTGTTCTTTATTTTCCTTCCTTTTTTCACATTATTTATTTAGAACCACAATTTCAGATTTTAAAATATCACTGCGTGATTACCAGAAGTGCCATTAGAATTTGTAAGTGAAATTAGATTTTCTTTAAAAGAAAGTTGAAATTACTACTATCTTCCATATAATGAAAGAAAAGAAAAACTAAGAAGGTCAAATTTGATCATGTGCATTACTCAAAAAAAATTGTTGAAATGAATTGGTAAGTTGTTATTCAGTGTAGATGTTTTTTAGGGATATTTCTTCTCTTACTGTTTTTCATCCATTTCCACTGCATTATACAACGTATTTCTTTCTAAGACTAATGTTTTAAAAATTTGTTTAGGCCCATTTATTAAAAGTTACAAATACAAACGCACAGCTCTTTCTTTTTTCTGATTTTACAGCTTCCCATTTGTTTGAGTTCCATTAGACAGGATAATTTGTATGCTTACAGAATTGCTGAGAGGCCGTGCGAGGTAGTGACCCGATCACACGCTAGACCCCAATTACAGAGTGTCGTAGGGAAGGGACATCAATGTGGGCTGCAGACCTCACAGGAGGCAGATGTGGACAGGGCATTTTAAAAGACAGATGGATTTAAATAAGAGTGAGGAAGGGTCAAAGTCATTACCGTTACAGAGAGGAGGGTGCTCTCTAATCAAGGAACGGGCCACACAAAAGAAAGGACTCTGTGGGAAGAATCATGCCCGGGATAGAAGGTAATGTGGGAAGTGCAGGTTCCTCTCATAGAGCCCGACTACAGAAAATTACCTGGCTTTGCCTTTCATGGCCACAAGACTGATTCTCAATCATTTATGTTTGTCATAATTTATATTCATAATACAAGACTATATTGTTATGAATTGTTATTGTATATTATATAGAAATGGATATTGTTACGGATGTTCATGATCATTTCTATTCAGAGTATTGCTTATCTTTTTGTGTGTAATGTCTTATCTCCTTAAGGAGATTTTAGATTTATGTATGGGCAGGCCTTAGGTCACTCGCAATTTTATGGCAGAATACTGGCGAAAAGCTTCTTAAATTTCTGAATAAATAAGTGGGAACAGAGATGAAGCCACCATCACCACCATCATCAATATCATCAAAATCACCATCACCATCATCACAGATAAGGGTGATCTCTTTGGTGGAAAGAAACAGAAGAGAGTATGTAACTGAGATAAGATCAAAATAATTCAGTAGGTAGGAGGGAACAAGATTTTACAAGGGTTCTATTTTAACTTCCCTTAAGCAATGAGAATTATTGAGTACTTTTCATGTTCAAAGTCCAGTGGAATGAGATTCATCCAAAAAAAAAAAACAAAACTTTTAAAAAGCAGACACGGGGCGCCTGGGTGGCTTAGTCGGTTAAGCTTCCGACTTTCGCTTAGGTCATGATCTCGCGGTTCGTGAGTTCGAGCCCCGCGTCGGGCTCTGTGCTGACTGCCAGCTCGGAGCCTGGAGCCTATTTCAGAGTCTGTGTCTCCCTCTCTCTCTGACCCTCCCCTGCTCATGCTGTCTCTCTCTCTCCTAGAAATAAATAAAACATTTAAAAAAAAAAAAAAAAAGCAAACACATACCCTTGTGCTTGGGAGCTTATATATCCATTGCACCTGTTTAAGTATATATTTTATGCATTATTCTCTCTGTAAAGAATACTTGAGCTTTTCATCAGCTCTAAAACTTCCAAGAAATCATCTGTGACATGTTGCCCTTCCCTTCGGTGGGTCTGCTGGTTGGTATATCAGGAGGAACCAGGCAGAGGCAGCATAGGCTTATCTGGTCTCCAACAAATGACCCTTGACACTGGGTAATTAGGTTAAGACCCACAGGCTGGAAGAGGAAGGCCACCAGATTCCTGGGGCCAAAGACCACACTTTATTGTTCCCAACTGAAAGTTCTCCAGCAGAAATACCCTGGGGCGGGGGCAGCTGGGTAGAAACTGCTGCAGACAAGAGATTCATCCCATCTGTAAAGCATAATTAGGTCATTCAGTCCATTTCCCACAAGGGGGCTTCGTCAGGGGTCCTGAGAACTCCAGGTAGAGCATTCTTTCAAAGCAACAGATTCATTTATAAAATGTCAGTACTTACAACGTCTCCCTTCTGTACATGAAATGAGGTGGAAAGTGTGCAATTAACAATAAACGGGGACAATGTGGGCGTCTCAACCAGATTGTTCTGGGTCTTGCGGTTTTCCCTAAAGATACATGGGTAAAGCCATACTGAATACTCTTACAGAACAAAACCGCATGTCCCTCCCTAGGCCAAAGATCCCAATGGAGACATTTGTAAGTTCATGAGGAATTGAGTGAGAAGAGCAAGTGGTGCTTCTCAAATGGGGGCAATTTTTGTCCCTTGAGGAGGGTCACCAGAGAAAATCCCACAAGTGACATACGTATGCTAAATAATTATTCTTTCTTCATCTGAAACTCAAACTTCACGGGGTGTCCTATATTTTTATTTGCTAAGTCTGTCAACGGTATCTCCGTTGGGACACTGAGAAGCGTCCAGAGATACTTTGTGTGTCAATACTGAGGGTGGCAGGTGCTACTGGCATCCAGTGCGATGCTCTTAAAAATCCCACAATGCACAGGGCAGCTCCCCCACCGTAGAGAATGATCCAGTCCCAAACCGTCTGGAGGAGCGTGCACACCGCAGGAATCTATCTGAGCTCCTCTATTCTCGGTTGGATGTAAGAGCTAGGAATGAGTCGTGCAAACTCCAAACCCCCCCTTTTTTTTTTTCCATTTTGAGTGCTTACATGAACCCAGGAGGGTGTCAGTATGACTCTGTGTGTTTCCCTCCCAAAGCACTGGAAACACTTTTCCAGAAACAGATGATAATAATAATAATAATTTGCAATCAAAATGTATATAGTGCCCCCTTTTTTGGAAAATTGGCTGCTGAAATAGAAAGTAACACCTTTGTCTCAAGAAGCCAAAACTTGTAGGGAGAGGGTATTTGTATATCGTGCTGAGAACATACAGTTCTCAAGCAATGGCGGCCATTGTGGAAGAGTTAAGATCAATTCAATGACACAGACATGACTTCCACACAAGAAATCGAGCCCAGCTTCTCAAAGCCCATCACGGAGCCACCAGGTCGGACCCTAGCCCCGGGAATTGGTAGCTCCGGGAGCATGGCCAAAGAACAGAGGGACTCTGATTCGAGGCTGTTCTCACCGTGAAAAATAACGACCAACATTTTCCAGTCTTCTTCCTCAAGTCCAAGTATTCTTTTTTTTTTTTTTTTTTTTTATTTCTAGGAGAGAGAGAGAGAGAGACAGCGTGAGCAGGGGAGGGTCAGAGAGAGAGGGAGATACAGACTCTGAAACAGGCTCCAGGCTCTGAGCTGTCAGCACAGAGCCCGACGCGGGGCTCAAACCCACAAACGGTGAGATCATGACCTGAGCTGAAGTCGGACACTTAACCCACTAAGCCACCCAGGCGCCCTTCAAGTCCAAGTACTCTGATGGGAAACTGTCATGTCCAGCTCTCTTCTCCAAGGTGATGAGCGTCATTAGTGAAAATATGGGGATGTGAGCACGGAGCAGTGGACAAGCCGGCCCAGACCCCAAGCTGTGGTTTCTCCGCCACTCTCGTGTTCTAGCGCCTAACATGGATATCCCGAAATGCATCAAGAACCCCTCTCTGCCAGCACGACACTGGTGGTGTTTGCTGTCTTGGTGTCCATGGCATCAGTTGAGGTCATCACCATCAAGCGTCCAAGCCCTTGTATCCAGACTCGGCCTTCCAAAACCAAAAACCGACCACGCCTGTGAATTCTCAGTGCTTTCCTTGCTCCCTGAGCACCTATGCACCTGCTGGTGCCTCACTGGGAGTCCCACCCTGCCTCCCTCCCTCCCTGCCTCCTACATTAAACACCAGCCACAGGGGACCCACCAGTACTCTGCAAACAGGTGGTGCTGTCTCTCAACGAGGAACATTCTAGACTGCCTGATAACAGCTTCGTCTTTCCTTCCACATTCTGCTTCTACTTGTGGCTGTAACGCCCTTCCTCACTCTGCTCAGCCACCGCTAGTGGGGCAAACCGTCCCTGACCCTCTGGAGTAGATCGGCGCCCTCTGCCCTCCACGCACTGAATATCGTACAAAGTTGGAATTCCTCCTCTGTCTAGACGGTGAGATTCCTGACAGCTGAGGCTGTAACTCTCTTCATGGCTCCTTTCACCTGCCTCGCCTCCATCACGTCAGAAACCTGGCCATGAATTTCCCTCAGCTATCCGCCTGCGTCTTACGCCTTCCGAATATCGGCTGGAAAACTAAAAGCACAGTTACTTCTGCCCATATGGCCAAGCGGGGAATACGGGAACCATGTTGTCATCAGTGGCAAATTTGTCCAGTTTCAAAGAGCTCTGAGATCGCATCCCCTGAATTATTTGCTGCGTCGTTCCGCTTGTGCCATGTTTCGCTTTGACTAAGAGGATCCAGAAGCCACAAAGGTTGAAAAAAGAGACATCAAACTTTCTGTACTAAGCTTCTCACTGATGGTTTGAAGCGAGACAGGGTACGGCCTAGGGAGCAAATACCCCAGGATTCGTCTCTCATTTGACAAAGCCTGAGTACATGAGGGAATGATGAACCAGATCAGAAAGATTTCACCTGATTTTATTCTGAAAGATGAGAGCAGAAGTCTTTTCTGGCCCATTGCCCACGTATGTCTTCAGAAGTTCCCTATAAAATGGGAAAGGTTAAACCTCTTCTTCAATGAACCAATTAGTTAATCAGTCAACAGGTTCCAACTCCTTTAATGGGATTAAGTAATAGGACTGGCTTTGTCTGGTAACCACTCTGGGCGTGTGATTTGCTAGGTGCATTGAGGAATTATCAAATCATGGGACAGAACGGGCCGTCAGGGAGCAATAAAATAATTAGGGTTTCTCAGCCTTGATGCCAGTGATATTTTGGTCCATGAGATCCTCTGCTGTGGGCTGTCCCATGCACTGTAGGGTATTTCTCAGCACCCCAGACCTCTACCCACTACAGGCCAGTTATACCTGCCCTCCCAGTTGCCATGATCAAAACTATTCCCAGTCATGGGTAAATGTCCCCTAAAGGGACAAAACCATTCCCCGGTGTTAAACTACTGCAATATAAGTTAGATAAATTCAACTACCAGCTTTTTTCTACCAGCTTTCAGGCCATATGCTAAGCACTAAAAAGAAGGCGAGTAAGTAAATGAATGGATAAACAAGCAAATGCACCGATAACCTGTACCTGCAACATATCTCCCAGTCTAAGAGGGTGATGAGGATGTGCATACACAATGAGAATATGGCGTAAGTGTTCATAAAAGTAAAGTATACAGACAGTAGAGAGGCAGGAAGATTTCACAGGAATTGATGAAGAGATATAAGAAAACAAACTTTCCCAAGATGGTGACTCGTAGGGTTTTGATGGATGAATAGGAGTTTGCCTAGCAACATGGAGGAGCATAGGTGCATTCTCTGGACATTATAAACAAATTCTCTGCGAGCTGACAATCAGTTAGACCAAATTCAGACTGAAATGTGAAAACTGTGGATAACCGTTAATTGCCATAATGTTATTGAATACAAAATTATACAAAGCCCAAGGAGTGTAAGAGTCCAGACAAGGTAATAAAGCACTTGATGTAGCCAGGCCACACTTCCAAAGAGGCATGAGACCCTAACCCAGATCTTTAGTTTCAAATATGAAATGTAACACTTCAGTTGTGTGTTTGCTTGGGCTGATTTCATAAGAATGTGGAAACCACTGATGACCAGTTCTCTGTCTACACTTAAGAATATTTCTCAGCATTGGATGCAGAATATGGCTAAAGGGCATGAAGAAATGCAAAAAATAAAAAAGCCAAAAACAAAATGGCCTCCCTGGAATCAGTCACTTTTAGCAATGCTCAGACTCTGGACCATGAACCGACCACCTGCTTCACAATCACCAGACTCTGAACACGCACAACCCTGGGGCGTGCCCAGACTGGTGGGACCAGGGTGTCTACACTTGGGGCTACAGAATCCGCGTGGTAAAGTCTCCACTCAGTTAACCCCTGCATCCCAAAGTCTCAGAATCACTAATCGGGTCTCACAGGAGCCTGCAGTTGAAATACATACAATTGTAGTTTGAGTAAGTTAACGATACAGAGAAAATACATGCGAACAAGACATACGTGTCACCTCGGGTTGTGCTAAGCGTGGAGGGGAACAGACTCTATAGAGAGAACCTCTCCGGAGCGATTGTGAGTACCTCAAAATAAACCTTGAAATCAAGATTCTATGATTTGTCCAATGTTTCTTCTTCCTCCTTCTATACTGTTTTTTTTTGAGTAAAGGAGCTGAGGTCCAAGTGGAGGTTACAGATCTTAGACATGGAATATGTATCTCATTTCAAATGAGAGAACACACAATGCTTTATTTTACATTCCTATAAGGACGTCCCTTCTGTGGTATCGTGAATGGCTGCAGGCACGTCCAGTCGCACTTTTCCATCTTGAGGGGAAGCGTCTCATAAACCCATCAAGAAGCTGTGCATTAATTGTGTGATTGCTCTCAACAATAGCCAAAACATGGAAAGAGCCTAAATGTCCATCAACGGACGAATGGATCAAGAAGATGTGGTTTATCTACACAATGGAATACAAATGGATCAAGAAGATGCGGTTCACCTATAGGATGGAATACTCCATGGCAATGAGAAACAATGAAATCTGGCCTGTGTAGCAACATGGATGGACCTTGAGGGTGTTATGCTGAGCGAAATAAGTCAGGCGGAGAAGGACAAACACCATATGTTTGCACGTATAGGAGGATTAGGAGGAACTTAACGGAGGACCGTGGGGAAGAAGATGGGGAAAATAGTGGGGGAGAGGGAGGAAGGCAAACCATGAGAGACTCTTGAATGCTGAGAACAAACTGAGGGCTGATGGAGGGTAGAGGAGAGGGGAAGGGGGGTGATGGGCATGGGGGAGGGCACTTGTAGGGATGAGCACTTGGTGTTATATGGAAACCAATGTGACAATAAATTCTTTAAGAAAAAAAAAATTGTGTGACTGTGGTGCTGTGGAAAGCCAGGGCCCCTTGTTGAATTCAACAGGGCTACTTGCAGGGACAGAAACTAATTGCTTGTGACAAACTCCAAGTCATAAGTCAGCGTGTGGTAGGAAGACAGAGCAGTGGCCCGAAGGAAGAGAAACTGCCGGAAGTAAGTGGCATCTTAGTACAGAGGAAGTCGAGGGAGCCTGCACAGGTGGGAATATTCCGGGTGGTTTTCATGCTGAGGGATGCCGCCATTGCCCACTCACGTAGAGTCCTCAGGGCGTTCTGTGGGGTTGGTTGCTATGGCTTCTACGTGTCCTCTGTCCTTTGCACACAGCGACCCTTTGTTTCCTCTTTACCTGGAGATGCCTGGGGGGTGACATCCTACATACACTCGGAAACAATTGTCAGCCGGTGGTTAAGTGATGTGGGGTGCACCGGCCCATTTCCATTTCCGCTGGGTGACTAATAGCCTCTGTGGTGACGGGTACCCCAAAGCTCTCCCGGCTTCCAACAGGAAAGGATGCCAGGTCCCCATCCTGTCCTATGGTGTGTCCCTTGGTCCTTTAAGGGCTCTTCCTGAAAAGACTTGCTCGATATACCAGTGCACAAGAGTGCTCACTCAGATTCTGATGCCAGAGAACACACAACAGACATATACCATTTGCAACCATATTTAGGGCACATGATGCATTAAATTCTACTTATGTGGCATATTAAAAAAAAACAAGTGTTTCAAACAAAGATGTTTTCTCACATAACAGATGGTGAGTAGCAGATATTATGATACCATTACTGTGTGCTAATATATTGAAATCAACCATTTTTTTAAAGTAATAACCTTGGGGTGCCTGGGTGATTCAGTCCCTTGATCGTCCCACTTCAGCTCAGCTCATGATCTCGAGGTTCGTGGGTTTGAGCCCCTTGTTGGGTTCTATGCTGACAACTCAGAGCCTAGAGCCTGATTCAGATTCTCTCTCTCTGCTCTTCCTCCCCCACCTCTGTCTCTCTCAAAAATAAATAAACAGTAAAGCATTTTTTTAATCTTGAAAGTAATAGCCTCTATTTACTATTATGTTGTTCACCATAGGACTTCTCCACTGATGAAAGAGAATTCCTGTAATCCCAATGGAAATCCCCAACCAGGTCTGAGGTCAAGGTCAGGGTTGGTTGTGCCTATAGAATGGCTGTATTATAGGTGATTATAGAATTAAAGTCAGTGATTGATTTTTACCAACTTATGTATGGACATTTGCTGTTACCACAATCTGTCCCCAAGACCCCCTTCCTGGTGAGAGAGTGTCTGAGATGGAATGGGACCAAGGAAAGGTGTATTTATGTGGTTTGGGGACCTGCAGAAAGTTTCACACTCAATGCATCTCCATCCTGGTTGCATGTTGGAATTGCATGAAGGGATGAGAAAGAAAAAGCAATGTCCACGGTTGTTTAATTGTTAATGTTTATTCATTTTTGAGAGACAGAGCGTGAAAGGAGGAGGGGCAGAGAGAGGGAGACACAGAATGAGAACCAGGCCCCAGGCTCTGAGCTGTCAGCACAGAGCCCGATGTGGGGCTCAAACCCATGAACCATGAGATCATGACCTGAGCCGAAGTCGGATGCTTCACCGGACTGAGCCCCTCAGGTGTCCCTCAATGTCCGGGATTATTACAGACTAATTGAATGCATCCTTAGAAGAAAAACGGCCCCAAAGAAGTAGTTTGGGAGTGGAACTCGAGATACAACATATCTAACATTCTTGTTGGATTCTCTGGTTGATGCCGGTCCCTGAATCTCTGAATGGTGCATGGATACATACCAAGTTCCTGGACCATAAGGAGCAGAAAGTCTAGCCTTCGGAACCACATTATGAAATTATTCTGGCCTTTTCCAGAGCAGGAAAGCAAAAGACAGCACCTACCCCATCCCTACTTTGCCTTCTTTTGGATGAGTCGACTATTTTAGTTTGACCCTCTCTCTCCCTATTTGCTCACTAGTTGTACATTTTGCTGTATTCATTTCTCATTTCCTTCAACTCCACTCTCATGACCTGATCACCTCCCCAAAGCAACATCTCTAAATAGTATCACATTAAGGGTTGGAATTTCAACATCTAGATTTTAGGGGGACACAAACATTCAGTCCATAGCAGTCTAGGATCAGCATAGGGACATCTGGATTTCCTGAACAAAGCAGAATCCATAAATAAACCCACGTATGGATGGTCAATTAATTTTCAACAAAGTCACTTAAGGTTATCGAATGGAAACAAAAGAAACTTTTCTTTAAATCTTGTCTAGTTGTGCCGAAACATCTGGCTACACATGTACATCTTGACCCTTAACTCACACCACAAATCCTAAAAGTAACTCAAAACTTATCGTCTCCTGAAACATAAACACTAAAACCACAAAACTCACAGAAGACATCAGAGAAGATCTTGTTGACCTCATGATACACAATGATTTCTCAGCACGCAAACAACACAAACCATAAAAAGAGAAATATTGGAATTTATCAAGATTTAAACCTTCTAGTTTTCTGTAGCTACCATTAAGATGATTGAAAGGAAGACTTAGACTGAGGACTATTTCAATACATGATGTTCACAAAGGGTGTGTAGTCTAAGTGTATGATCAACTCATACAACTCAAGAAGCCCAATAGTGAATTATTTGAAAACAATACAAGCAGGGCACCTGGGTGGCTCAGTAGTTTAAGCATCCGACTGCGGATCTCAGCTCGGTCATGATCTTATGGTAGGACTGAGTCCCACATTGGGCTCTGTGCTGACATTGCAGAGCCAGCTTGGGACTCTCTCTCTCTCTCTCCCTCTGTTTGCCCTTCCCTTGCTCACACTTTCTCTCTCCCTCTCAAAAAAAATAAGCATTAAAAAAAAAAAAGCAGTGAAGAATCTGTTTTAAAAAACACACAGGCAAACGTATTTGAACAGACACTTCCAAAAGAGGTCATGTGAATGGTCAATGAGCACATGCAAATATGCTCATCATCAGTAGATACTAAGAAGGTGCAAGTTAAAAGGACCTGAGAGTCTAAAATCAAGAAACAAATCTGAACACATCAAATGTTGGTGACAATGAGAAGCAAGTAGAAGTCTTAGAGCTTGCCCCACGAGTATAAAATGGCACAATGGTGGGGCGCCTGGGTGACTCAGTCAGCTGAGTGTCCGACTTCGGCTCAGGTCATGATCTCCTGGTTCGTGGGTTCAAGCCCTGCATTGGGCTCTGTGGTGACAGCTCAGAGCCAGGAGCTGCTTCAGATTGTGTGTGTATCTCTCAATCTCTCTCTCTCTCTCCACCTCCCTCACTCCCTTTCTCTCAAAAATAAATAAACATTTAAAAACAAAGAATTCCCAAAGATTTGTACAAAGGCATCCATATCAGCTTTGTCTGGAACAGCCCCAAACTGGGGATAAGGCACACATTTATGGTCAGAGCTGTGCACAAACCATCTGTGCACCATCTATCATCAGCCAATAAAAAGGAACACACGCCCACACTCAATATCTGGGATGTGCCTTGGAAAGAATGTGGCTTCTCTTTTGATGTCTGATCAATGAGCGCTTTCAAGCCTGATCACATTGCACCCACGGCCGTATGTCTAGGCAGGCTCCTAAAAACATCCTTATTCTGTCTTCGGATTCTGTGTCTCCCTCTCTTTCTGTCCCTGTCCTGCTCATGCTGTCTCTCTCTCTCTCTCTCTCTCTCAAAAATAAATAAAACATTAAAGAAAAATTTTTTAAAAAGGGGCGCCTGGGTGGCTTAGTCGGTTAAGCGTCCGACTTTCGCTTAGGTCATGATCTTGCAGTTCGTGGGTTCGAGCCCCGCGACGGGCTCTGTGCTGACTGCCAGCTCAGAGCCTGGAGCCTGTTTCAGATTCTGTGTCTCCCTCTCTCTCTGTTCCTCTCCTGCTCACGCTGTCCCTCTCTCTCTCTCAAAAATAAATAAAACACTTAAAAAAATCTAAGAACGTCCTTATTCACACTCTGTTGGTGCCAGAGGGTAATTTGAACCATGCAAACCCCAACCCCTGTGTGCGAACAACAATTAGAAATGCAAAGCCAATGGGCGCCTGGCTTCCCCCGTCAGCAGAGCGTGCGACTCTTGGTCTTAGGGTCGTGAGTTTAAGCCCCACACTGGGCACAGAGCTTACTTAAAAAAAAAATAAAATGAAAAATAAAATTTAAAAAATTCCCAAGTCGCCAGCCCCGTCTTTGCTTGACTCGTTCTGCAGCAGCTTGAATCCCCTCTCCCTTCTGCTCTTCATAAAAGTCCCATAACGTGAGTAATATATTCTTCCATCCCCTCTGGGTGCATATGGTATCATTACTTTAGACATCTTCACCGATTGTTTTATTGGGGTGGGAGGTGTTGATGGTACCATCTGCATGGCACCTATAAGACACGTCTTGAAGCAGAATTCGAAAGAAAAAACACAGGAAAGAGAGGAGAATATAAAGTACATAATCCCATGCCTATCAAAATCCAAAACAGAACTACATGCAAAATGAGATGAACAAGACGCATATGAGAGGCTGCCAGGGGCTGTCATGGTGCAGGAGGGACTCAATTTCAGACAGACACAAGAGAAAACTTGAAAGTGATGGAAACCCCACATATTTGGGGCTGTTTGCATGATCAAACTCGGATAAACTCTTGTCAAAACACTTCAGATTGTGCACTTTAAAGGGGTGCGTCTAGTTCCATGTGAATTACACTTTAAAGAAGTCGAGTCTGTTTTGTTTTTCAGGAAAGCACTCAATTAAGGTTGAGAGCACGGTATGTGCATGAAGGATGCTTGTAGATGCTGATGTGGGAAATGTGGCTCAATCCGAAGTGAATTAACAGGTTGCACTGAGGATTCAGGTGACTTCGCGGAGCAGGGAGTAACAAGCGAAAATATTTATCCAACATTTTTTCCATTTTCCCCAAAATGATCAATGGAGAAAGTAATGGTGGGATTTAGCTAAGACTCAGGCTCAGCAAGGAACTGCCCACAGGATGACATTACCCCTGTGCGCTTGCGGAAGCAGCTCGACAGAGTTTGTAGACACCTCGGATGAGAAAACACAACATTGCCAAGGGAGCTGAGAGAGGAGGCAGTTTGGAAAATTTTGCAACATAACCCAGGCACATACCGGAACAAAGATTTTCATTGGGAGATATGCACACGTGGTATTCGATCCATGCAGAAGACTAAATTTAAGATAGCAGCAGACTATGGTGATAGACGTGCCCGTTACACAGAATACAATTGCCTTTAAAGGATGCCTGTGTGTGTGGCATCACCAAGAACGGGGGACTGGAGACATAGACACGGATTGGCATCTTGAGGAAAGCTTCGTGGAGACGGTGTCACTTGACATTGGCTTTGCCATTTTAGTTGGCTTTGGAGAGGATGCAAGGAGCCTTGGAAAGCAACCACTGAGAGCAGCGTGAATGACAGGTGTTCATGTTTGATTCTATGCTGTGCGTGAATATATTCATTTTCTATACTTCATAACAAATTGCCACAAATGTAGATCCTTCAAACAACCCAAATTTACTATCTTCCAGGTTCTTGGAGTCAGGGGTCTGGGATTGGCATGTGTGGGTCCTTGGGCAAGGCCGTGAGCAAGATATTGGGCAGGGATGGGCTCTCGTCTGCGGGGGTTCAAGTGAAGAAGCGTCCACTTGCAAACTCTGTTGATGGAATTCATTTCCGTGTAACCGTTGGACACAGGCAATTGCATCTTCCAAGCAAGTAAGAACAACACCTCTGTACCCACAGTTTGCTAGTGAGATGGAGTCTGGTCTACTCTCATAACCACGGGAGGGGCATCTCATCACCCTCGCCATATTCCCTTGGCAAGGAAATGGTTACGAGCAACTCGCACATCCTCCTGTCATTCAAGGTGAGGAGATTCTCTGAAAATACGGACTCTAGGAAGAAAAGATCATGGGGACCGCTATGGTCTATCCACCCTCACTCCCCGACCGTTTCCCATGAAATCCTTCTGAAAGTCTACCATACGTGTTCCAGCCTTCATTCCTGCAGAGCGAGAGTGATCTTAATTCTACAGGATACTTCTGAGAATCTTCCCCTGCCTGAGGGGCAGCCTTCTGGAGGTCAGACTCTGCCTTGGCTGAGAATTCTGATAGGGCTTTCATGCCGATGCCGCAGCTGAGGCATGGCTTGTTCAAACAAGATCTTTGGCAATGCGAGTTCGAATAAACGAATAATCGTCTTCCCGTTCTGCACCCCTGCTGGGTCCTCTGTGCCCTGAGAATATTCATGAAATCCACAGGACTCCAAACCTCTTGTTTTTCAGCTCCAAGGGTGTTGAATTTGTTTCCTGGTCCCCCGGGGAAGCTCCAGACTTGACGGCTTGACCACGTGGGGAAGAGCTTGCCGGCTGTTTAATCACTGTTGATCTGCGTAGCTTTGTTTCTTAATGCAAACTACCCCAGGAGGTGAGGAGTTCAAAAGCCGCTGTAAAATATCATTACTGGGTCTGATGTTGATAAATAACAAGGGACACATGTTTGTTTTTGCTTGTAGTGCAGCCCAAGGAACGTAAAACAAAGCCGAAGAAACGCCTGATTCAGTCCCATTCAATCTCGCCCCTAACATTCTGCTGTCTTGTATCCAGCATCAAATGCTCCGCAAAATTGCCATATTACTTGGTACAGGTATAATTTACCCACTTTCTTTTCTTAAAAGCAGAAGGAATAAAAAGCAAATTGTGACTTGCCCTTGAAGGTGAAGTGTTTTCTTGTACTTCACGGCGAACCCACCCGTCCACTGGCAAACTCATCCGTATGTCATCCTGCAGACGAAGGAAACGTCTCCATTTTTGAGGCGACGTAAACACATCATGTTGTCAGGCTGGGTAATCTTCCCATAATTTGATATCCCAATCAGCTCCAATCTGGGTATTTTATGGCTTGCAAGTGCCCAGTTCTGCTGCAGGAACTCTGATTGAATGCCGCAGCCACCCCTAAATGGCTTCACCCTAAAGAAAAATAGAGTAGACTGAAAACCAGTCTGCCGTGCTCAGAGAAGGAGAGGCTCTGTGAAAATGGTATTTGTTGAATGTGCAGATACCTGTGGGATGGCCCCCGGCCATTTCTGAGAAGTCTGATTCTCCCCCAAATCTGGTTCTTCCCATCTCTCTAGCTGGATTTCAAAAAGAGGCAGAATGCAATCTTCTGGCTTTGAAGCATACTTCGAAAAATTAATGAGGATGAGAGAAACCAAGTTAGGAAGGGTATTTCGGTTTTAAGGTCTTCTGACATCTTAACTCAATTAACTAACTGAGGCCAAGGAGATAATTAGTTGAGCACGAGGTCAGTCGCTCCTATGGAAGGAAAACCAGAACCCTCCGGGACCTGAATGTGAATATAATTCCTATAATTTATTCACTCCAATTAACTATTACCCATATGTCTTGTGCATGGCAAATGAGACCTTGAATTCACTCTAGGAGCAGTAAAGAAAGAGGGAAGGTCAGTAAGAAACTCTCTTATCACCTAAGCAGCCACCGGCATTTCCCCCCCAAAATAGGTAACATTTGCTCTTTTGTTATTAGTGTCTGATTTGAAACATAGCTGTAGGAAATAGTCTTCTGTTCTTTGTATAAATGGACCAGAACGTGGGTTCCATGCAATAGTTTAAAACTTTTTCCATCAAGCATCATATTTTTGTGTCATTACTGTTGACCCACGATGAAATGATGGATGTCCAAAATGCAACATGGGCAACTCTTGGACAACATGGTGGACTCTTACACTTGCAGACCAGCGAGGAAGGCTCGAGAAAGTCCTTGAATGTTGTCAAGCTTCTGAGTCATGTGAGTGTGGCCTTCAGCCCCAGATGTGCTTGTAGCTGATTCCTGGATCTGTCTGATACACGTGGGGAAGGTATAGAATGGACCAGAAAGGGTTCTTATGAAGACGTTGACATAATGAGAAGAAGCATGGTCAGGCCTCCTGTTCTGTGGCTGAAGGCAGCTCTTCCTGGTCTGTGATGCCTGAGACTCACTTTGCTCACAGGTGTTTCATCCAGGGACTCATGAACAAGTCGCAGGGAACACCAATGGACAGCACGAGGGTCCTCCCTTGAAACACCAGAGAAGCCATTTGCATTAACAATATGTAAGGCTCAGTATCTGTACTGAGTCACTCCAAAACTCATACTGGTAAAGTATGGTTCAGAAGAGAGAGTGGCTGTCTTCAATCCTGCACGAACTACAGCTTTGTCTTGGCAAATTGAGGCTTCTGGAAAACCCAGCAGAATTCCATCTTCACCCAAGGCCACATGTGCTTACGTGGTCTGTGGTTGTGGCCAGGGCCAGGGAGAGTGGGATCTCTTCCATGTTCTGAAAGCAATTGCACTAATTAGCAACTTTGCATACAGAGGGGTCGTGAGCTGTTCGTGAAGGATTAGTGTGTGAGGAACCTTGAGGCATCCTTTTCTGAGCTACAGCGGATGTAGACGACAGTTTGGACACAGCAGAACATCTGCAAACGAATGATGAAACGTAAAGAAAGGCATGACCTTGACCCCCACTAATGGGAATCCATTTTAAAGATCATATTAGTGGAGCCTGGAAAAACCCGAGTACAATTAACCAGAAGAATTTTTTTCCATGAGCTTTGCTTGGAGGTAGAGAGGGAAGAAGAAAATGATGACTGTAGGTGCAATCATCCACCTGAAGCCCATCACTACCGACAGGTTCTAGACACTAACACTGACATAGTTGGGTGATGTTCTGAATTCATGCTACACCCTTTGATATGAGGAAAGTCCTCAGGAGCACAGCTGACAATACAGAAGACTCTGAAACCAAGGACATCACAACTTGAAGTGTGATCGAGGCTACATATGCGGTGCTCCCATAATTCCAAAACTGACATCTGCAGATTCAGCGGCCCCTATAGAACAAAATAATCAGGTTTGCCCTCCATTATAACCCAGTTGGCCTTCACCAACAGAATGAATCCAAATTCCTAGTTCATCTAATGAGTGCAAGGTCACAGTTGGTGCTGACTTCAATGACCTTTTAATTATTCATAATAAGATGCACTATTTAGAGAGAAAAACCCTATTTAGTGAACAGAAGATTCATATGAGGTAAAATAAATAAGGCAAGCATTTAAGAATAGCATTAATATATTGATGCTGACCTGTCTCATTCTGGGCTAATTCATTGGTGCCATAGACAGTGACAATGATAAACCCTACCTGTCCTTTATCAGGCACATCAAGAATAAGATTTGTTACAGTGAGAGGCTCCTACATGAAATCAAAGAACACGATCCCAACAGGTCAGAGGTGAGGATGTGCGATCGGATCGACAGTTCACACACAGAGAATTGCATTTCCTTACTTGGCACACATAGAGATAGAATTGCATTTCCTTACTTGGCACACATAGAGATAGAATTGCATTTCCTTACTTGGCACTCAGTGCTAAATTGAACACAAAGGCATTGCCTCTTCAGCTTTTTTACACTGCCATAGAGTGGACTTATTCCAAGTTTTGGTAGCTGTGGGGACTGAAATGGGAGAAGTTACTTGAGCTTGCTGTCTCCTACCAACATGAGGTGTGTTCTCTCCAGCGGGCTAATATGGGATCTTGAGAAGGAACCCATGTGGAAATGGAAAGGAATACAGCGCTCACAGTCTGTGATGTGTCTGCGGTTTGCCATGGCCCTCATGATTCAGACCTCCTCATGAACCTACTGTGGTTAACCATTGCCATTAGACCTTGAGACAAGCTATACGGTGGACATCCGTGGTAGACGTCCCTTAAGGTGACCCTCAGTGGGTCATGACTTTGCTCATACCCTGCCCCTCTCGTGCAGCTGGTAGCTGTGAACTGCTGCCTGACAATAGAACATCGCACTGAGATGTCACCTGTATGATTAGGTTATGTGATATGGAGCTCTGTCTTAGCCTCAGTGCTAGGTTGCTCTACTGGCTTTGAAGGGTGAGCTACTCCATTGGCACCTGCATGCAGAGACAGCTATGTGCCCAAGAACCGAGAGACATCTCTAGGACCAATAGAAGCCTCGATGACAGGCCTCAAACAAACAACGTGGACCTCAGTCCTTCAACTTCAACCAACTGAATTTTACCAACAGCCCATGGACTTGGAAGGAAACCCAGAAATCTAGGAAAAGCCCACACGGCCTGGATGACACCTCTCTTGTAGCTCCATAAAACCCTGAGCAGAGAACTCAATAAGTCGTGACCAGACTTCTGACCCACATATAACAAATGCATAATAGGGACACCCGGGTGGCTCAGTCAGTTAAGCGTCTGACTTCAGCTCAGGTCATGATCTCACGGTTTGTGCGTTCGAGCCCCGTGTTGGTCTCTGTTCTGACAGCTCAGAGCCTGGAGCCTGCTTCCGATGTGTCTCCTTCTCTCTCTGACCCTCCCCTGCTCATGCTGTCTCTATCTCTCTCTCAAAAATAAATAAAACATTAAAAAAAATTTAAATGCATAATAAATGCTTGTCATCCTAAGCAGTTAAGTTTATGGCAATTTGTTACACGCCATGGCTAACCAGTACAGAATTATTAAGAAGGAGGCTACCAGGACATGCCTGAATAGCCCAAAATATCTCATCTGTATGACTCCAATCATGCTGCAAGTTCTAGTCATTCGTCTTCAAGCTCAAAAATTAATACTGAACACAGCATTCTGCAATGGAGTGACGTTAACTAAACGCATAAGATTGATGAACAGCACGAAAATGCTAATTTGCACTTTCTTTCCTTTGTCTTCTCTTTCTGTTTTTTTTCCCCTCCCCCTGGTGGGAAATATAACAATTACACAGACCAGAAAATGCGTATAACTGCACCCGTGTGGGAAGCCAGAGTCTCACTCACAGGTTGCCTTCTGAACATAGAACAGAACCTGCCAGGAGGCGTACTCTGATATCTGATGACGTCATGGTATCCTCACGTCTGGCTGTCACACCCGAGAAGTATGATCAGCCTTGGTGTCTGCCATTCTTAGAACGGCCCCTCTTTCCTGGGCCACACTTTGGGTGGATGCTGACAGGCTCTGCCCTGGATATCTCCGGTCTCTGTGATTCCCTCCCGGACAGCCTTCAGTAATGTGACACAATGCAAGTTACATTTTTATTAATTCGAAAACCAATCTCTCAGGCGACTGTGCACGCGGTTGCTCTGACCCAGTAGGTGTTGGCATTATACGTGAGGTCAGAAGCCACTTTCTTTTTCTTGCTTTCTGTCTAAACTCAAGAGCACGACAAATTCCACCCAATACCACTTGCACACAATGAGTGAGGGGGGCATCTGGGGTGTCAGGAGAGGGCGCAGCCTGCTCAGGGCCACAGAGCTAGTAAGTAGGTGAGCTAAATCCAAAAACAACCCAATTATATACTCAATGCCTGTCTTATTACAAGCCCATGACCTGTTGCCTACAGAGTCTGATTTGCCTTTTGGTTTTAGGGAGGCTTCATGTTCATTGTGGAACCCAACGTGGAACTTGAACTCACAACCCCGAGATCAAGACCTGAGCTGAGATCGAGGGTTGGACGCTTAACCTACTGAGCCCCCCGGGCCCCCCCACAGAATCTGCCTTTCCAAATCCCTTCACAACCTAGGAGCGCATCTGTGTCTACGCTGGGGCCAGATGCCCCGGCACCACCGCATCCTCATTGGAAGTTGGAGATTCATAGAGACACAGCATTGCAACAGCCAGAAGCTGCGCCCACCGCTTGCTCCCTGGGTTTACTTCCCTGTCAGTCACAAGGCAGACAGAGTTCAACTCACTAATTAGCAATGCCCCAAAGCCAAGAACCCCCCAGGGCTTCCTTTCAGCTGGCACAAACCTCTCCCTTCCCCCCTTGGGGAAACACAGTGCAGGTTAACAACAGCATTCTCAGCAATATACCAGTTTGCAAAAACAATAATAATCATTTTCCAGCACAAAGTCTGTGGCAGGGAGCACACCAATCTATTCCATAAGCTACCGTATTTAGTTTTCATAGCAACCCCAGGAGATAGGCGTGTTGATCCTTATTTTAAGGACGTGTCACCTCAAGCTCCGAAAAGTTATAACATCAACAACTCCGAAACCGCTTAGCAGGACTATCAGAGTTCTCCAGAAAAACACACAGAGCCAATACCACACAGCATTACGGCGTTCCTTGCTGTTCACCTGAAGGAGCTGATCACTTAACACACAAAATCCTGCACATGGATGCTTAGGGCAACTTTGTTCATCGTTGCCAAAACTTGGAGCAATCAAGATGCCCTTCAGTAGCTGAATGGATAGATGAACAATGGTCTGTCCAAACAATGGAATATTATGCAGCACTAAAAATAAATGAGCTATCAAGCCATGCAAATACATGGAGGAAATGTAAATACATATGACTAAGTGCAAGAAGCCCATCTGAAATGGTTACGTCCTGTATGATTCCAGCTCTAGGACATTTTGGAAGGGCGAAAACCATGAACACAATGAAAAGATCGGAAGTCAGCGGGATTTAGGAGGGAGGAGGGATGGGCAGGTGGAGCATAGAGGAGTGTCACTGTATGATACTGTGATGCTGGATCCTTGTCACTGTGCATCTGTCCAAACCCATACAACGTTGAACACCAGGGGTGACCTTCATGTTAAGGGCTTTGGGTGATTATGGCATGTCCGCATAGGTTCATTTTAGAGTGACAAATGCACTGCTTTGCTTGGGGGTGCTGATTATGGGGGAGGCCCAGGGGTGAGCAGAAAGCATATGGGACCTCTCTGTGCCTTCCTTTAAATTTACTGCACTGTAAACAAACAATGCCTTAATTTAAAAAATGAAGCAGATCATAAAAGGGTGGAAAGGAAGCTTAGACAAGACATTGACCCATTTTGCTATGTTCAAAATTCCCCACCTCCCTGAGTCCTTGTTCTCATCTACTGTGTGTCTTCCTGAAAGCCTTGAATGACACCGGCAGTTGGCATCACACCTACTGCAGGGCAAAATTGACCCCAGCCTCCCCCAAAAGCACCTGAGATCCAAAAGCCCCACATTTCTGGTCACTTCTCAGGGATCAGGAACACAGGCTTCTTGGAATAACAAGTAGGTCCCTTGTGATGTGTCAAAAGTTCTGGGATTAAGCAAGAGGGACAATGTGAGAGAAAACTGCGCCTGTGAAATACGTAATAACGTTAAGGGTAAAGTAAGGGCGTGATGCTGGAGGTCAGAGAGCAGAAAGACAACAGATTAATGACTGAGATGATCACTGTTTACCAAAGAATCAGCTTCCAATCAACCCAGAACTTCGTTTCCATTTGGACACAGGTATCAGCCATGCATGTCCTGATCCACCAAGATGTGTAGTTTGCAAGATTTAGATCCCATATGGTTTGGGGGCAGTCTACCTGTTGGGGGCTCCAACCTGCAGCGGAACTGAAGAGCATGTGTATCAGCCACATGTCCAGGAGAGGCTGGAGCCTTATGGTCAATCAGGGAGGCACAACATAATACAACTTCAGTAGTGCACACTCTGGACACCAAGGTTCAGGTGATCTCCCCTAACTGGCAATACTCTGCATGATTTGTCGTACGTTGTACCCAAGAGGAGGTGATGCTCTCCTTGACTCCACGGGGAGAAGACAATGTAAATCCTAAATCAGGAACCCCAGACCCCACTTTCTTTGGCTGATAGCAACCTCTCCCCATTCTCTCTAATAAACCATCACCCTGAATATCACAGCTTTCATGGGCTTCTGCAAGTCCTTCTAGAAAATTTCCAGAACTGGGGGTGGTCCCAAGGACCCCCTTGAAGTTGCCTTTGGTGTCAGACTCAAGGGCAGTTTGGGGGTCATATGCGTTGTCACCTTCCATTTGGCATAATTCAGGCTCACTTTAGAAGCACATACACTAAAATACAGAGATTAGCAGGACCCTTGCACACCCATGGGTGATCCAATTGGCGTAACTTTCAATTTCCAAACAAATCTCCAAAGAACGCCATAGAGTGACATGGGATTCTGCCGTTCTTCGGTGGAATTATCCATCCCACAACTGTGAGTGGTGGACATCAAGTATACTCCACAAATAAGCCATCGATAGCTGTATGAGCTGTGTTGATTGTACAGCAATGCATCACCCATATTCGCACACCCAGACCATGTCATGGTGAGTGTTATTATTTCTGGCTCATGGAAGAAGGTTACAGATCTCTGACGGCTTACAATTGGCACAAGTCATGGAATGGACCATATTCACGGGTCTGGAGGATTAAGGCATGGACATCATTGGTGGACATCATTCTGCTTCCCCACATAAAGCATCTTTGGTTTACTAAGACTTCCCAGAATATATCTGCAAATATGTGTATGTACTGAAATACCTTCCCTTCTTCTCCCTGGCCCAGGGCCAGAAGCAAAGGAAAATAGCCCAACATTACTTAATGATTTACTCCCCACTATTTAGCCTATAAACGCAACCAGTGCTTATATGTTATGTCAAGAAACTTCCACCATAAGAAAAGTACCTAAGTATTTATTATGCCCTACCTTGAAAAACATTCTCTTAGAAATCAATTAATTAATCAATAATATCTCTAAAAATTTCTCTCATCCCTGAGAGGTGAAACTATTCATCTTCGATGAAAGATCTTAGTTGGCAACACATCAACACTGCATATAGAAATTCTAAAATGGAGGGGCACCTGGGTGGCTTAATCAGTTAAGTGTCTGACTTCAGCTCAGGTCATGATCTCACCGTTCGTGGGTTCAAGCCCCGCGTTGGGCTCTGTGCTGACAGCTAGCAGAGCCTGGAGCCTGTTTCGGATTCTGTTTCTCTCTCTCTCTCTCTCTCCCTCTCTCTCTCTCTCTCTCTCTCTCACTCTCCCTTGCTCGTGCTGGTCTCTCTCTCTCAGAAATAAATAAAAATGTTTAAAAAAAAGAAATTCTAAAATAGATTGCGATCTCTCCTTTATTTCCAATTTTGGCCACGGATTTCCTTGGTAATCAGGGGCATCCTCACCAACCTCTCCTTTCGAAAGCTCATTACACACATGATTTTCCATGTAGTTTCCCAGTGTGGTTGGACTCCCCAAATTTCCTCCCTCCATCCGCCATTGGACTGCTGGAGATTCACAGAGAACAGGAGTCTAGAGAATGGATGAAGTAGACTGCAGACAGAGCAACCACAAAGTCCCTGAAACTCGGAGAGCAACAGAACCCGGTAGATTTGCACTCAGTGCTTCCTGGGCACATCACTTGTGGGAAAGGCAGAGTCTTCAGGGGACATGTGGTTTGTCTCATTATTCATATCACCGCTCAGGACGCTGTTTGCAAAAGATACTTTCTGTCCATGCACGGAGGCCACATCTCCAGAGCAATGTGCTGGTGTCCACTAGTCATTTTCATGTATCCGGGGCAGGTCCGAGGATCCCTCACGCGACACCTATAATGAGCAGAAGCTGTCATCATCTCAAAGAACATGCATCACCATCTTGTGGAAACATAAGGTGTTCGCATTGTTAGCCTGAGCAACTGCTTTACAAAAAGAGTTCGCATCTCGACAGCAATCTATGGTACCCTCTCCATCATCAGTTTGAAGAGACCTTTGGCAGGTGAGCTCTGACTGAAGACTTAACACTTCCATTTCAGCAGGTACAGAAATACTGTAAGTGAACTCCATAAATACAAACTGAAATAGCCAGAGGAACGAAAAGTAATGTAAAACAGATTCTACCTGGGAAAGCAAGTCTGGTGTGGATTTAAGCAGGCCGTAGAGGCATCCATTTGTAGCTGGAGACGTTAGTCTTTCACGGTTTTAATGACCTACTGTCAACAGTCATAAGCAACCCTGGTGATCGGCACAACTCATCCCACGCTTGGATCGATCTGTGCGTGATTAAAATCAATCTGGATGTATTCATTCAATACGATGCACTCTAACTTACGGAATCGCGTATACTGATAAACACTCATAATCTGTTACAAAGAAGTAGAATATCCACAAAGAACTCAATGATGTCCCCTCTCTCCCATGCAAAGAAGCCAGCATTTCCTTGAAGAACATCTGGAACCGATATAGCCAATGATGATCAGAACGGGGTAAAACTATCAATACCCTGCAAGCTGAGAAGCTGATGTGACCACCTTTTCTCTCTGGTGTCTCGTAATACCAAGTGTGTTTTTTAAATGTGTATTTATTTATTTTGAGCGGTGAGTAAGAATCCCAAGCAGACTCCACACTGTCAGTGCAGAGCCCGACTCAGGGCTCAAACTCACAAACCATGAGATCATGACCTGAGCCAAACCAAGATTTGGACACTTAACTGACCGAGCCACCCAGACGCCCCTGATAATACAGAGTTGTGGCCCTCAAAATAAGAACATTGTGGTTGGATTGCAGGGTAAAAATATTAATGCCACCCCCTACCCCCGAAAAAGAGGCCAATCTAAAATACATCAATGATAATCATCAGTGAAATCACCGTCAGAAAGATTTTCTTTCATTACAGAGACCAGAATTAAGTAGTATTGATTTGTCCCTCTATGTGAGCCACTTAGATGCATAGGGACAAAGAGTATAAGCAATTGTAAGTTAGAACATCTTTCCATCATCATCTATAGTCTGTGAATAAAATAGAGCACAGTACATCCAAAGCTACGAAGATGTGTATTATTATCTCTTTGCTTTTCCGCTCTGCTGTATGTTGCAAGGCATCAGATCCCTTAAAACAATATCAACCTTCACCTTGAGCTGTACCTGGATATTTAACATTTTCATCTGAAAGTGTATTACCAGAACAATTATAGCAATAATACCACTGCAGGTGCTGACATTCGTGACTGGCATCTCTTGCAATAAAAAAGAAAATAAATCCAATGCAAATGTTTGTGAGGATAGCACTTCATTTTATGTAAAACTCCCTGCTTGGCTATACTATCAGAGTGGCAATCCATTATATTACTTTTATAGAGTAGGTATCTATGGGTTTTGCTTTGGTCTTATTGGAATATAATTGACATATAACATTATAAACGTGTCAGGTGCGCAAGGGGGTAATTTCATACAAGTATATGCTGCAAAATGATTATCGATAAGATTAGCTAACACTCCTATTATCTCATGTGACTACTGGCTTCATTCCTTTCTTTTCTTTTTTAAAAGAGAATATTTAAGGGGCGCCTGGGTGGCTTAGTCGGTTAAGCTTCCGACTTTCGCTTAGGTCATGATCTCGCGGTTCGTGGGTTCGAGCCCCGCGTCGGGCTCTGTGCTGACTGGCAGCTCAGAGCCTGGAGCCTGTTTCAGAGTCTGCGTTTCCCTCTCTCTCTGACCCTCCCCTGCTCACGCTGTCTCTCTCTTTCTCTCCTAGAAATAAATAAAAATATTTTAAAAAAATAAATAAATAAAAGAGAATATTTAAAATCCATGCTCTTGGGTGTCTGGGTGACTCAGTCGGTTCAGCGTCTGACTTCGGCTGAGGTCATGATCTCACAGTTCATGAGCTCCAAGCCCGAGTCAGGCCCTGTGCTGACAGTGTGGACTCTGTTTAAGATTCTTTCTCTCTCTGTCCCTCCCCTGCTCATGACTTCTTTCTCTCTTAAAAAAAAGAATAAAAATAAATAAATAAAATAAAAGATGTGTTCTTAAAAAAATAAAAGATAAGATGAAACATATGAAACAAAAACTAAAACAAATGAAATAATTTGATCTTGGGGTGCCTGGGTGGCTCTGTCAGTTAAGCGTCTGACTTCAGCTCAGGTCTTGATCTCGTGGTTCATGAGTCCGAGCCCCTCGTCAGGCTCTGTGCTGACAGCTCAGAACCTGGAGCTGCTTCAGATTCTGTGTCTCCCTCTCTCTCTGACCCTCCCCTGCTCACACTCTGTCTCTTTCTCTCTCAAAAATTAATAAACATGAAGAACATTTTTTAAATCCATGCCCTTAGGCACCTTCAAGTGTACAATGCAGTATTATTAAGAACAATCGCCGAGCGGCCCACAAGAGCAGCAGAAATCGGCCTCTCGTAGCTGGGAGCTCACACTGCTCATCGTGAGCCTACCTTGTCCGGAGGGAACTCCTGCTCCCCGTCTGTCTCCAGACCATGGTGCCCAGGGCAAGTCCCTCAGCCTTTGGGACATGTCATCCCAGCAGGAAGCTGGACGGCAAGTGCCTCCCGGCTCCTCAACCTCCTTGTCTTCAGATTGGATGACAACGTTCCCTTCCCTGTGCGGCTGTAGATGTACAAATCTCACAAGGTGAGTTCCTGGAGAAGGATTTCCTAAGCCACAGCCAACCAGTAAAATCACTAATTTTGGGCAAAGACGTGTTTTCTTGAACACTTTAAATCCTACCAAGATTTTTTTTAAGTTTATTTGTTTTGAGATAGAAAGCAGCAGGAGTGGGGGAAGGACAGAGAGAGATTGAGAGAGAGAGAGAGAGAGAGAGAGAGAACCCCAAGCAGGCTCCACACTGTCAGCACAGAGCCCTGCATGGGGCTCGATCCCACAAACCATGAGATCAGGACTTGAACCAAAATCAAGAGTGAGACACTTAACCGACTGAGCCACCCACGCACCCTGAGAATTCTTAATTTTTCCATACACAACATGGAGTTTCTCCTATCTGTCATTTAAAACTATATAAAAATGTTTAGTTTAATATAATGTTGCCTGCATTACATCATGTCATTGTTAGTCTAGGATTACAGAGGGCAAATTTCCTCCACACATATGTTTATCAGTCCATTACCTGCTTCTGGCTTTTTTAAAGTCTTCTGCCATCTATAATTAGATGCATTAATCATGCCCTTCCTCTTGATTAACATACACAATTAGGTCACAGGAGGAGGCAATGTCTTAATTGTTGCCCCTCAGAAGAAAGAACATTTTTCTGAGAACTATAAATGTCGCATCTCATGCTTGGAAGGCCTGTGCTAATGTTCATCATTTTCTGTGGAATTAAGAAAGCGTGGGGGTGCCTGAGTGGCTCAGTCCATTGAGCATCTAACTGTTGGTTTCAGCTCAGGTCAAGATCTCATGGTTTGTTGATTCAACTCCCACGTTGGGTTCTGCGTTGACAGTGTGTAGGCTGCTTGGGATCCTCTCTCTCTCTCTCTGACAATGAATAAATAAACTTTTAAAAAAAGAAAGCTTGTGCAAACATATTAATATAAATGCATTGCTCTATTAAGTGCTTGTCAGGCTTCATTAATTTTCATCAAACCTACAAAAAATATAAATGGATAGAAGAAACGTTACAAATTTTTAAAATCACTTAAAAACTATTCATCCTTTTCTCCCAATATTTGCATTTGAAAGATACAAGAGCCTAAGACAAGATCAGAACTAGTGCACCAGGTAACTAGGACAGAAGGTCTCGGGCAAAATTCAGAATCTTGGGACCATTACGGCCACTATTTCTGACTTGTTAAAAGTAAACAGGATCTTAGAACCACTACTGTGTATATGTATGACTTATTGCAGGTAAACAATTGTTTTTGTCTGCAGAACAGTCCCTGCAAAATAGCCCTTTAAATTTTATGTTTATTTATTTGGAGAAAGAAAGAAAGAGAAAGAGAGACTACAAGCAGGGGAGGCGGCAGAGAGAAGGAGAGAAAAAAATCTCAGGCAGGCTTCATACCATCAGCACAGAGCCCGGGACAGGGCTCAAACCCACAAACTGTGAGATCGTGACCTGAGCTGAGATCAAGAGTCGCGTACTTAATGGCCTGAGCCACCTGGGCCCCAGCCCTTTAAATTTTAAATATGACATTGCTACTTCTCATAGTTGAAAGACTCAAACATTTGTTTGAGGGCATGTAAAATAGTACAGGCACTCTGGAAAACAGCATGGTAGTTCCTCAAAAAATTAACAATAGAAATATAATATGGTCCAGGAATCCCACTTCTGAATAAATACATGCCTGAAAAGAATTGAGAGAAGGGAATCGAAGCAACGTTGGCACACCTGTTCTTCACACAGCATCATTCACAATTCTTAAAACGTGGACAAAATCCAAATGCCCTTTGGTGGATGAATGGGTAAACGAAATACGGTTGATATTCTACAAGGGACTATTACTCAGCCCTGAAAAGGAAGGGTGTTTTCCACCTTGAGGACATGAGGCTGAGTGACATTAGCCAAACTGAAAAAGGCAAATACTACGATTCCACTTACATGGGTCCCTGGAAGAGTCACGTTCTTAGGGACAGAACATAGGATGGGTGGGGACCAGGACCTACGGCCAGGGACAGGAGTTAGTGTTTGAAGGGGACAGAGCTTCAGGCTCTTAGGGTGGAAACATTCTGGGGATGAACTCACAATACAGTGAATTTGCATCACGCCGCCACACTGTATGCTAAAAAATGGGGCCAAGATGTAACTTTTATGAGTTTTCTTGAGCCACAATTAAAAAGAAAAAGATAAAAAAGAAAAAGAAAAAAATAATATAACGTAAATAAAATTACATAGAAGTACAAGACCAACATGAAGTAAATAACCTGAAGTACAACATTTAAAGAAATCAAAACACATTGCAAAATGTAAAATAAAGAAGTGAAAACTATCACAATGTTGAATAACAGCAGCATGACTATTACTGATTTTTCTCATTGGTTTTGCTTCCAGTACGACTCAGCTCAGTGTCCAGTAAAACCTTTCCTGGACTCCAGTGGCATGTCGGCTTCCTTCTAGTTCAGTGCTTCCCAGGTGGGACTGTCTGTCCTCCAGGAGACATTTAGTAATGTCTGGGGATATTTTCAGTTGTGGCAGGAGGGAGCCCTACAGTGCACAAAACGCCCCACACAACAGGGAAAGATCCATCCCCAAATGTCAGTGTTGCTGACATCACTCATGCTGCCTTAGCTGTCTGTCTGTCCACCCATCCACCCATCCATCCATCTATCTATCCATCCATCCATCCATCTTCCACCCATCCATCCATCCATCCATCCATCCATCATATCTATCTATCTATCTATCTATCTATCTATCTATCTATCAATCTATCTATCCATCCAGCCATCCGTCATCCACCCATCCACCCACCCATCCATTCATCTATCCATCCACCCATCCATCCATCATATCTATCTATCTATCTATCTATCTATCTATCTATCTATCTTATCTATCTATCTATCCAGCCATCTAGCCATTATATATATGTATGTATCTATATATCTGTCTGTCATCTATATATCTATCATCTATCTGTCTTTCCATCTATGTATGCATCCATCCATCTCTATGCCTCTTTATCCATTTATCCATCCATCCCTTCATGTTAATTATTTGCAAGCAGGGCAATTGTATCCCTAAGGGACACGTGGTGATGTCCAGAAACATTTCTGGGTGTCAAACCTTGGTGCTCCCAGCAGATTTCAGGTGGGTGGAGACCAGGGGCCCTTCTCCACATCCTCCAGTGCACGGGACACACCACATCAGACAGCCATCCACCCCCAACTGTTCACAGTGCCACAGTTAAGCATCCTGTTTGGTTGGTTGATCACATATCAAGATTTTATTTCCACATCAACCTCCTCAACCAGATTGGAGCCTCTGGCATGTGAACTCCCTGGCTCACGTGTGCACCCCTCAATTTTCCCATCTGTTCCTCCTGGACCGGGGAGGTGGTATGAGGTCCTGAATGCTCGTTACCAAGTTTGAGCCAATCTCCATGAAACAACTCTCCAGCTGCCACTGATGAGAACCTCCAGCCCATCAGTCCCTAGATGGAGCATCTTAACCTGCAAAGCCCATATTTCCTTTTGCTATTTCTATTTCAGAAAAAACAACAACAACAAAAAAAAACCCAACAACCAGATCTTCCCATCTAAAGTCTCTTCGTGATAAACATTCTCTAGACTCCGAGAGGGGATGAAATCCACTGAATGCTCCTCGACCATTCACTGTGGTGATTATAGAGATAAAACTTTAGAAGACAGAGTGATGCTGATGTAAACACCTCTGAGCCACTGGGGATACAAACGTTCTCAGGCTTTGCTGCCTCTACTGTGATCTTAACACAGCAGAGTGAGCTGAAATGTGCACGATGGTTATCAGAAAGCTCAGTGTGAGTGTTGTAAAAATGCTTTGACTTCAATCCGGCTTTCCCTTCGTGGGGAGAGACGGGGCGCGCACAGCAGTGTGCACGTCAACTCCCTGCTTTAGAAAGCGCAGCTCAGTGGAAGCAGAGAAAAGCATTCATCCCGAGAGGTCACTTGTATATCAGTCCCAGGCCCATGGGGACTGATACTGTTAGACCTATGTCTGTTTCCTCACAAGCCAACGGAGCTGATCGCGCTTGTAAATTAACACGTGGGCATCAATACCATGGTAACTCACCTTTCTTTTTGCAGGATGGCCAAACAGTACATTTTTATCACTTATAAACATAACCCATACACTTACTATCCCAAATTAAATTCTTGGCTTCTTAGGCCTGAGTAATTTGCAGCAAAAACCCATTACATAGTGAACAAGAAAAACTTTAGTTATATCTACTATCAGGAAAAAAAAATGACATTGCAAAATGGTGGTTGGGTATTTTAATTAGGTTTATATTTGGCTATAATTTAAAAGCAAGACAATCTAGTGAGGCAATACTTACTGCTTTTGAGAGTCCTTAATAGTGGACAGAAGGCCATTTATTTAGCATGGCTAATTTCTCAGATGGGACAAACAGTAAAACTGATAAGAGTCTCAGAGCTCAATGAGCAAGTTGTCCTAAAACCGTACATGAAATCATTGCCTGCTTTGGTGTCACTGGAAGTTGCAGGCTCCCAAACACCATTTGGCAATGCCATTTGAAGTGCCCCAAAATGGACTTCAGGTAGAGCTACTCTTTGATTCTTACTAGGACATACAAGCTCTTTAGAAGTTCAGAATCAGCTTTGATTCATAAGCTCATCGTGGAAAACCTGATCTACACAATATTTTGCTGGGCATCGATTGAACAGCCAGTGCCCAAGGATTCACAGTGTCACGGTCTGCAGGTAAAGGATAAAGGTAAAGACACACAGTGACATGCTGATCCACTCAAGAAACACATCTGGTTTGAGTAAACTAGGCGTCAGGATTCTCCAGAGAAACAGAACCAATAAATATAGAGGTTCGTAGGAAGAGATTTGTTCCGGGGATTGGCTCACATAGTAATGGAAGCTGAGAAGTTCCGCGATATGCTGTCTGTGAGCTGGAGACCCCAGGCTGAGTTTAAGAGACCCGAGTGGTGGAAGTTCCAGTTCAAAGGCAGAAGAGGATTGATGTCCAAGGTCAAACCAACACACGATACCAAATCCTCCCTTCCTCCACCTTTCTCTTGTATTCAGACTCGCAAAGATTGCATGGAGCCCACCCACATTGCAGAGGCCCATCTGCTTTACTGGGTCCACCAATTCAAATGCTAATCTTGTCCAGAAACACCCTCACAGACACCCCCAGAATATCTGGGCACCTCATGACCCAGACACATAAAATTAACCATCACAGCAATGTATTAAATCAGCTCCACTCCAGGCTCCTGGCCGGCTCAGTTGGTGGAACATGTAATACTTGATCTTGCTGTTGTGACTTCAAGACCCACATTGGGTGTGGAACTTACTTTAAAAAAACAGCTACACTCAATCAGTATGGAGCAAAATAGAAGCCCAAACCATGAAATACATATGCATTGATCAAAGTTTCTGAACCTCAGCACTACATGCATTTGAGGACAGACTATCCTTAGTGGTGGGGGCTGTCCTGGTCATTGCAGGCTGTTGAGCAAAGTCTCTGGAGCCCGACTATATGATACTGGCAGCCCCACACAGCCTTCGGTCCTAAAGGCAATTACATAATATAAGAATATGGTCCCGTAATTGTGGACACCATTTCCTAATGATTATACAATTGCTTAATCACAACGTGCCTGAGCATGAAACTTGCATGTCACTTCCTTCAGCTTCCTACCGAATGCTCATCATTTCAGAGCCCTGGGGCTTGAGATCATGTTGGTTCCAAACCCCTTACCTGTATTATTTTTCTCCCAAGTCAGGTGGGTTCAACTGCCTGATCCCAATTGATTGATTAAAATTGATATACAATTTTAATAATGCTAATAACCAAAGTCATCCTGCCATGGACAGCATTTTATAACCTCTCAGTTTCCTTATCTATAATTGAGGATCAGCAGAAATGATAAAGAGCAATGTTTAGGGAAACTAAGATATAGAGAAAGGCCCCAAGGTAACACACCCACATAGCGATTTAGGAGAAACACAGAATGGAAACACAAATCATTCTAATCTAAATACGGTACCCTATACATTTTGCTATACCATTCACTCTGGCTTCCAGAATCTTCCCTTCATTTCAAGAAACAGAAAAGGAATATGTCCAATTATGCAGTCTGAGTGCATGCCAACTACATTTCTTTTTCTAAATAGAATCTGTTTTCTCCATGGCTTTGTTAACACATCCAACAATCCTTTGCTGGCTTGGAGTCAATATTTTGGGTCGGTGTGAGATGAAATCATTTTGAGTCATTTCTGGAGCAGCTACTTTAAGCATGGTGCCGCCTGTTAAAAGACTTTAAAGGGTTTGCTTTTTGTTTTGGCTTGATTTCTAAACAAGGAGAAGAAAGAGAAGGAAAAGGAGAAAAGGATGGGAGGGAGGGAAGAAGAAAGAAAGAAAGAAAGAAAGAAAGAAAGAAAGAAAGAAAGAAAGAAAGAAAGAGAGAGAGAAGAAGGAAGGGAGGAAGAAAGAAATACCGAAAGGAAAGAATGAAGAGAGAAAGACAAGAAAGAAGGAAGAAAAAAAGAAAGAGAGAAAGAAAGAGGAAGGAAGGAAGGAAGGAAGGAAGGGAGGAAGGAAGGAAGGAAGAAAAATATGTCATTTTGTGATGAAATTTTCTGTTCTTACTGTGCTCTACATGGTTCTCCCAAAGTCATTAATATTTAGTCATCAGGAGACTCGTCGGTACCTTGAAGTAATCTGCAGTGAGCTGTGATATGCTTCTTAGTGTATTTTACTTGGACGTGGGTCTATGTGTTTCATGAGATTCTCAAAGGAGTCAGGAGCCCTAAAATATTAAGCTTTATCCTTTCATCCATTCATCCATTCGTGAAGAAGTCACTGTGCACCTGTCGTGTGCTAGGCAGAAAATTGACCATAACCAAACCCTAGAAGTCCAAAGGACCTGCAGAGCTCTAGGAAACAAATAGTTAACCAAGGGGTGGGCATAAAGCATAAAACATCTGGTTGGGGGGGAGGGGTACCAGACGACAAAGAAGAGAGAAAGCTGATGAAAACATATGAAGACCCTTTGACGGTCACACCAAAGAGTCTTGACTTGATCTTGAAGGATACTCGAAATCTACCAAACATTCTAGAAGTTGTAACGAACACAGCACGTGTTATCCTTACAAAGACGGCCAGTCCAAGGGCAGACGACTTCAGCGACAACTCAACCCATACAGTCCGGCTCTTCACAAGGGTGAGTGTGACTTTCTGACTTATTTTCCTCTGGCTTTCTCTACTTTTATAAAAAATAGCCACACGTATCTTGCAACATGAGACTTCACAGGCAGCTAATTCATGGATTCTTTATAAAAGATTCCACGACTCTGCTACCATAAGGTTGGCCGTATATTGGCTTATTCTCCATCATGTAGGTTATGTGTTCTTGACCCTGTCATTGCCACTTCCCCAATTCCTAGACCATCATGCTTCCTCTCTGTATCTTATGTATTTCAAGCATGGAGAGTTGGAAGAGTCAGTGGATACCCAAGACAGGCAGAGTGGATGGAGCCAAATCCCTGAGAACAGGGCTCAGAGCCAAGAGCACTGGAAGATCATCACGGATGTGCACCAGAGGAGCAGCCCCAGGACAGACACGGACAGAAAGTAAACGAAGCTGAGGCTATTCCTGAAGAATGGCCTCTTTCTTTTTCTGACAAGTAGTACAGATTCTTTTCAAAGATGACTGAAGGTTTGCAATCATCTCTAAAGGAAATGGGAGCAAGGATTGAGTCAGGATTCTGGGGGCAGCACCCCCCTAAGATATGTCCACCTATGACCTACAGCTGTGGTTTCCATGGAAACAAACCGTTTGCAGGTGGGATTTAGTTAAGAATCTCCAAATGAGATCGTCCTGCATTTAGGGGGGGTTCAAGCCGATGACAAGTGTTCTTAGAAAAGAAGGGAGGAGGGGCGCCTGGGTGGCTTAGTCGGTTAAGCGTCCGACTTTCGCTCAGGTCATGATCTCGCGGTTCGTGGGTTCGAGCCCCGCGTCGGGCTCTGTGCTGACTGCCAGCTCAGAGCCTGGAGCCTGTTTCGGAGTCTGTGACTCCCTCTCTCTCTGACCCTCCCCTGCTCACGCTGTCTCTCTCTCTCTCCTAGAAATAAATAAAAACATTTAAAAAAATTTTTAAAAAATTAAAAAAAAGAAAAGAAAAGAAAAGAAGGGAGGAGACACCTGGGTGGTTCCGTCGGTCGAGCGTCTGACTCTTGACTTCGGTTCAGGAAATCGGTTCGGTTCATCTCACAGCTGTGGGTTCAAGCCCCACATGGGGACAGTGGGGAGCCTGCTTGGGATTCTCTCTCCTCTCTCTGCCCCTTTCCTGCTCTCACTCTCCCCCTCTCAAAATAAAAAAATAAAAATTTTTTAAAAAATTTAAAAGGAGGGATGAGGTACAGAGAAGAGAAATCCATGTGAAGATGGACACAGAAATGGGATGGACCCGGCCACAGGCCCAGGGATGCCTGGAGCATGGAGCACGACTCTGCCCTGCCTGGATCTCAGACTTCTGGTCTCCAGAGCGGGAAGGGGATAGGATCCTGCCGTTTTAAGTCACTCGGTTTGTGTGGACTCCTTGCAACAGCCGTAGGAAACTAAAACAGGCCACAAGAGAAAAATACCAGGCAACAAATGTTGAAAAGAGAGACTCCAAATATATACCGGTGATAAGCCGTGTGCTTGTCAATATTCTCATGCGCCGTCCCGACACTGGGTAAAGCTGGGAAGGAGACAAACTGACCACCGTGGCCAGCGGCTTAGGGGAACTGATGGGAAGGAAGAGGAAGGGAAGACATCGGAAATCAGGAACGCAGATGAGCAGAGTGAACGGCGTCTTGCAATCTCCATGGCTATGGCAATGAGAAGACGTGCAGGTTGGTACTTGGGGCGATGATGCAGGAATTAGGAGCCCGGGGGGATAATTTGGTGGTATGAAGTACAGTGCGGGGAAGCTAGAGATGCAGACAGAGATGGGAGGCTGTAAGTGTAGGATTCCAGATGGGAGAGGGTTTCAGGAGATGATACATCCAGCCATGGGAGACAGCCGGTTACACTGGATGGAGATGGGGGTCAATAAAACAGAGGGTGGGAAGGAGCCGTGAGGCCAATCCCAGTAGGGGACGGGCCAATTCCCCTGGACAAGGACATCCCTGAGCAAAATGTCAGCCGAGTGTCAGGAGGAGAGCTAGTTGCAACACGAACACACACATGAGGCCAATGTGACTCACAGCGACACGGCTGGCCCCATCACCCTTCTTTTGTGGCTCACTGAGGCATGAGGTAGGGCGGAAGACGGCAGTGCTCAGCGTGGCTCCTGGCAGGAGATTGCACTTGTGTTTTAGAAGTGCTTTCAAGGAGATCGAAACTGCACAACTCGGAGGTCGGCATTGCTATGCTGACCTATGGGCAAGGTGGGAAAACGTGTATATCCACTGGCATTACACAGTCCTTTGTGCCCAATGCAAAGTCCACAATCATTACCTTCTTCTACAGACCTGAGAGCTAAACTTTTCTTGATGCTTCTTTTTTTATTTTTTGAGAGAGAAAGACAGAGCATGAGAGGAAGAGGGGCAGAGAGAGAGGGAAACAGAATCTGAAGCAGAGTCCAGACTCTGAGCTGTCAGCACAGATCCTATCGCAGGGCTCGAACCCATGAAGCGCAAGATCATGACCTGAGCCAAAGTCCTTAAGGCAACAAATCATTCTTTTAATTTTCTACAGCATAACAGCGACTTCATCCTTCCTGTTTATTAAGGTAAGTTGCACCTTAATAAACCAAAACATGAAATCGACCGCTTTCAAGGATCCCATTCACGGTGCTGGGCGAGCACCATTTCTAATTCCCAGACATTTTCATCCATGGACCCCTTCTGGTGCCACACATTCCCCTACGAATTTGTCACGTTGTGCACTTGCATTCCGCAAAAACGGAAAGGCAAGCGAGCCTTAAATCTCCTCCATCATGACAAGGAAGAGAAGCATTAACATTTCCTTCACTTTCTCTCTCGTCCCGTCTTTGCAGCTGACTCTTTTGTGTAAACCCAAAGGCCGGCTACACAAATGTCATTCAGACCGCAGGGATCCGCGGGCCCTTGCAGGCTGAAGCACACTCTATTATTTAATACTGCTCTGAGATCATCTTTTCAACTGCCATTTTCTAGTGAGAATCCTCAACGCGGAACCGGAACACAACAGAAGCCAGCCTTTATTCACCTTCATCATCAGTTAAGTGACTTTTACCTTCCTCCGATGGGACTCTGATCGGGAGCCTCTGAGATCAGAACAACACAAATGTTGTCTTGCTGAGAATTTTGAAAGAACGCCTCTCCCCATCTGAACAGCAACTAAGAATCCTTTCAGGGAAAGAAAAAAAAAAAAACACACGCACACAAAAACAAAAACGAGAACAAAAAGCAAGCCTTGCCTCAAAATCACTTTCGGAAAGATGCCTTTGGGCTGTGTTGCTAATACGAAAAAATGGTTTTGTTGGGGGGGTGGGGGGGAACCTATGGTGGATGTAACCATGTTTGTTAATGATTCCAGTTCAAGTCGATCCAAACAGATCTTGGTCAGTTCAGGCAACAGGGATACCCCAGTGTCCCATCAATTTGCTCACACTGTTTGGTAAAATTCCAATGCTATGAGACACATAGGAAATGGATCCTAAGAGAAGGCATCATGGTAGAAAACAAGATTACCTCTACGATGTGACAATGGTAGTTCAGTAAGGACATGTCACAGCAGCGTGAGGGTCAGAGATGTTTCCCCAGAAAAAATAGCATCTGTACCAAAATCAAAAGAAATGTCCAGAAGATAGCCAGATGGAAGCTTTGAGAGAACTTTCTAGAAGAGGGTTTTTTGTTTTTTTTTTTTAAATTCCAAGCAGAAATAGCCACATAGAGGCAAGAGGCAAGCATATTCTGGGAGTTTTTCGTGGTTGGGGCATGTAAGGACAGGAAGACATGCAACCAGACAGATCATCAGGGTCTAATCTACATGAGCTATCAAGGCACCCTTGATGAAGAGTATGGATCAGGGGCACCTGGGTGGCTCATTCGGTTAAGCGTCCAACTCTTGATGTCAGCTCAGTCATGATCCCAGGGTCATAAGATCAAGCCCTGTGCCAGGCTCGACCCTGGGTGTGGATTAAGATTCTCTCTCTCCCTCCCTCTTCCTCTCTCTCTCTCTTTCTCAAAAAAAAAAAAAAAAATGTTAAGAGCCTGAATTATTCCGATGGCCACATAGAGCTGCTTGACACAGGCTTGCAGCCAGGAGACTGCAATCAGACTTCTGCCTTTTAGGAGATGACTAAAATGCTCCGGTTTGCAGAATTAATTAGAAAAGGTTGAGAAGGAGAGCAGAACGTTTAGTTGGACTTTTCCTGCATATATTCTTTCTTTACATTTCTCTCTCTCTCTCTCTCGGAAAAAAGCCAAGCCGAACTATTTAATGATAATGTTAAATAATACATCAAAGAGTGTCCTGTCGGGAAAGCGCAGAGTGATGGGGGTATTTCTACAACAGGTAGTGCAATAGTGACATCTGAAGATGTATAGCTTTCGAAGTCAGCAAAGTATCTCCCTCTGCAGGACTCTGATATAGAACCACTCCCCGTCACCGCCATGGCTTTGCAATTCCCCACATTCTGTGATCTCCCCAAAAATCCGCTCTTAAGAGAATCTAGGTAATTTACTGAGTCTTAGTAGAATGTGTTAAACTTTGTTCTCCAATAAGCTATGTCGAGATTTTAGCCTCCAGAGCTTCTGAATGGGACCTATTTGGAAATAGAGTCTTTGCAAATGTAATTAAGGGGAAGATGTCGAGATGAGTTCATCTTGGATCGGGGTGGCCCAAAATCCAATGACAGGCGTCCTTGTAAGAGACGGAAGAGGAGACACAGACTCAGGAGAAGCCACGAGAAGACGGAGGCAGAGATGGGAGGGACGCAGCCGTAAGCCCAGGGACGCCTGGAGCCTCAGAAGCTGGAAGAGGCAGGAAGGACCCTCCCCTGGAGGCTCCAGAGGGAGCACAGCCCTGCCCCGCCTGGATCTCAGACACTGGTCTCCAGAGCTAGGGGAGCATGATTCCTGTTGTTTTAACAGAATCAAGAAGTATTTAATGAATAAGTTACTGATTATTTGTGATGGCAGCGGCAGCAAACTTCCCTACCATATAAACTACCAATACTAAGTGTAATAAAGACATAGCTATGTATTTATTTATACGCTTATGAAAATGAAATAGAGCCACATTCTGGAGTGACTGTTCCCACACTTCAGCACATTTCTAGCGCCACGGTGATTACGTCCGTCTCCAAAGGTGATGACGTTGAATTTTCTTTGAATCCCCCAAATGTGAACAAAGCAAATTTAGGACCCGTGACCTTTAATTCTCTCGTGCCACGAACTTTTTATTGCTCCATGAATATGTGTTCCTTTTTTGTTCCTAGTTTAACTTATTTCAAGGGTAGGATTTGGTGGTGCGTCACTTAAATATTTAGTCTATAGCTTAAGGGCTTAAATACTGCTCCACAGACCACAGCCCGACAAGCCAAGACATGGGAGTTTCCGCCTTGCCCTGACAAACACCAATGAGAATGAGTCCTATGTGAAAGTACCAGTGGTGAATTATGGACCTGGATTTAGTCTCCAGGACTGCTCCGGGCACACCGGCGTGACTACCTGGGTGGAGAGGTGGCAGGAACACACACAGGGAATCGGGTGCCTACCTTGTGTTGACTTTATCAAGCAAGGTTTGATCATCTCCTCTCTGATACAGGGAGGCCACCCTGGGCTCCAGGTAAAAAGAAATTGATTGGCATATGGTCAAAAGATGTGAAAATAGCTACCCCAATACATGTACACAGGTGTTCACAGCTGCATAATTCACAACAGCCAAAAAGTAGAAAGAACTCAAATGTCCATCAATGGATGGATAGATGGGTGGATGTGTCAACGGTTGGAAGGATGGTTGGATGGATAGATGGATGGATGGATGAGTGGATGGATGGGTGGATGGATGGGTGGATGGATGGATGGATGGATGGATGGGTGGATGGATGGATGGATGGATGAATGGTTGGATGGATAGATGGATGGATGGATAAACAAAATGTAGTGCATGTCCACATAGAGCAATATTATTCACTAATAAAAATGTAACACAGGTAACACATGTTACAACGTGGATGACCCTTGAAAACATTATCCTGAATGAAGGAAGGAGATGCAAGAGATCACATGCTGTATTATACTACTTATATGAAGTGCCCTAAAGAGACAAATCCATAGAGACAGAAAGTAGATCAGTGTTTACCAGAAGCTGGGAGGGGTCCATGAGGGGCCACTGCTTAATGGGTATGGGGTCCAGTTTGGGGCAATAAAAATATTTTGGAACTACATAGACACAAAGGTTGCATAAAATTGCAGATGCACTAAATAACACCGAGTCGCATATTTAAATGGTTACTTATATGTTGTATGAAGTTCATCTCACAAAAGCTACACCATGAATCCCTGAATTCCTTTCAGCTCCAAATGTCTGCAACGATGTACAGTTACACCGTGAGTGCAGCCAAGTTATTTAAGTTCACTTCTCTGACCTCAAAGAAGATTCGGATGAAAGTAATCCGCTTAATATAGTTGTAGAAGTGATGGACAAAAGTCAACTGCATGAGGAGGATTGTATTGCAAAGTCTTGCTGCCCAAAGTGAGTTCTGGGACCACCCCCTCCAACCGGTGAGGGCTTCAGAATTTCAGGGTGGGCCCCAAACCTACCCATTCGGAGTCTGCATTTTCACGAGGTCCCTAGATGGTAGCAGGTGCATCAACAGGTGTGAACTTGACACCTGCTGTTCTATGTGCATCTGGTCTGTAAGCTCTGGTGAGGATTCAGAAGAGAGATGCTCACACATAGAGTTAATCCATCATTTCATAATTATTTTCTACTCGAATTTCATTCCCTCGATAACCTCCTTCTATCATTGTCTGATCACTTGTTAAAGTGTAAGCAGACAATTTTTGAGGACGTATGTTACTACTGAAATACACAAAGCCCCTAATCAACACTAACACAAATCCAATGAGAGTGACTCAGTGTGAAAGGTTAAACGTCTCTTCTGATAAATGCACACACCATTCATGGCGGAGAGATTATACGCCCTCTCATGAAACAGAGAGGTAGATGGGCAAATAAGTGGGTCAGCGGAAGGGTAGATGGGCAAATAGACTATATCCTCACAGACGGAATGTATTTTCTTTATCCCACATTAACTCATCTCCAAATTTTATTTGGATCATTAAAAACAATCTTTTTAATTCACGAAATAATTACTTATGAGTGTAGTTTGACACGGTCTCCCAAATAATTAACTGATTTAATGTCTTGTTTTCCCTCTGCGTTCTAAAAAAATGTTCTTTAGTGCTCACTTGAGAAAGAAAGTCATTAATAAGCTTTACATTTCTTAGCATCAAATGAAAATGAAGACAATGAAAACCGGGAACATATTCAATCTTTAATGTCAAGGAATACATTCTCCTAAAACACTGAGATGATGAAGTTATGAATAATGGAAATACTATGCAAAACCCTCTTTTATATGCTTTGCAGTCAACTAGGAAGAGATCACAGTGAGACCCTTCCTCGCCCAACTCTATGAACAAAAAGTGAAATCGTCAGGCAATATGAAGATGAGAAATGTGGCAATCTGAAAAATTAGGTGCTGATGTTTTAACAAAAAATGGACCACCCATTTTGGGAACCAATATGGCACCATCTATTAAGTTTGAAAAGGCGTCTACAATCCCAGCATCCTGAGTGCCTCAGGGGATATGGGTGATAATTTTCCCCAGAGTACTGTCTGTAATAAGTAATAGAAATGATGCAAATGTCCATCAATGACAGGACACACAAAGATGTTGTGGACACGGCTCCACATGTGGTGTTTCCTATCCCTTAACAATGTGGCTTCATCTCAACAAACACTATCCAATGGAAAGGCAAGTTCCATACAACCCTCAAAGAGGGATTCCATGTGTATCAAGTCAAAGACACAAAACTGAATGCGTTGTGTATTGATTGATATAGAAGCAAGGTAACACTGTGAATAACAAAGGCAATTAAAAAATATGAAATTCAGTTGAATGCTGCTTCCTGTAGGCAGATAGAAGCTAATGGAATCAAGAAGTCGAATATATGAGCATTATTTTCTTTAAAAATGGTGACTGGAAGCATTGATGGTTGGTTCATGGATGTTCTATGTATTTTGAAACAGTGTACTCAGGTATATTTTATAAATTGTTCTTGTATATCCTGAGTACGCAATTTTAAAATGTCTGTCCAAATAAAGCAGAGTGAATCTGGAGTACTTGGAACTTCAACAGACACTAAAAAATTCCTTAGAATATATTCATAAAACTCAGCCATCTACCAGAATATAAGAGAAATCTCAATGCATTTAAAATAATCGGGAGCATACAGATTCCCTCGCTGATCGCAGCCACTAAGAGAGACAGCAGCAAGAAAAAAAAAAAGACAGTTTAAAAAAAAAAACAACAACAGATGGAATGGGACTCCTGGGTGGCTCAGTCAGTTAAACGTCCGATTTCGGCTCAGGTCATGATCTCACCACTCGAGGGTTCAAGCCCCAGGTCGGGCTCTGTGCTGACAGCCAGCTCAGAGCCCGGATCCTGCTTCCGATTCTGTATCTCCTTCTCTCTCTGACCCTCCCCTGCTCACGTTGTCTCTCTCTCTGTCTCAGAAATAAATAAAATATTTAAAAAATTTTGTTTAAAGAAATAAAAAATATAAAAAAATGAATGGTATATTTGGAGTACAAAAATTGTAACATCAAAATGTATACTTGGAATAATAAAATATGTAATTAATTCATGGTTGGCACAGGAAATCAGTGGTCCATTTCTGCTCACAAAAGGAGGTTTCTTCAAACAGTGACAGTTTTATTGGCTCATTGTTCTGGTGGTCAGCAGTCTCGTTTAGTTTTCCCTCGGTGGTTCTTCGCTGTCCCCCACCTCGGGGTCTTCGGGAGCCTGCCACCATTTGCCAGCACCATGAGGAGAGGGTGAGGTCAGTGCGGGAGCCTTCGCAACTGGTCTCAGACCCCAAGCAGCCTGGCCAAGGCTCCCCTCTGGCGGTGCGGCTCACATGCTGTGATCAAAGCAAGTCACAGGACAATACCAGATTCAAGAGCATGAAGAAGTGAAATCCTTCTGTCAGGGGAAGAGGCAAGAAGATGAATCACCCTGAAAAGGTGTGTACCGATCGGGATGGGAGGAATTTCTGGCTAGCTTTTTTCTGTCTGCTTAACTGAATAGAGGTTTAATTACCATATACTGACACATTGAGGAAGCTCAGGTAATAGAAGAGTTTTGGGACAGATGTAGATTGAGATAGAGAGAAAGGTATAGATGCAGATACATGGATGGGTGGTTGGATGGATGTATGTGTGCGTGTGTGTGCGCGCATGCACATGTGTGTGTGTGTGTGTGTAGATAGATATGTAGATAGATAATAAGTTGGTGGATGGATGGATGGATATATAGATAGATGATAGATGGATGGACAGATAGATAATGGATCATGGGGAAATGGATGGATGGATGGATGGATGGATGGATGGATGGATGGATGGTTTGATAGATGATAGATGGATGGGTGGATAGATAGACTGATAGATAAACATAGATAGAAAATAGGTAAATAGATAGATGATAGATAGATCTCCCAAAACATATATAAATGTGTAAATATTGAGAGTTTAAAAAAAAAAACTTAAAAGTTCAATTTTTTTAAAATGTTTTATTTATTTCCAAGAGAGAGAGAGAGACAGCGTGAGCAGGGGAGGGTCAGAGAGAGAGGGAGTCACAGACTCTGAAACAGGCTCCAGGCTCTGAGCTGGCAGTTAGCACAGAGCCTGACGCGGGGCTCGAACCCATGAACCGCGAGATCATGACCTAAGCGAAAGTCGGACGCTTAACTGACTAAGCCACCCAGGCGCCCCACGGATATGTTTTTTAATTGAGGTATAAATGACATGTAACATTCTGTCAGTTTAAGGTGTACAGCATAGTGATTTGACACATTTATATTGCAATATGATTGCCAAAAATCGCAGCATTAACAGTGCTGTGGGGTCACACAGCTACCATTTTTTCTAGCAGTGGGAACAAATAAAACCANGAACCGCGAGATCATGACCTAAGCGAAAGTCGGACGCTTAACCGACTAAGCCACCCAGGCGCCCCTAAAAGTTCAATTATAAGGGCGCCTTGGTGGCTCAGTCAGTTAAGCAGCCAACTTCGGCTCATGTCATGATCTCACAGCTGAAAGGCTCGTGGGTTCGAGCCCCGCATTGGGCTCTGTGCTGACGGCTCAGAGCCTAAAGTCTGCTTCTGATTCTGTGCCCTCCCCTCTCTCTGCTCCTCCCCTGCTCATGCTCTTTCTCTCTCTCTCTCAAAAATAAATAAGCATTAAAAAAATTAAAAAGTTCCATTATAGAATTTAGTAAAAAACACTAGAAGATTCCCCAAATAAGTTTAAGGGAAGCAACAAGCATCAGAAGGAAAAGTAATGAAAACAGAAATGAAGCGTACCTCAGGGGAAGATCAGTACATCCTCAAATAGCTACAAGTGAGTTCATCTTAATCGCGCAGGAGCAGTAACTAAAGACCCTGAGGTCCATCCGGACGGTTCTTTAGGCAGGAGGTCGGTGGCTAAGTCAGGCAGCCGGATGGATTCTGCAATAGCTCAGAGACGCGGTCCGGGTTTGCTATATAAATGTGAGGATCGTCAGCTGACTGTGACATTGAAACCATGGGGCTGAAACCATGAAGCCACCCAGGCGGACTGAACAGAGAAAGCAAACAGAGACCCCTTGAGGTAAACACAAACAAACAAACACAACTCGCTTTGCAAACACAACTCGAAGATGCGTCCCGACATCCTCTCCGACAGGATCTTCTATCGCTGCAATAGTTCTTATGTGAGACAAAAACCATTAGTAATCAGGATTTTATGCCAGCACCAAAGTCAGCCACAGGCATCTGAGGGGTTCCTTCCTGGCAGGTGAAATAATATTTTTAAGTGAACATGACATGACAAGCTTGCTTACGCACGACTACTAATTTTGCGACTCAGCACCTAAGCTCTGTCTGAAGACCTTTTTCACCAGCTGAGGCTAAAATGCCTGCTTCACAACGTGCATGGAAGCCCAAAGCTACAGGCCAAAGGGTGGCACATCTCAAATCAAAGAAAATGGCCTCTGAGCAAAAAGCAGTATTTAACGTCATACAGAAGAAAATTAATCAAAATCTGCAGGTCTCATGTTATCGCAGAGGAAACCTTGTCTCCGTGACTGTTTTCAGATAAATAAGATGTTCCATCAAGGTGATTTTCCATTTGAGGGTGTTTCTCTCATAAGACAGATGTAGGAATATCTTCTCATAATCCGCTGAAGGTCCACATGTTTCCCATATTTACTCTTGACGTCAGGACATTTTGTGTGCATATTAAACCCTCTGAACGGTCAGATTTACGTTCAACAGTTTTATTTTATTTTATTCTTTTAATTTGATTTCTCAAACCTCGTGATATTTCAAGAAAATTAAAGAACAGACACAAAACTATACAGCACGCACAATACAGAAGTTTCAAATATTCCAAGGAGTAAAAAGATGAAACACTCTCTGGCTAGTGTATACAAACAGGTCAGCTGGAATGCTGAGTCTCTCAGTCTAACTTGGCGCCCGTGTGGCTCAGTTGGTTAAGTGTCCGACTTTGGCTCAGGTCATGATCTCAGAGCTCTGTGCTGACAGCTCGGAGCCTGGAGCTGCTTCCAATTCTGTGTCTCCCTCTCTCTCTGCCCCTCTCCCGCTCATGCTCTGTCTCTCTCTGTCTCAAACATGAATGAACATTAAAAAGAAGTAAAGTAACACCTTGTTTAAAAAAAATTAAAAGATACGAGAGCCGTTTTGCATTTCCACTGCATTGATAACATAGCTTGTCTTAATCTTATGTTGTGGAATTTTTTTCCCCCTCCAAATGTCCCCCTGACTGATAGGGCATATCAGGCCTTTGTACAAACTGAAGTAAGCTGGAGAAATAATCTTGACTCACAGCCAGGAATATGCCTTGGAGCAAGCACATTTTTTAGCATTTTTGGACCCCGATGATCCCATATGGATGATAAATAGTTTCTTATACAGAATGTCCAGGGTCACCATCATGATTAATATCATTTTAACAAAAACCAAAAGTTTGGGATGGAGGTCAGAAGAAGAAGAGCCAAGGTAGATATCTTTATATTTTTTAATGTTTCTTTATTTTTGGGAGAGACAGAGTGACAGAGCATGAGCAGGGGAGGGTCAGAGAGAGAGGGAGACACAGAATCCAAAGCAGCTCCGGGATCTGAGCTGTCAGCACAGAGCCCGATGCAGGGCTCGAACCCACAAACCATGAGATCATGACCTGAGCCGAAGTCGGACTCTTAACCAACTGAGCTTAATCCAACAGATGCTGGACCGCCTTGGGCCGTGGCTCAAATATCAGTGCAAGAGTCCCACACTCCAACCGTGGGCTCTGCGCTCTGCTTCTTCCCTTTCTGAGCAGCAGCACGGGATGCATTTAGTCAAAGTCAGCGCACTCCTTTATATGCACCCTGAGCTCCGGGAGCTTCCCTTAACAGTCACAAGCTGTGAGCCAAGGCATGAAGACAAATTGTTCTTAATAAACGTGCACCCAGATAATGTAACGATCCGGCTTGAAGTCCCAGTAGAATTATTTTTAGGATTTAATGGGGCTTAATTCTGCATAAACAACATGTTATAGGACAATGTATACATATATATATATATATCACAAAGTAACTCTCTTTATAATAATATTTTAACTGGAATTAAGTGCTTGATTTATTTTTAGTGAGTGTATTTGTCTTCAGAACCCCATCTCATTCCACACGGACTTAAGACGGTTCATTAGTTAGTTAATATCCAATTCTGGGCAAGAAGATGCTAGAAATGTGTGATCTTCTCATGTGTTTTTATTTCCTTGAGGTAACATCATTATTACCTTTTCCCCCATTCAGACGAAGTGCCCCATAAGTGCCCATGGCATGAGAAATGTGTAAAAAACAATAGGTCAAAGAAAATCAACGTTTCCACCTCGCAGAATTGAAATTGTATTTGCATTCGGTGTTCGCTTAGAAAGTGATGAGCTTCAGGGGTGGGGAAATTCTGGCCATTCCCACCTGGGCTAAGAAGACCCAAGAGAAACAGGGTTGTTTTTTTCTCTCCCATCTTGAGGTATCACTTTCAAGAAGAAGCCAGCATTACAAAGCATTGAGGGACTGTCTACATCAAATTCTCATGTAGATGCCAAAACTCAAGGGCAAGGGTAAACACAGGTCGGGGAAGGCCAGGGGGCAGACGGCCTTCCCTACGGGTAGATCTCTCTCCTGTGATGCCAAGTTGCTCCGAATTAAGAGAGAGACATCGATTCTGCCAGGGGAGCGAGGGATCCTTCCTGGAGAGAGATGCAGGCGGACCTATCCAACGTCTGGGGCGATCCACGCGGACCCTTTGTTATCAGAGAAGAGAGGGACACGGGGTGGCCCGAGGCACGGGCATCATCTCTTTGTAGAACTCATTTTAATCAGATAGCATCTTGAAATGGCCTCAAGGCATTGCATCTTCTTGCATATTCCTTTGTTGGAGATGAATTGATCATATACGTGAGGCTTTACTTCGGGGCCCTTCATTCTGCGCCATTGATCTGTGTGTCTACGCTCGAAAATAATAGGACACTGTATGTTAATTATACTTCAACAAAAAGAAAAAAAACCTCCCATTATCACAACCCACCCTTCTTTCCTTCTGTCCTCACTCCTTTCAAAGCCTACAATTAAATACTTTGCCCTAAGTGTCGCAGCTGAACATTTGAGGGCTGGATTCTACCTACGTGCAAAGGTGGTCTCCTTTTCGTTACAACTTAGCTTCTTCCCAGCAGCCCGCCATCAAGCAATCAGACATTGTCAAGAATGCCCCAGTCGCCTGTGGAAGGTGAAGAAACACGAAAAATACTGGAAAGCACCCAAACAGACACACCGATTCCACGCGGTTGTAAGTTCGAGTTCACCTAAAAAGGTGGTCTTTTCCCGTTCCCTGTGCACGTGAGATATCTTAGGCACAGATTGTCTGACATACATCATCAAGTCCACGACCAGCCAGATAAGAACTTCTATGCGAAATTACCCGTTTGTCTTCATTTCCATCTTTAAAAGCACATTCACGGACCAGATGCACCCGTAGCTTAAAAATTGCTTCACGGTGACATGAATAGAAAACCGTAATGTCTCATTTAATTAGCAACGGAATTAAAATGCAGGAATGCACCAGAACAAAGCTAAGTGTTTCTCAAGTGAAGGGTCCAAGTTTCATTTTTTTTTAAACCCGACATAAATCCCTCTTTTGCCAAACGTTATCGTTATGATGCATTGTCCCTACCGGAGTTAGATGCCTACATTCTCATCAAATGACTCATTGTCCACACAACATCTTATCATGCAAAATTGTCCAGAAAAAAATATATTAACATGGTGCCAAATGCTTTGGAATACATGGAAAATGGATGGGGTAATAAGCGAAATATTGGATTAGGGTTCTCCAGAGAAATAGACAATACAACGCGTATATATACAGAGAGAGACATGGGTATATATGCACAGAGCACGGACAGGCTCCTCCCCACAGCTCTCAGGAGGACCCAGCGCTGTGACCACCTTAATCTCACAATTAATGACCATCAGGACTGTGGGGCAATAAATTTATGTGATTTAAGGAATTCCATTTGTCGTGCTCTGTTATGGCAACATTAGTCAGCTCATACTTTTGAGCAGAAAATTGGAAGATTTGAGACGCTTGCAGGTATCTTTATGGTTTACGCTCATCGCCAGTTTGGTCTTATTAAAGCACTAATTAGAACATATGTCATATTTTGCTTTTTTAAAAAAGAGAGGTCTAGTCATTATTTTTTATTATATTTCTTTTGTCAGCCTTTTTCCTTGGCTGTTGGGCACTGCCTCCCTCCTGTGGCCTCACACATGGTGTGCCTTCTCTGTCCTCACTTCCTGTTGTTTCTTTTTGTTTTTAATGTTGATTTATTGATTGGGGGAGACAGACAGAGACGGAGACACAGAATCTGAAGCAAGTTCGAGGCTCTGAGTTGTCAGCACAGAACCCAACACGGGGCTCGAAGTCACAAACAGTGAGATCATGACCTGAGCCAAAGTCAGATGCTTAACCGACCCAGCCAGGCGCCCCCTCACCTCTCGTTCCTATAAAGTCACAGGCCCTATTGGAGTCAGACACATCCTAATGACCGTATGTTCCCTTAATTATGTCTTAAAGACCATATCCAAATACGATTACATTCTGAGTTACTGGGAGTTAGAATTTCAAGTTATGTATTTGTGGGGGCCACCATTCAGGCCATAATCTAACCCAGCCTTCAGATGCCCAAAACCATACCAATGGAGACCGACTGGTAAATCTGTACAGTTGCCAAAGGGAAGCCCTATTGCACCTGAGATACAGCCGTGGACTTTAATAAACATGGGAGACCCTCCCTATGGAAAAACAAACATACTTGCATGTGGGGAATGAGGCTGTGCTGGTCTTCCTTACAGAACACACCTCATAAACTGGGTCTCCATACATGGGCCCCCATTCCCCTTACCCGATATATGTTCGTACTAAAGTAGTGATGTTTTCCCTTTGCTAGAATGCCTTGGGTTATGTTGAGGCTGAATAAACGTTCCTTGGCCATGAGTCGCCCGGGCATTGAGAAGAATAGCTCAACTCCAGAGATTCTGAACTTGGAGTTGCATGAGCAGGTGAACCCATGCTGTTGTCTTCCAACATCTTGAATTCCTGTTTCCCTTTTGGAACGAATCCTTCCCCATGTAATCTGGGGCTGTCAATCAACCTCTCCTTTATTCTACCTCCTCCAGTGAGCCAGTGTCCCAGCCTTAATAAAATCTCTCCCTTTGTCTTGGAACGCTCCAGGGAGATACTAGAGCCACATTGGCAAAACGGAACACTGTTACGGTCAATTGGAGCACTCGTTACAACACGGATTGGTGGGTCCCACGTACGCAGATTCGGATTCTGTAGGTTGAGGGTAGGACCCAAGAATCTGCATGTCTAACACATTCCCAGAGACATCTCGTTGCCTCTGATTCAGAGATAACACCATGGAAAACACGTGCGCTAGATCAAATTAGGATCAAGATTTTTCCAAACATAATTGGGAGAGAAAAAAAAAGGAAGATGCTTTATTATTTTCTTCCCAATGGCAACGTGCCCAAGGACCGTGAGTGGGCATCTTCTCCACAACAAGGAGGGGAACTCCGCGTGCCCAGGGAGATCCATCTGGCAAGGACAGAGAACCAAAAGATAGAGAAGGAATCAGAACGTCGGTAATACTGTTTAAGTCATTCTATCCAGACATGTCTGGGCCAAACCTAAACCAGCTGAAGGCAAAATGCTTCCATTTTTGTTTAATCCGATTGAAGTTTGGTTTCCATCACGTTCGGCAGACTTTATATATACAGTCTGACGATTTCTTTAAAAGGAACACAGAAAAATTAAATAAATAAAGTACTGTGCAAGAAGATATTCTGTGTAGAAAAATCCATTAAGATCCTTGCCTCAAAACCACTCCGGTGAGATGATGCTAAGATATTGATTTGCAACAGGCCTGGGATGTGTACGAGATGAATGTACCGCCTCCTACCCGCACTGTCTGGTTGATGTTTGTTGGCACTGGATGGAACCTAAAAACCAAAAACAAAATAAAAACCCAGTAATTTCCTTTATGAAAGGGCTTGAGGCTTCCCCACTACATTTTACTAGATGTAAATAACACTAATGCTTAGCAAATGTTCACCTCCTTCCTTCTTTTTGTTCAATCACACATCAAAATAACAAGACAATAAAAATTCAACACTCACCACAGAAGCAGCCAGAAGGACAAACAAAAGTTAAAATGCTCCATAACATCTAAGGGTGGAAAACTAAGGCTATTTGAAGTGATTAACCACATGCTCATTTGCTGGGTAGGTTTTCTTTCTTTTTTCTTTTTTTCAAAAATTTTCCGTGTTTATTTATTTTTGAGAGAGAGACAGAATGTGAACAGGGGAGGGGCAGAGAGAGAGGGAGACACAGAATCTGAAGCAGGCTCAAACCCACCAACCATCAAATCATGACCTGAGCTGAAATCAAGAGTTGGACATTTAACCAACTGAGCCTTCCAGGCACCCCTGCTGGGTGGAGTTTAAAATATCATATCCCTTTCTTTAGCATTAATACTGAATTATTTTGCAAAATAAACTCTACCAATCATTGTCGGAGGCCGCGCCGGCTCCGACAGGTCCAGGGGTCCCTGAAGGATGGACGGTGTCGGCGAAAGAGAGTGAGAGAGCCCCGAGATTCTTTCTGATCACCAGGCAGGCATCTCTGTCCTGTCGGTTTTGGTGTCTTTATTTAAAGGTTCAGCAACAACATGAAGTCAGAGAAAGGAATTTCTACAATGGGAGGCCTTTTGCGATAACAAGTTTTTGATATTTTGCAGAATTATCTCAGTCATAGTGAATTTACAACCAAGGAATTAACAGGATGCTCTTAGTGATCAACAGGATAATATATAGGTTAGGTTGTATATAGATAAGCTAGGAGTCATTCTGTCTGGCTCTCAAGAGGATGAATGTTTCTGAATTGGTTTGTGTGTGGAAGCCATCATGGGGGCCCTAAATGTGTCCGTCTTTGCACCTGGGTTTATGTTTTAGCTACTCTTATCTGTCCTCATCCCAGTTGCCAGCGTAAGGGAGGGTGTTTGTGGAATGTAGGCCTTGAGGAAGGGACTGCTATGCTTCACCAATTAGCAAAGATATATGTAGTAACTTATGTTCTGCCCTGAAATAGGCTCTTTGTCTCAGGGCCAGGCTCAATTGTAACTCTTGTGTTCTTAACCCCTTAAGTCTCGGATCTGCACGGCCCATAGGAAGAGCCTTTTGACAATCGCCCACAGAGCCTTCATCTAAAGTCTCTTTTGCAAAGGCAGGAATATGCTTTTCCTTATGAGGTATCTGCATTCAGAATATGGGTCTGATATGGAATATTGGGAGGCCTAGTCAGTACCAGCAGGCTTATTTCCAACATGAGTCAGTAGTAGTAGAAGGAGATACTAGTCTTCATTTCTCATGGCAGAAGCTGTGCAAACATTGCCATTTCCTTGCTGTGACTGCCATCCAGAGAGGCCGGTGCGGCTCCCGGCAAATCGTAACACATTTTATGGCATAATAATTGAGTAATGGGATTACATGTCATAATTTTGAGCTTATGCCCCTACTTGGGCAGTTAATAAGGATGTGATTTTGCTTAGGTTATTTGAACTTTACTTTCCTCACCTGTGAAGTGGACAAATGTAATCCCCAGGGAACAGAGTTGCGCTGAAGGCGTAGATGGTGTGTATGAAGCTATTAACACAATGATCTGGAAGATAATATCACGCTCACACACACACATTAAATAATAGTAATCATGCATATCAATGCCATGTTTGACGATCTCGAAAAACAATAAAATATTGCAAAATACATAAGACAGTCTGGATTATTTCTCATCTTCTGGGAGGAAAGAGAATTAGGTCTGGCCTTTGGGAAACTTCTCGGTCTCTGAGCCTGACAGAAAGTTCCCCTCAACTGGGAGGCATTGTAAATATCACTGTGTATGTAGAACTTTCTTATTGTCCGATAATGGAAGCAATCGATGTGTTTATCTTCAATGACACAGCTTCGTGCCATCAGGTGAAGCATGTTCAGGTTCGGCCTTGAGTTCACCTGAGGGGCTCTAGACCCAGAAATCTGCATTCAGGGATCCTTGTTGTTGACCCAATGACCAGCCAGAATAGGAGAAATCCTCTACCGAATCCTCTCATGCATCTGACGGAGGAGAGTAGACGTGGAGACCAACGATGGGGTTATACTTGGCCGATCTTCTCTCGTTCCATCGTCTCTGATGCTTCTTCCATTGCTCTCACGTTGGCTTGGAGTCATCAGGTCAACACGACACTTCACCTGGGCATGACACCAACGAAGGTCACCGCAATGTGTAGGAAGATAATAATAGGTATAGTCATCCACACTCTAATTATAATTATATTCATAATTACCAATAAATCCATCAATAGATATATCATGGCGATGAGCAACATCAGTGTCATAGTGTCATTTCATTTTTGGGTTTTGAGTGGATTGGATGGAGTAGTTAGGACTCTGATTCTGGAATGAAGCTTTACAGGGTCAAATTCTGGCCTGGCCAGTGGCTGGCTGTGCATCTTCGTTATTTAACCCACCCGTGCCTCTGTTTCTCAGTCTGTAAAGTGGGGATAATACCCTTGGCCTACAAGTGTCTTATGACGATCACATCAACTACATGCTCACACTGGTGACGGACACATCGTCCACACTCAATAAGCCTTGAATGTATTATCACTTTGTCACAACCCACTGGATTGCTTGTTTTCGTGTTTTAGAATCTAGGTATGTCAGAGAAAACCAGGTGAGTCCCTACAGTTGTGAAAACACATGAGTTGGGATAAGACATCCCTTTATTCTTTCTGAAACCAGTCACCACGCACACGGTGGGTTAAAGCCACACACATGTATCCCTATGGTTCTGGTTCTGGGGGTCAGATGTCTGACATTGTTTCCTTGGGCTAATGTCCGTGTATCAGCAAGGCTTCTACCTTCTGGACCGTCTGGTGGAGAATCTGCGTTCTTGCCTCTTTGAGCTTCCGGAGGTGCCTGCGTTCCTTCCCATACGGGGTCACGTCAGTCTTCTATGCCTCCCTTTTATAAGGACACTTGTAACTACCATTAAACATTGGCTGAGAGTCCATCTCTCTCACCTCAAGGTCCTTAACTTAATCACACCTGTAGAGCTCCTCTGTCCTCTAAGTTAAAATAGTGACAGGAGCTGGAGATTAGGAGGTGGACATCTTTGGGGGCCCTGTTCTTCCGTGTACCCAAGCACAGGCTCAGAAGATCGTCATCCCTGGTATGTTTGCTGTTTATTGAATGTTCACCATGTACCACACTCAGAGCTACAATCTCTCCGTGTATTATCTTCTCTAACACTCCTGACATTAGGCAGGAGGAATCTGAGGGTAGAAAAGATTCCCCGCATTCCCAAGGAGGGACGCAACAAGGCCTGTTGTCTAGTCAGAAAAGGGGGTCTCTGATCTACTCACCTGCCATCATTCTCTTGGCACGAAGGTCTCCAGGGGGGTCTTTCAGGTGAAGAACAGCCTCCCAAGGAATCCTCACTCCTCACTTCCTGCAAAGCTCCCTGTGGAGATTCCTGCCCTCGTTGGTCGGTTCTGGAAACCCAGAGCCCGGCCCCGATCTCAAGGGCCAGATTCCCCACACCAGGAAGGTCCCGGGTGAAAAGCAAGACCGTCCGAAATGCAGTAAAACACCCCACTTTCTTTAATTAAGATGCACCACTTCATTACTGTCTAGCCATTTAATAATTTTGTTTTTGCCATTAAATGGATTTTTACTTCGGTGTAATTACTTTAATTTGTTTTGCAATACACTCTCAGACACATCAATAATGCCTTCAGCCGGCACAAACGCTTGGACTCCTAAATCAAGTCAACACAGACCCAACGTGACAACGCTCTTCCTTCACTACCAAAAGATGAAAGTAACTTGGGAGAAATTTGTCAAAACTGTAAATAAGTCTTCAGGGGAGGAAAAAACCCAGAAGCCAGAGGAGTGGTAAATTTTCAACATACTTTCTTAATTTTAGGCGACCCATGCTAATACACACCCCCGGGTAATAGAAACCTCCTTCTGTGTCTGATGTGGGTGGATGATAACAAAATAAGCCGAGCAAACACGATTCCAACCCATCCTGAATCATACACACCGCTCAGAGCATCAGCACACAGAAATGACAGGTTCTCTGATCATTTTACCTGAAAAAACTAATTCGGAATAATTCAGGGGCACCTGGGTGGATCAGTCGGTGAAGAGCCTGACTCTTGATCTCAGCTCAGGTCTTGATCGCAGGGTCATGAGTTCAAGCCCTGCATTGGGCTCCATGCTGGGTGTGGAGCCAACTTAAGAATCAAAAAAGAATAACTCGTACCTACTCATCCAGGAAAAACCATTGAAGATAACGGGTATATTTTGAGTCTGAAAACCTGGAACATCTCAACCAGGAATCCCATTCATGCATCGACTGAATACACTGATTTAGTGTATACTTTCTACGAACCGCTGTCTGGGAAATGAAGCTGAGGGTCCGTGTGTGTGTGTGTGGAGGCAGGAGCATATTACAAACAAACACATCAGAGACAGAGACACAGAGACAGAGACAGAGACAGAGAGACAGATATGACACAGGCAAATAATGGGGATACAAGTTTACTTCTCCATGTTGGAGAAATTCAGACCTAACCACACACCTCATCCTTCACTCCTTCCTGGGGCAGCGGGCAGGGGGTACGTTCCTAGTCTTCTCTTGAGTCCAGTTGAGTTCTCCTCCTGTCATATTTTTTCTCCAGGATTTTACATTCAGACATTGGAACAGTGTCTTTTCCTTTTGCTGGAGAAAACAATGGTCTTATATTTCTTCTTCATTATCTCCTTCCTTCTGTCCACTTCTTTCACACACACACACACACACACACACACACACACACACACACTGACATCATCAAGAAATGATAACGATATTTATATCGCTGTAGTGATGGCAGACCGACTGGATCTCCCATCATCGATTTGTGGTAAGTGCCTCTCCCACTGAAACATTGGTGGATAACTATTGCGTGTAATTGTTACCCCTGGAGGGCTTTACTCTCCACCCTCACAATACTGAACGCTCCAATCTCACATACTGAGATCGTAAAACGTATTTTGGAATTTCAGTATATGTCACAAGGTTTCAGTATTTCATCTCCCAGATGACGTAGACAAAAGTATATGTTTTGTTTTGACTTTTGAACATGTTTCCGTACCTTTCCCATTATTGATAGATGTACTTTTAAAAACACTACACATGAAAAACACTTTAAATCCATGTCCAACCGTTGAGCGCTTTGTTTTACGTCCAATAACTTATTAAACAATATGCCTTTTAGTCCTGGAGCAAAGAAGACCTTGACAAATTTATTAACAAACATAAGTTCATTAAAATGATCCTGTGGCTACATAATTTATGAAGTAATTAATTCTGACTTAAAACAATTATTTACTTGAAACTCAAATTTGCTCTGAAACTCAAAGTAATGTTTTGTTGGCACGACATAATAAAGTTCTTATGTAATTACTAATTAGTTTCAAGCGTGACAAATGTTTTAATTAAAATCACTGAAACAGTTAAGCATTTAACACTCTTTTTTTTGTTTGCATTTTCCCACTTTATTTGCCTTAGATTAACTGTTTAACAGTCCCCGAGAATCCACCCATAACGCAGACACCCGTTCTCCAAAAGCAGGATTTTCTGGTATCGATGCCATTTGGGGAGAAGGGAGAAACAGACCCGTGTTAGATGTCGGATATTTTACAAGCTGTTTCTGAAGCCCATAAGAAAGGCTGAACAGTTCACCCCCTCGCAGAAAGGCATACCGCGTCATGCCGTTATTGCTAAGGTTGTCCTGAGAATATCTGCGGTACAGTGAGGCAGTCAAAGTCACCGAGAACTTGTCCTTGAGAACCTCTACGTCGTGCATTCCAGGTCTCTGTTTATGCCTCAGGAGCTAGACCCACCCAGTCTTGTGCAGTCTGTCTGCTCACCAAGTCTGGGGGAATGACTGGGTCACCAAAGCTCCTTAGCGCTTAGAGAGTGTGTGCGCCCATGGGGTGGGTCAATGACAGAACCGATGAAGGCTCCGAGCGCCAGTGAGTGCATTCCAGCTGGTAGTTTATGGGCACCAAAGATGTTGTGCTCAATGTCCCTGTTGGGTCGCCCTTGGCCACCAAGCCAACTCCAGTGAAAACCAGTCATCCATCCATGTAGCCCCTCCCAGACCCCCACCTTGTCCCTTCGCCTTCTTCATCCCTTCCTGACCACCCCCCACCCCAGAAACTCCCCCAGTGAAGCTCCACTGCTTACCTTGGCTCTTTTCATCTTTCTTTCCATTTTACTTTTCCCTTTTCGACTCTTCTTTCCCCTAAACTTGCAAACGAACGGCATAAGGCACCAGTTATTCTGGTCCGTGTGATTTCGCTGTGTTTTGTCAGGACACCTGTCCAGGCATCGCAAAGCACATGAAAAAGAGATGGTAAGCATCCATCTAAATTGCCGTATTCACAGGGAAAAGACGACGGGTGTGTTGAGGGTTGTTTGGGGCTGTTTCTTCTTGGTTTCTTAACTCACTGATAGAGACGCCGCTTCAGAGCGATTATCTCAGCATCCAGTTCTGCATGTGAGGCGCTTGGCTAGACAGCAAAATTGAGTTCCTTCGCTTCTTCTATGTTACCCCCTCCCCGAGCCTCCCCCCAGACCAACGCATATGTAATTTCCTTGGAAAAGCGATGCCTGATCCTGCCATGCGGTGATGCCCTTTCTTTTCAGCGGATGCCACGACCCGGGCAATGAGTCACCCCGCTGGTTACCGAGGCTCCTGATGAACAGCTCCCTTGCTCTGTGTCCTTTCAACCTGGTTTTTCTTCCCAGCCCAGTATCCGGCGGCAGTCTGTGGCTACCTTAGAGTTAGAGGATAGTTTATTTCCGAGAAATCTTACGTTTTTGTACGTTTATGCACGAGTAACAATCACAGAAAGGAAACTTGGAAGTATTTCCCAGTTGTGACTTCAAAATTTGAGGCTAACCCATTGCAAAAGCCCACGGTTTAATGAAGGCTTCTGAGGCCTGGGAGAAAGAGCCAATAACACCCAAACTCTACTTAACCACTGATTTTTTTTTTTTTTTTATTTCTAGGTATATCTTTGGCGTTTAATGGTATCGCATATTGGCCATCTCAACGATTCCCCAACTCCATTAACTGCTGTATTCACTGCTATCTGTGCTGTTCATAGAATCACCCTACAGATAAGAATTCAAGAGGAAGGAACACACTTAGAAGGAAAACCAGCAATACAATTATAAATTCTGTGTCCAGTGTACACACAGGGGCCTGTCTCCTGCTGCAAACCGGATGATAGATTTCACAGTGATGCCGAGGTCTCGCTCACAGAGTGAAAAATTTTCCTGGCACCCATTCACCCTGATCTCTTCCATATGCGTGAACTTGATTGAACTTATGTTCTTTTCTCTTAATTTGCTTTTACTAATTTTTATTTTGTAAATATAATTTTTTGTCAGGTTGGCTAACATATAATGCATACAGTGTGCTCTTGGTTTCAGGGGTAGATGCCCATGATTCTTCACTTACGTACAACACCCAGTGCTCATCCCAGCAAGCGCTCTCCTCATACCCACCTTCCCCTCCCCCCCCGCCCCCCAGCAACCTTCAGTTGGTTCTCTGTATTTAAGAGTCTCTTATGGTTTGCCTCCCTCTGTTTTTGAAACCATTTTCCCCCATGATCTTATGCTAAGCTTCTCAGATTCCACACATGAGTGAAAACAGAACATCTGTCCTTATATGATATTGGTAAGAGAACACGATGTACCGATATATTATTATCGACGCAGCAGAATCCTGAGGCCATAAGTTTCTGTTTTGATCTCAGGTTGTGTTCATTTTGATCGCACTCTGAGGCTGGGTGGCAAAGAGCCTCCTGTCGCGCTGGGAATCACTTAGCTGGTCCATCTTAACACGGTCCTACCTATGTCTGCGCCGCCATATATACATGCGCCATGCTCCACTTCCTTAACTTCTGGGCTATCTATTTCTTCTCTGTCTTCTTTCCCGTACACTCACACACACTCCATTCTTTCAGACAGAGGACACTGAACACTTCCATTTCTTTCCCACCATCTTTTCTTCTTGGAAAATAATTCCCTCCCCCCAGAAAGATGTGTTGTCACTAATACAATTTTATCCCTCATATGTTGGCTATTTTCCTCACATAGTTCACATGCTGAGTGAACACACTGCGTGTTACATCTAAGGCTCTCCCGTGCTATGTCAGCACGACTGTGGGTGCATGAACTGTATCTATATTTGTCATATGGGAAAACAGCTTTGTTTTCTTGCTCTTTTAAAAACATGGTAGCCTTTGTGACTGTAAGTCTTGGCTGCACTTTTAACATTTGGTGAGTAATATGAATCCTTTACAGGAAATCACCAAGCTAACAGATGTTTTGAAGACTGAACATAATCCTTGGTTGGTTTTTAATATATCTATGTATCTATTTATCTATTTATTATCCATCCATCCATATATATATCATATTATTCATCATATCTATCTATCTTCTAACTATTTATCTATCTATCCTCCATCCATCCATCATATCTAGCTAGCTAGCTAGCTAGCCAGCTATCATCTAGCTATATGCTTTATATATTTTTGTTTGGTTTGGTTTTGGTCATCTATTTTTTAAATTTTTTTTAACTTTTATTCATTTTTGAGAGACACAGACAGAGCATGAATGGGATAGGAGCAAAGAGAGACACACAGGATCTGAACCAGACTCCAGAGCCTGCACAGAGCCTGATGTAGGGCCTGAACCCACAAACTGTGAGATCTTGACCTGGGTTGAAGTTAGACACCTAACTGACTGAGCCACCAAGGCACCCCTGTTTTGGTCATCTCCTTTGATTTGGGGAAGGAAAAGTTCCTGCAATTATTCACCTCAATTGCTAATTCTCCTAATGTACCCTGGATTTCTTGTTAGATTTTACCCATATTTCTATGATATGCACTTCTTCCATGGCCAGAGAAAGAAGAGGAAGAGGAGGAGGAAGAGGAAAACATTGGGAGAAAAACAAAGAAAAAGAGGTGGAATTAAATGGGTACTCTAAATTATTTTTGTTTTATTTATTTCTGAAAGAGAGAGAGACAGCGTGAGCAGGGAAGGGTCAGAGAGGGAGGGAGACACAGAATCTGAAACAGGCTCCAGGCTCTGAGCTGTCATCACAGAGCCCGACGCGGGGCTCAAACCCACAAACGTGAGATCATGACCTGAGCCGAAGTCGGACGCTCAACCTACTGAGCCACCCAGGTGCTAAATGGGGACTCTAATGGCAGAAAAATAGCCGACGTCAAATTTAACTTGTAGAATTAATAAAAGTGGAATTTAATCTAAATTCTCTCCAAAGTCCTGGAGAAGGACATATTTTTCTCACCACTGTGTGCACATTGGTTTTAAGCCAATTCCTATTAGTCTAGGAAGAATTAAGATTCACTAGTCTTTCCTCCTCCCTCCCCACAAACTCCTTCACTGGAGATTTTTAGTCCTTGCCCAACAAATTCATCTACATGTCCCAGAGGAAATTAGAGCTTTAATTAAGCTTGCAAGAGCCTGCAGTCCTATAAAAACTAAATAATTAAAAGAGCTTCAGAACCAGAGGCAGCAAGGATGCGATTTTATGAACATGCACCTGCCCATTTCCCAGAGCCAACTAAGGTGTTCATGACCTGCAGGGAGCAGGCTTATCTGAGAAAAGGAGAGAAAATAGAGAAGCTCGTATAAAGCCCATCACTATCGACTAAGGTCTTTTAAAATAAACCTCTTGTATCAGTTAATCACAGATATCACCTTTCATGCGTCTGATGCTGACTCCATACAACCCCCTGAGTAAAGAAAACACAGATTCAGCATTTCAACGTTTTCTTTGCCTTGACCTGCGATTGCCCTTTGGTTCGGCCCACACCAAATCCCTGCAGAGGGACATGGGCTCCTTACGTCCAGCCCAGCTGGCTGAACACATGATGACCTCTTTCGCAGGCACTCACGCTAAGCGCTTTCACTGAAATGCTCCCAGACATTCACGCTCATTACAACTGTTTTCAAAAACTCTGAAATACACTCGCTTTCACCAGGGTCTTTGAAAACCTGTAATCAGGCTGAGAAGACAAAGTTATAGTTTGCAAAATGTAATTCACTAACCTGTTTCTTAACAAAGGGATTTTTATCAGTAGAAAGGGCAAGATGAGTGAGCTTGTGTCTGTATACAATCACCCAATGTAATTCACGGGGCGCCTGGGGGGCTCGGTTGGTTAAGCGACCGACTTTGGCACCGGTCATGACCTCGTGGTCTGGTCCGTGAATTCAAATCCTGTGTCGGGCTCTGTGCTGACAGCTCAGAGCCTGGAGCCGCTTAGGATTCTGTGTCTCCCTCTCTCGCTGCCCCTTCCCCACTCACACTATGTCTCTGAATAATGAATAAATTAAAAAAAATTTTTTAACACGTAATTCACTAATCTATTTCTCCAATGGGAAATTTCATTAGTAGGAAGGGCAAGATGAGTGAACAGGCGATCTGGATACAAAGTTAATACTTTACAAAATGTAATTCACTACCCTGTTTCTTCGGTGGGAGTTTTAATTACTAGGAAGGGCAAGGTGAGTGAACAGCTGTATGTAGATCATTCACCACCAGTGTCCTTTACCTTGACCTTTGCCAGCACATTCTGATCTTTCATCTCTGGCACGTCCTTCACCCACGACTGATTTACTGGCCACTTCCTCCAGTCCAGAGACAGACACCCAGAAATCATAATGCAGTGGATGCTTGTCACAATATTCCAGATTTTAAGGACTATCCCTCAGTTCCAAAAGACCCTCTGTGAATGTGAATATCCAATCGTTATTTATCCATAAAAGCACATTTAAAAAAGATCAGAACATAGACAATGAAGTTAAAGCTCAGGAAAACATCCTGATTTCACGTATTCATTGTCTTGCTGGGAATCTGACTTGGTGAAGGACACAGACCATGAGCCCAGAGGACTTGTTTCCCTTCAAGGACGTGTCCCTGGGATGGGGATATTGTCTGGTGGCTGACGTGTCATCTGCCTGTGACAGAACATCGTTCTGAAACTCAATCAGCATTTCCAATTTAGACAAAAGGAGTGCCTTTTCCACAAAAGACAATAATAATTCAGATGGGTAAGTTATGAACCAGAGGCACATTGAGCTCATGTTCACAAACACTGCAAAACTGATAACAAATGTCACTGGATCAGCAAAATAACAGAGACAGTACAGTTAACCCTTCAACAGCATGGGTCTGAGCACTTAGATGAGAATCTTTTAATATAAGTACATCACAGTCCTAGACGTGTATTTTCTCTTCTTTATGATTAAAAAAAAATTTTTAGTTTATTTGTTTTTGAGAGAGAGATAGAGAGAGACAGAATGCAAGTGGAGGGAGGGGCAGACAGAGAGGGAGACACAGAATCTGAAGCAGCTCCAGGCTCTGAGCTGTCAGCACAGAGCCCGACACAGGGATCAAACTCATGAACCATGAGATCATAACCTGAGCTGAAGTTGGACACTTGACCAACTGAGCCACCCAGGTACCTCTTTTCTTTATGATATTTTAAATCACTTTTTCTTTATTATAAGAATAAAGTATATAATACCTACATAAAATATGGTTTTGTTGACTATATGATCAGTAAGGCTTCTGGTCAACAGTAGACTATGAGCAGTTAAGTTTTTAGGGGGTCAAAAGTTATAGGAATTTGTGATGCATGATCAGTGGGCGTCCCTAACCATTACATTGTCTAAGGCTAAACTGTATATTTATATTCTATATGGAAAATGGAATTCTTTTCAAAATAGAATATTTCCTCCTGTAAGGCTGTCCAATTTGATCTTTTGGAGAAAAATACCAAGTCTTTGATCACAGTACTTTGAGAGAGCAATGAGCAAAACTGACACAAAACTCATGAACGCAGGTGTAAAATCTGAACCCAGTCCCCATACACCGTGTCTAAGGATTATTTGTAAAACATTAAAAGCCAAGCATCTGACTATGGAAAACAGGAAGTGAAGTTTGAATAGTCCCTACATCTGCAATGGGGGCTGGGAGATGGTGGTGAAATTAGGGAAACTTGTAATAATATCTAAATTGCAATAAATACCTAAAGTTTATAAAAATATTTAAAGCAATTGACAAGTCTACCTCAAATCCTTTAAAAATTTTTTTCCTAATGTTCATTTATTTTTGAGAGAGAGAGAGAGAGACAGAGCATGAGAGGCAGAGGGGCAGAGAGAGAGGGAGGAACAGAATCTGAAGCAGCTCCAGGCTCTGAGCTGTCAGCCCAGAACCCGACACGGGGCTCAAATCCATGAACCGTGAGATCATGACCTGAACTGAAGTCGGACGCTCAACCGACTGAGCCACCCAGGCGCCCCAAGGGTACCCTAAATTCTAACATCATATCACTTTGTGCATATCACTGACCGTGACTGCAAGCCAACATTGCAACTGCATTGGACCGGACCACGTGAGACAGGCTCTCTTTCTTCCCACACTGGAAGCTTGAAGAGGGCAGAGTTGTGTCTCCCGGAATCATCGCCTTTTCCCCAGGACCTCGAATAATGCCTGATTCAAAAGTTGCTTCCAAAATATTCACCATTATCGAGATAAAAATCCAGAGTATCTAGAAATAACCATGTTAAAGTGAACCATCTAGCACCATTTTGGGTCTTCATCATCTTGGCCAACCATTACGAGGATATCAGTCCATGACATTTTCATTACCCGATGGGGATATCTCCCGCCCTATAATTAGTCATTCCACATTCTTCCTTATTTCCCTGAACATAATGTTCTCAAAGTCCGTCCATGTTATAGCAGGTGTTATTTCTTGACTCCCTTTTTTAGCTAAATAATATTCCATCATACGGATGGACCACAGTTTGTTTATCCGTTCATTCACTAGCAAACATTCAGATCATTTCCAGCTTGTGTCTTCTGGGACTAGCATTTCTATGAATATGTCTACAAGAACTTGTGTGACTTCTCCCAACGTGTTAACCAGATAGACACACAAGATAAACCCATTAGACCAGCACTTCCAGGAGTGTATTTATTAAAATACTACCATCATAAGTTTTTCCCATGCTTAGCTACTTAAATTTAATTTGAAATATGTTGGGCATTATGACTTCTTTCTTAGGGATTTTCAACATACTGTGGCATCTAAAACATTCTGAGGGTGAGGCGTTTTACAGAGAGTCCGCAGGGAAAATGTAAAAATGTCATGCCCATTGCTTCCCAAACTTATTTGGTTCAAGAGCTAACTTGACAATAAATTGTATTAAAAAAATAAAATTAAAAAAAGACTGACCTGCGTTTTATTATTGCATTTCTCATTAGCAATCTGTTGAATCCACTTTATTATTTTCATGCCACCCAATAAACTGAAAGAAGAATGTCAATGTTGGTTTTCCTCCTTACTTACATAATATGTCCAGTAACCTTCCCGTGAGTATGAGATTTTTCTTCCCTCGTGGAGACTTTGTTTCCATCTTTTGAATGAAAAAGGAAGTTATGCAAAAGCCTTTGTCTGTGTTAGCTCCCAGGAATGTCAGGAACGTGGAATGAATCTTCTTCTGAGGATAGAAGACCAAGGATGGGAAGTTTAGAAAAAATGTGGTGGAGTTCGAGCCTATGCTTTGTTAGTTTTCACTGGAAATATCAGTGACTTCAAAGGTTGGTGTAAGAAGGTGGTTCAGTTTCCTTCTTCTGCGTGTCACCGTCCAGTTATCCCAACAGATTCGTTGAACACACTGTCTTTTTTTCCATTACATGTTTTTCCTGCCTTGTCCAAGATGGGTTGTCCGTACGTTTGTGGGTCCATTTCAGGGTTTTCTATGCTATTTCATTGATCTGAGTGTCTGTTTTAATGCCAGTACCATACCGTCTTGATGATCACAGCTTTGTAATACAGCTTGAAGTCCGACATTATGATGCCTTCAGTTTTGGTTTTCTTTTTCAGGATTTTTTGGCTATCTGGGGTGTCTTGTGGGTCCATACCAATTTTAGGACTGTTTGATTTAGCTCTGCGAAGAATGCTAGTGGTGTTTTTATTTATTTCTGAGAGAGAGAGAGAGAGGCAGCATGAGCAGGAAAGGGTCAGAGAGAGAGGGACATACAGAATCTGAAATAGGCTCCAGGCTCTGAGCTAGATGTCAGGACAGAGCCCGATGCAGGGCTTGAACCCACATACCGTGAGATCATGACCTGAGCCGAAGTCGGATGCTTCACTGACTGAGCCACTCATTCAGCCCCGCTGTTGGTATTTTTATAGGGATTGCATTAAAAGTGTAGATTGCTTTTGGTAGAATAGACATTAAACAATATTTGATCTTCCAATCTATGAGCATGGCCTGTCTTTGCATCTCCCTGTGTCTTCCTCAATTTCTTTCATAAGCTTTCTATAGTTTTCAGAGTACAGATCTTTTCAAAAGTTGGGATTAACATGGCTCGTTGTGGAAGCGTGAACGGGAAAAGAGAAGGAAAGAAGTGGCGCAGATGGAAGGAGAGTAAATGCAGAGACGCGGCCACAGAAACGCTCAACAGATGCACCTGGTGAAATGAGCAGGCACTTGAGTTCTAGTTCATTCCTCGTTCTGACTCTGCTCGCGTACCCCGTGCAGGGGGGAATAAGGTGTTCCTGGTTCCCATGGAGCTTGCAACGTCTGGTCTCCTCTTAATGCTCATGACAAACAGCTGCACGAACGGTTATTATCTACACCTCGACAAATTTATCCAAACACATTGAGAAGCAAAAAAAATTTTTTTTAAATTTCAAACAAAAGCGTATCTGGCTATGTACAGTTAAAACTGTCTTCTTTACAGGCTGCAAATGAAATTCACTAGAACAAAGGGGTTATTTAAAACAACTAAATTGTAATGTGGTGCATTGGAGAAGAGTTTTGCAGATCATGACAGACCCCAGACATAGCCCCTACATTACTCGTTTGGGTTCACAGGGGAGGGGGGAGTGGGTGTTAAATGCAATTAAGAAACCTTGATTTAGTGATGTGCTAAGAGATCTAATAATGAGATTTTTAAAAGCATATTAGATTTCAATTTGCAGATAACTCCCTGAATATCACTTATCCTACAAAATCAGCCTGATTATACTCTCAGAGGTTTTCGAATTCCTGCTGTCAGGATACATTTTTAAATAAATACATATATGTGTATATATGTACACATAACATATATGTACACATAATATATATGGATACGTAATAAAGAGTCTTCTTACTTATCTTTTTAATGTTTTATTTATTTTTTAAAAAGAGAGAGAATGAGTGAGGGAAGGGCAGAGAGAGAGGGGCACACAGAATCCGAAGCAGGCCCCAGACCCTGGGCTGTCAGCACAGAGCCTGATGCAAGGCTCGAACCCATGAACTGTAAGATCATGATCTGAGCCAAAGTCGGACGCTTAACCGACTGAGCCTCCCAGGTGCTCTGATAGTATTCTTCCTTCTAATTTTTCCTAACTTTCCACTTTCTCTTTTCTTGAAGAATTCTCATGACAGATATGGATATAGATATCCATAGTGTACTTAATATATAGATATAGATAAGCAATACATAGATACACAATGAGATTCTAATCACTGGACCATGATGCCAAGACAGACTTCCTGAGATCTGGAAGGAAGGTAATGAGACAGGGTTACATGTATATTCTGCATCTCTTAATGAGAACCATTAACAAAGGGCGCCATGAAACCCACTCTACACCCCCACCCCCACCCCACCCCCAGTGTAAGCCAGTGTTATACTGGAAAGGAGCTCCCATCTTCTCTGTCTGGAACCTAGCAGACGATTCCAGAAGCTTCTTCCTGAAGTGAATCAAAGCCCCTTGGCACATAATGGTGGCTTCCATTCCTCTCCAGGCAGATGTGCTATAGACAATTACACATATGGACAGAGATAGTGTGGCAGATTCAGGAAGCCGGTGAGCCAACATAAACAGACATGCTGAGCAAGTTCACGGAAGAACGTGAATCGTGCAGAAATCAGCCTGTGTCTAACACACAGAGGCTGCTTCCCTGGGCATGGAGGGGAAGTACACGAGATCGTCTTTCCATTGGTGCCCGAAGCAAACCATCATCTGTACCATCCTTACTTTCATGACTTAACCGACCCCAAACAGATAGTTTCAAAGGATGGTTAGGGGAGGGGTGGTGAGGACTCCAGAAAAGGGGGAATGATGAGCTTTCTGGAGGTCATTCCAAAGACTGAGTGGAGGTCACCTCAGATAGTGATTTGTTTCTGTGCCAAATGCTTTGAAATTTAAAAAAAAATTATGAAAGGCAACGTGACCTTGTGACTATTGCATAAGGAAAAGCACAGCGTCCATTGCTAATATTTTAGTTCAACAGCAAAAGACGTATACAAATCACTCCTTCCAAATACAAGAAACGCTACTTAACTGGAGCAACATTCCTTCTATGTTACTGCGGGAGAGGGAGAAGGAAGTAAACGTAGCCTCACAATAAATAAATAAGCAATTATAACTATAGAGAAGCATACACAATGAGCTAAAAGAAAACAAAAACAAAAAACAAAAAAGCAATGTTATAAGCATCCAAAAGGAAAGAAAGAAAGGAAAACCAAAACCCAAAATTAATTGCAAACGTCAAACGCTATCCCTAGCTTTTCATTTGCTTTGTCTATCCACATGGCTTTGCTCTTCTCATTCATTGGCCTCATAAGAGACTATGATGAGTGCGACCAAAGAACACAAGCAGGATTGTGTGCCCCAGCAGTTTGTGAAGTCCTTCAGTGTCTGGCAGCAGAGATGACACAGGCGCTCAAGGTGGGCATCCTTTGGGAAGGTACACAATTCCCTGAGTCCAAATGCGACACACTTGGGGCCAGATGTTAAGCGGTACGGGAGGCCAACCTCGGCTCTAATATGGCTGACACCATAGAGACTACACTGGCCCGTCAAATACCGTCTCAGAGTCTATACACAATACAATTTACCCAGAGATCTAGAGAGAGCGGATAGACACTTTGCAGTCCCTTGGACTGCCTGGAAAATCTTGAATCTCTTCTCAAACTGTGGGTGAAACACAGAACGCCCAAACTTTCCATACTCGTAGACACTGCCTAGATATTGTGTGATAAAAAACAACAGGTGCTTTATGCGCACTGATTGCAGCCAGTAGCTTTTGGTGCTGACATATGAGAGTCCAGCTACATATCTTGTCTCTGCCTTCCAGGAGGAAGTCTCTAGCATCACAAATTTACCATTTGGTAAATTGTCTGCCTCTTGAGGGTACGTTCAATTTCTTGTAAAAATTGGAATGACCAACATTCACTCCATTGCGCATACAATAATTAAATTTAGGGGGTCTCTGGTGATTTATTAATGAATTAATGACCCCCTCAATATAGTTTGCTAAGCGTCCAACTTTGGCTCAGGTCATGATTTCATGGTTCATGAGTTCAAGCCCCGCGTCGGGCTCTGTGATGACAGCTGGGAGCCTGGAGCCTGCTTCGGATTCTGTGTCTCCCTCTCTCTCTTCCCTCCCCACTCGCGGTCTGTCTCTGTCTCTCAAAAAAAAAATAAAATAAAATAAAAAATTTTTAAAGTTCAAATAAACCAAGCACAACCTCAGAAATACAAACCTTTGTGGCTAGAAAGTTCTTTGCCACCGTGGAGGTAATGTTTGCCTTCATTTACTTACCCAACAGACATTTGGGTACAATAGATAACCTGTCGATATTCTGGCTTGTACATGTCCAAAGACATGTTGCTGTCCTGTTGAACAGATAGAACTCTTTATTTCTGAGATGATGGCATGGAAGGAAGAGAAGTTAACCTGGGCCAAATTCCCAGGTAGGCACAAATGAAGGCAACATCTAAATGGAGATATTTTGACGGCAAGCTCTACACTCTTTCTCCTCTAGGAAATGTGTTTATTTGAATCTCGGTAATTCAATTTGAAAACCATTGATGTATCCAGCAAATCCTGAACTAGAAAGCATTTCTAAAATGGGTTTTTGCAGCCTTTGCTCATATGCCAATACCATTTCTGCTTTGCAAATTTAAGAATATGCCCTGTCTTCCTCACTGTTCCCACCTTTCCTTCTTTTAAAATGTATATGGCTTTCGGGGCGCCTGGGTGGCTTAGTCGGTTAAGCGTCCGACTTTCGCTTGGGTCGTGATCTCGCGGTTCGTGGGTTCGAGCCCCGCGTCGGGCTCTGTGCTGACTGCCAGCTCAGAGCCTGGAGCCTGTTTCGGTCTGTGACTCCCTCTCTCTGACCCTCCCCTGTTCACGCTGTCTCTCTCTCTCTCCTAGAAANGGAGCCTGTTTCGGTCTGTGACTCCCTCTCTCTGACCCTCCCCTGTTCACGCTGTCTCTCTCTCTCTCCTAGAAATAAATAAAAAAAAAAAAAAAAAAAAAAAAATGTATATGGCTTTCACTTTGTTAAGAGAAAGGAAAACAAAAGCTGTGAGATACGGCAGCACTAAGTTAAAATATGAATAATAAATGACATTGTAAGAAAACTAAATCCCCCTCCGCTTCAGCTCTAGTTTAGAATGTGCTGCAGTATTTTTAAAGTTCGGAACCTGAAAGGTTCAATTATTTACAAAAGAAAAAGTCTCACAGCTTTTGGGACTTTAACCTGTTTCTAATATTATTAGGACATAATAGACTTCCCTGGATATAATTCTCCAACTCTGTTTATTGGTGTCTATCTTTCTTGCTGTGGAAAAACAGGAAGAAACACACACTTGTTTATCCCCAGTCATCTATCGTTTGGGGAGGTATAATTCTCCCTATTTTGTAATATCAGAATCTGTGCTCTTTTCCTTCTCATATCCAGCCCTTAAAACCCTTGGCTCAAGGGAAGACCCTATTATAAAAGGGAAGCGAAAGGAATCAATTCCCTGAAGTCACTCTATGCCCACTGGCATGGGCTGTACCCTGACCCCTGGATCTTCATCTGGAAGACAGAAGCCATCGAGGGAGGCCCACGGGCACAGAGACAAAGTAGACCAGTCAGGCATCGCAGCATGACTCTAGTTGGGGAACAAAGTCTTCTTAATACAAGACCTTCTTGATTTTTATTTAATTGAACATTCTGGGATGATGTCGGTCTTACTGTGCTCAGGCTGCCTTAACAAAGGACCACAGACCGGGGAGCTTAAACAAGAGGTACTTATTCCTTCTAGGTCTTGGAAGCTGGGGGTCCAAGATCCAGGTGGGGCTGAGGCTGGGTCCTTCTGAGGACCCAGAAGGGGTCCACACCTCCTCGGTGTGGAGATGCCATGTTCTTCCTGAGTCCTCACGCATCATCCCTCTATACCTCTGTGTCCTCATCTCCTCTTCTTATAAGGATCCCACTCTTATGGGATTAGGATCTACCCTAATGATCTCATTTTACCTGAATCCCCTCTTTAAAGATCCCACTTCGAAACCAGGCACATGTGAGGTCCTGGGAGTGAGGACTTCAACATACAGATTCTGAGGGGGACACAACTCGGTCCATAGCAAGTTCTCACCATAAGCTGAAGAAAATCCGTACTTATTTTGCGGGCATTCACTATAACGTAAGGGGCACCATCAGAAAAGGAAGTTTGTTAACTCGATAACTAAGGGATTTAAGTTTCTCTGATTTCAATCAAATGAGGAGAAACGATAAGGAATCGAACACCACACATCTTCCAATTATCGCTGATACAATCCTTTCACATCATCTTACTTCAGGGGGCGTTGAGCTAAGGTCTGCCCTCTGGAGTTCATGAGGTTTTGTGACCCTTTCAGAAAGTAGTGATGTGTTTGTAGTTTCAAAAAAAAATACATAAATAAAAATAAAGAGACCTTTAAAAAGACACTGTCTCAACTATAGTGTTGACACCAGCCAGCTCTCTGTACATTTGGTTGCTTCTAGTTTTCTAAGACTGAGTAAACTTCTTATTTTTAGAAAGTGAAGGTCTGGTTTGTAAGTTTCCTTGTACTTAATTTGGTAATAGTCTTTTCCTCCAACCACCATCTACTTTGCCAACTGTCAGTTATCTTTTTTCTTTTTTAATTTTTAATGTCCTTTTAGAGAGAGAGAGAGAGAGAGGCAGAGTACGAGTGAGAGAGAGACCGAGAGAGAGGGAGACATAGAATCTGAAGCAGCTCCAGGCTCTGAGCCGTCAGCACAGAGCCCCACGTGGGGCTCAAACTCATGAACTCTGAGATCATGACCTGAGCCGAGGTCAGACACTTAACCGACTGAGCCACCCAGGTGCCCCTGTTAGTCATCTTTTATTGGTAAATGATGAACTGGTGTAAATGTATACAGTTCATGTATATTGATGATGGCAAAGTTGGAAAGATTTCTATATTTTGGATGGGAAATGTTTCCTTTCTCTGTAATAAATTGTTTCTTATCTTGGCATTAAAAAAAGGTGGCCCTAGAACAAGATATGGTCCCAAATCAACCATCCTCCAACGATCCTCCTGAAGATTTTAGTGCTTAGAATTATGCCAAAATCATACCGTACAGGACCATGTTTCTTCATATAAATACTTCCACCATTTGACTTTATTTTGCCAGGAATGCAATCAAGAATTTCTCGTCTGTAAACGTGTTACGTTAGAAAGCATCACATATTTTACAGTTTTGTATTCTATGTTCCTGAGGAAACAATTTCTCTAATAAGACAAGAAAATCAGTCTCATGAAATTGTGACTCGAAAGGATACAAGGAAATGAGACCACTTCGCCCAGAACACACGCATTGATTATCCTAAGAGCTTCTCCTCAAATCTCAAGGTCCTACCCCCGGCTCTAATTGCCGGCTCTATCAGTCACATCCCGTTCCTGCAGGAAGTCGGATTTCAAATATTAAAGATCTTCCAGAACGCTTAAAATGTTCGATCTTTACAGTAATTTTCCAGCACGCAAGTTGCAGCCCCGTCTTGAGCTCGGGCATGGCCACACGTTCCACCCACTTCACAAACCTTGGGTTTCTTACAACCGTGCGAGCGCTTTCTTGTGAACAGGCATCATTCATCACCCCAAACCCCTTAATCTCATGCTCGAAAGGGGTGGCCCAGTTAACCTACGTCTTTCCTGGAAAGGGCAAACGACTGTCTATCTGTTCCTGACCACCGCTGGAAGAGGAAAACCGAGGTGCGTTGAATGAAGACATGAAGGAATACAGGAGATTTCTCCAGAGCGGAAAAGGCGTTGCATGTGCACGAGTTTTCCACATTTGTTCTAACAAACTACACAGATCAGACAGTTCCAGAGGTCAAAAGTCTCACTGAAGCTAAAAATGCAGGTACTGGTAATGCTGGGTCCTTTCAGAGGCTGTAGGGAGAACCCCTTTCCTGGCCTCCAGGGATCCTGTATGTGATATGGTTTATATGGTATATTGCATGTTACATGTTGTATGTTATAAACAGGTTTCAGAGAATGTGCTCACAGCTTAACCAGGCAGTTTTCTAACACATATAATAATAAATTATAGAAGAATAGAATTATGGAATTTTATTATGGAATAGAATTAATTCTATAATAATTATAGAATAACTAAAGAGTAAAGCAGAAAAAAGTCTATGTTTTATATATTTTTATTTTTATTATACATTATATTAGAGACGTATTGTATTAGAGATATATTAGAAATATATTAGAGCTACATTATATTAGAGATATATTGTATTAGAGGTATTTATACTATATTATATTACAGATGTATTGTCTTGGAGATATATTATATTATAAATGTATTATATCAGAGATACACTATATTATACTGTATTATGAGATATGTTATATTACACTATATTATATTAGACATATATTATATTACATTACTTATATAATTATACTATAATTATAATATAATAAATTTAGAGCATGTGCCCTTAGCCACTTCCCAGTATCTTCTATTAAAAAAAGAGTTTATGTCTTTGCATGCGTACACGTTCCTATTCACAACTTGTAGAAAACAGTTTTATATATGATAGACACAGTTTCCCATACCGCATTTTATGTATAACGTTTATCCTACTTCTTAGAATGCTTGACATGCATCAAGAAAGGAAACAAAAAATAAGACGTTGGGGATAAATTTCAATCATTTAAAAAATTTTTAATTTTATTTATTTTGAGAGAGCGAGCGAGCGTATGCATGTGTGCACGGAGGGAGGGGCAGACAGAGAGGGAGAGAGAGAATTCCAACATGGGGCTCGAACTTATGAACCATGAGATCATGACCTGAGCTGAAATCAAGAGTTGGATGCTTAACCAATTGAGCCAATGAGGTACCCCAAGTTTTCATCATATTTTTCATGCTATATATAATCATGTGTGCCTATTATTCTTATTATTCCATTAGTAGACTATTTGAGATTACTATACTAGAATCAAACTGGTATAATTTATATATATATATATATATTTGTATAGTATTTGCTATATATAGGTATATAATTATATATAAATAAGTACATATTTAACTTATTACTGCATTTGTATATAACTATCTAAAAAATGTTTATATAGTATACAAAAATATATATGCATATAGATGTATGTTATACATAATATATATGTACTTATATGTACAGTATATATACTTGTGTATATACATACATAAAAATCTTATATATAGTATATTATATATGGATAAATATGTACAGATGTATGTCTATATATGTACATAACATGTATATATAACCACCTTAAAAGTTTTATATACTATACAAAAATATATATACATATAGATATACATTGTATATATAATATATATGTACTTATACGTGAAGCATATACACTTGTGAATTTGTATACATAAATAAAAGTCTTATATATAGTAATTTATATATGCATAAATGTATACAGATGTACGTCTATATATGTACACAGTGTGTATTTACACATACATATACCTCACAAACTTGAGCTCCAAACCTGATAAATGCCCCCAACTAGGTGCAGACACTGGACAACTTTCTTGAATCTCACAGAGACTCAGTGCTCACGTGTGAGATGGACGTAACGTTAGGAGCATGGAAACGGAGGAGCAATTTCTGCACAGTCTCAGATCTGTTCCGGCCTCTGTCATCGCATCCGAGGTGGCTGAAACACAGCACAGAATTTTTAAATTGTGAGGTAAGACGAAAGCTGCAGGTGATCGGTCTGAATTAGCCACAGCGCCCCACGCCGCCTTATAAATAATAGTCGAGCCCATCTGAGACCCGCCGGGGGTCTATTAAGCGCCTATTAAGCGCATAGGCAGGCTGAGTTTACCCAAGCCTGTGGGGCGCCCACATCAAAGACGCCACACTAATCTTTATTCTTCTGAAACCACACTCAACAACCTTGTGAAGAAAAACTAACAAAAGCTGAAGACAGAACAGGACTGTTTCATCCCCTCCAAAGAGCAGACTGTTCACCCGGGCGAATGCCGTTGCGTCTCAGCCCTGGACACCCAGCTTCAAGCAATGCCTCGGGAGGCGCCAGCCCCTCCAGGCGGAGAGAAGGGACCCTTCCTCAAGGGAAGGGGACATCTGTGTTTGGTGTCACAGCTGCAGTTTGCAGACAGAGTATCGCAGGGTCCTAGAACATTCCGGAGAGAAGGCCAGAGAGAGGAGACACAATTCGGTAGATGGAGGTCAGACCTCTCTTCATAGGGAAAGGAGGCTGCCTCCTTATTTGTCTGTAGATCAGAGACTGAACGCAGCACCTGATGCTGTCACTAGTGAGAAACATTCACTGATTGAGCCCAGCTGGGGACAGCACAGACCAGAGGGAGAGGCCAGGATGCTCACAGAGCAGAGGGAAAGGGCGCCAAGGGTCAAGTGCGTGGTGCTCCCCACACTGAACGCCAGGAACCTCACCAGCATCTGCTTCTCGGCATCTATAGCCCAGACTGACTCAGCCCGCCCTGAGGACTTCTGTGTCCCCAGCGCTAGACGATACAGCACACCATTGTCACGACCTCAGGGACCTCACCCTGCAATTAGGCAGGGATCATTCCCTGCACAAGGATGCATGCGACCCCCTCCCCCCACCCCTGGGATGCCCTTGACGCTATTTGCCTGCAGGGAATGTGCAACACAGGAAAAGAAAGCCTTGCTCTGTCTCTGCATGTCTGAACCAGGTTTGCTTCCCTGTGGATCCTTTTACTTTTTTTAAATTTTTTATGTTTACTTATTTTTGAGAGAGACACATAGAGAGCGTGAGCAAGGGAGGGTCAGAGAGCGAGGGAGACCCAGAACCCGAAACAGGCTCCAGGCTCTGAGCTGTCAGCACAGAGCCTGACGCGGGGCTCGAACCCACAAACGGTGAGATCACGACCTGAGCCGAAGTCGGACGCTCAACCGACTGAGCCCCCAGGCGCCCCGTCTGGAACCTTTTAAAACTGATCGTTTGCCAAGACATGAAGGCAACCAAATAGACAAACCTTCAATAACTAGATGAAAAGAAACAAAAACTTTTTTTTAATAAATAAAAGGAAATGAAACCCAAGCCGCCATCTACCACTTTTACATCTCTGCAGCAACTTGAGCGACATCCACAGACTCTTGGCAAACAAAAGCTGAGGAAATAGTGACTTCAACCCTGTTGGCTTCACATTTTTTTTTTTTTTTTAAAGAAAAGGAAATGCGACGCTCTTGATTAAGCATTAACATGCATAATTCAGGACCCAGCGATTCTGGTTCTAAGCCTCCTTCTGTGAAATCAGGAGAATATGCTTCCTGGCGCAAGATAACAGATGAGGAAAGGCGGGAGTCTGACATACGGTGAAACCCTCCGACTTCAGCTCAGGTCATGACCTCGCGTTTCGTGGGTTCGAGTCCCACGTCGGGCTCTGTGCTGACAGCTCAGAGCCTGGATGCTGTTTCGGATTCTGTGCTTCCCTCTCTCTCTGCCCCTCCCCTACTCACGCTCTCTGTGCCTCTCGCTCAAAAAGAAATAAAGACTTAAAAATAAAATAAAAAATAAGTAAAAAATACAAGGACTTCGTGAATCTAAACCTCAGAAACATTGACTTCAAACTGTTACCCTCAGAGCCGCAAGTTTCTTTGCTAATCTGATCTGTTTTCTAATGAAGCAAATTTTCTTTTCTGGAAAGTAACATTTTCATTTCAAATAGCATTTTCATTCAACGAACAGGCTACGGATGTTACTAATGGAGCCTTTGTATTTAAAAGCACACGGCATGCACTGTATGTGAGGTACCTTGACAATAAATTATATTTAAAAAATTAAATGGAGCCTTGGGTTGGCGTGTTACGCACTGGACCAGTTAATAAAAAACACCGCTATTTTTTCCAGCCCTCCCCTGATGGGCACAATGAATGCGTTTTTCCAACTTTTGTGCGGTTTACAGAACCCAAGGCTGAGAAGTGCGAAAATCGCACAACACAGGTGCTGTCTGCGTCCTGTAACATCCATAATGACTTCCTGACCTTTTCAAAGAGCGCCGTTCTGGCCGCACTAACATATTTCAAAGAGGCAGACGCCCCCGAGGCGGACCTCCAGGAATTCTTCCCAGCGTCTGAGACTCCGTCCAGGCCCCTGACGAGAAGGTCAGAAAAACAGGCCATCACAGCGCTGGAGCCTCTCTGGGACGCCTTCAGGCCAGCTCTGCTTCACGGCAGGATTCCGAACGGCCCGCGCGACCGCAGCCTGAGCCTACAGCCCACAGCCCGTCTGCAAAGAGTGTGGCCATCAGGCCCGGCGCCGGGCGCTCGTCGTCTCCGAGACTGTTAGCTGGGGACACGGGCTTTGTCACAGCGAGGGCGTGGGGCCTGGGGACACAACAGGGCAAACTGATCCAACAGGCACATCACACTCTCGCTCTGGGAACCACACTGAACAAACAGCCTGGTGCACACTCTTCATTTCCTGGGGCTGCCATAACCAGGAACCGTGATCTGGGTGGTTTGAAACCACAGGAATTCATCCTCTCCCAGCTCAGGAGACCAGCAGTCTGAGATTCAGATGAGGTAGGCTTATAAAGAGTAGTTTATTTATGGAAATAGGTTATTTATGTAAATAGGTCTATGATAGACCTTTAGGAGCATAGAAAAATATAACGGCTTGCGTAGGATAGACTGTGGGACCCTTCAGCCTCCAGAACCACATGAGCCGGCTCCTCATACTTAATCTCTCTTTTATTCTCCAATCCCCCCGCAACATATACACACACTCACTAGTATCAATAATGTCCTATGGCATACTTTCCAAATCAATACATCCCATACTCGTCAACCTCCCATCCACAGACCACATCAGCCGCTTTCTCTTTCGAATTCTTACCAGACTCACATCTGCACCGTTAACATTGGCGTGTAAATGTGCATTGTGTCGTTCGTTTATTTAAATAAGCCTTGGGCATACTTTCTGTCCCCATTCTATTCAGGGAAGAATCCAAATCTTATTCGTGTTGCCAGAACCAAGCAGAAAGTACGGATGTTCTATAGGGATCGATACATCCCTTAGAAATCTAACCTAATGGTAATTAGGTCTTCAAAATCATCATTGATGCGCCAGACAGTCCTGATATTTAAAGTCTAACCCTGTATCGTTCCATTTCATGCAGGCTTTGTCACATGATTGATACCACTCCCATGGGAAATTATTTCAACATTTCAGCCTTGGAAAACCCGCCATTATATTTTTTTATGCTCCTAAAGGTCTATCATAGACCTATTTACATAAATAACCTATTTACATAAATAAACTATTCCTTATCATTACAAAAATGTTTAACTTATAATTCTATCATTCTCTCCATTTCTTCCACAATGAAGTGGTGCTTTCAAAAGACTTTTACACCTCATCACATACATTTGATTAGTTTCTTACACTTAGAGACTACACCTTCCCAAATGCTATATCGTTAACCCAGAGCCTCACACAGTACCTACCGGTGAGGGAAACACAAATGTTTTATTTAAATCGTTTAGTACTCTGTTGCATAAATTAATTAATTAATAAAGCAAAAAGCATTAAAAAGGAAAGAGAACTACAAATATCCCATATGATCCTACTGTCCTTAGATCTCGACTTAACATCGGTAAAATTTTAGGGCAACTCATCCTCAAAGAAATGATATTCAAATGGATATCTTGTTCCTTCAATATTTGTCTAACAATAAAATGTGAATGACACATGAGTCCCCTTCGAATTATTGCGAATGGCTGAAAGTGTCCTATGGGGCTCAAAGACTCATTAGAATGAGTATTCCCAGGGAGATAGAAATGAAGGTATTTGTGTGGCTAATCGCCCCAGGATTATCATGTGAAACCAAGCGGGGAAAGAAATACAGGATCATATATACAGAATGAAGGAACAGGGGGCACCTGGGGGGCTCAGTCGGTTAAGCGTCCGACTTCGGTTTAGGTCACGATCTCGCGGTTCGTGGGTTCGAGCCCCGCGTCGGGCGCTGTGCTGACAGCTCGGAGCCTGGAGCCTGTTTAGGATTCTGTGTCTCCCTCTCTGTCGACGAAGGCTGGCTTCTTTCTGGTGCTGCAGGTAACACCCATGTGCGGTGCTGCAACCTGACTGCGTTCTGATGGTGCCTGACCGATGCCTCTTCGAGGAAGGCTTGGAAACCCATGGCTGGTGAAACGCTAGCTGATGACTGGCATTTTTATTTCAGCCTCATGACAAGGTTTTCTCCCAGACCCTCACGAGAATGAAGCTCACCCCGTCTGCTTGCAACGGTCCTTGAAGAGACTCAGAGGCGCCGGAAAATGGACACACTGAAATACCCCAACAAGCACACCATGGGGTCAAAAGCTACTCTATGGTCCCAGAAGACAATGGCGGATGCTCCACCCCATGACTGGCCCTCCTTCATTCAGGCCATTCTTTACTTAGTCAAAGCCATTTCCACAACTGGGGCCGTGTCCATGCTGCGCAGGGCTGAAGACATGAAGATCCAAGGTCAGGGATCGTACGTGGCCCCACTCAGCCCTGTGAATCCTAAGGGGACCAGAGACTCCCCAAGATCCAGTACTTTCTACAGCTTCAAAGTAAAGAGATAGATGGTCAGGTCCAGGATGAACATGCCCTCTCTGGCTCAGAGCATCAAGGCTCCGGGCTGCATTTGAGAAAACATTTCGGGTTCTTGGGTCTCATCCAAAGCACTCATCCAACCTCTGTGTCTTTTATTCATTCATTATTTCTTTTTTTTTATGTTTTATTTATTTCTGAGAGAGAGAGAGACAGCGTGAGCAGGGGAGGGTCAGAGAGAGAGGGAGACACAGAATCTGAATCAGGCTCCAGGCTCTGAGCTGTCAGCACAGAGCCCGACGCGGGGCTCGAACCCACGAACCATGAGATCATGACCTGAGCCAAAGTCAGACGCTTAACTGACTGAGCCACCCAAGCGCCCCTCATGTGTTATTTCAAGTACATTTAAAAAAATTTGTTGAGGAGAGCACTTGTTGGGCTGAGCACTGGGTGTGGTAGAGAAGCCAATGTGACAATAATTTACATTTAAAAAATCGTACTCAAGCCCCGTATCTTGATTTCAACCATTTCGTCATCTGAAACTATGTCTTTGTTCTAGGAAATGGTATTTGCAAGTTAAATGGTACAATGTCTTCTACTTACTATTAGAAGGTTCAGGAGAACGTGTGTGTGTGAGTGTGCGCACGCGCGCACGCCTGCACATATACAAAGCTTAGATACGATTTTGCTGCCACCTAACTAAGTTAACATCTCAGGACATTGCATTTTGGGGGACCGCCCAATTTTATTCACAAGCAGTGGTCACTTTGTGTCGGACGCCTTCGCATCTACCAATCTTGCGGCCACGGAGAACCTAGAATTCTCTGACCACCCGCGACCTAGAAAAGACAACCCATGCTCTCCCACTGACCCCTTAATGGGGTCTTCGTCTTTCTAGGTTCAGGAAGAATTTTGGCACCAGTAGAGGCTCCGCCCTAAAGAATATGTCGCCTGTACATCAACAGAAACCACCGCTCTTAACATAAGTGATAAGCATTGGGGCCATTCGGCACTGAAAGAAGAAAGGAATAGAGAACGAATTCTATTAAAAAGGCTCTTTAATAATAAATGTCATTTTCCTAAAGAAAGAAGCTTCAGTATGTTTCCATCAAAGCCGTTTAAAGAGAAATCATTTTAAATATAAATTTCTAATTTCCCTAAGGTTCTCTTTTCGAATATTGTGTCCCCGTGTTAGATACACTTCCACTATCTGGTTTCTTTTTTTCTTTCTTTTTTTTTTTTTTTTGGTCTTCTTTTATTTCTGTGAGTAAAGGTGACCATTTTCACACAGAGAAAGTTACACTCCCTACATAATGAGCTTGAAGCTTTTACCATACCCCCAAATAATATAGCTGATGGCTAATTTCCTTCTTTGTCCAAATGCAGTTAATTTTTTTTTTAAAGCCATCGGGAAGAATTTCTGGAGAACGTTTGAAACAGATCTTGAGTGCATTAAAAAGTAAAATTTCCAGACCAATTTCTGCATAATCAGAAGAGCTTAGACATTTTTAATACATCAAATCATGCTGTCTTATCTTCTACAATGTCCAAGTTGCCTTTCTTATCATAAAAAAAGAAAGGAAGAGAAAGAAAATGCTTTTGATACTGAACGCTCTAAATTCCAGGAAATGGAGTACAAATGGCCAGATTTTTGCCATTTTAGAGACTATCATCTCGTACAGGCTTTCAGCCTTTCGAAAACCTCATGTTTTATGCTCTTTCTCACCTATAAAACTTTAGAAATTAGCCTTTCTGGTCATTTCCAATATGTCTGTCCAAGTTGTCACTGATAAAATATCCATCTGACTTTGAAGTTTGGCCCGAGGTCCTGGATGCACAGGACAGACGGAGGGGTAATTTTAATAACCAGAGACGCATTCCATAAAAGATTCAGGACCACAGGCTTCTCCTTCTCAATTTTCTGGCATTGCCTGCAGCCACGGTGCATTTGATGCTGACATCTGGCCTCATATTCCTTTTTCCTTCTTCCAATTTTCTGGCTACTCAGAATAACCCTACTGAGAGCACTATGTATACAGCGGTATGCACAACTAAGGCGATTTGAATTGAGTCAGTCGTGCGTTCGGAACATCCAAAGGAATCCAAACTCGACCCTCCAAGCCACGGGCTTGATTTCCCCTTGTTCCCTGAACCCAAGCATCCTCAGCACAGAGTTGGGCTGTTCCGTTGAACAAGACGATGTTCTCATTCCTTCTAAGATGTCAAAAGACATCAAGGGATCCAGACACCCAAAATATCTGCACCCCTTGGACATGCTGTTCGGGACGCAGACCCCAGTATAACTAGAGAAACATCATCCAAACCCAAAAAGTCATGAAATCCAACCCAGACCCGTAAAGACTAGCAGGAAGGAATGGAACATCAGCGGCTACAAACTCCATCTCCGGACCTTGGAAAGGTCCCTAAATTTCTAGGGTTAATGAGCAAGAAACAACCAAACAAACAAACAAAAAAAACCAAAACCCCAAAACGAGGAAATTGGCTTCGTGAGGGACAAATGTTACGGGGGAGAGGGGAGAAATGAAGTAAAAATCCCTTTCCCGAAATGATATAGACAATTAATACAACCTTCTTTTTATTTGGCAGAGGAGACTGCCAGACCATTATTTTCTTGAATTCTAAGCTTTTTTTTTTTTAATGGAAATTGAAGCTCCCTTGGAGGTATTAATAGCCAACAGTATGAAATATATAGAATATGCGCAACCTCTGTATTTGCAAGATCTGAATTAAAATTCACTTTAATATTCTTGGAAGACTAATGAGCTGGGCTTGGAGGATTTCCTGAAAGTGCAGCTTTATGGATGGGTTCGGATTTCCACTCCTCTGGAAAATGGAGGCGTGGTATGTGATTTTACCCCCTTTGTAATCTGGGGATTCACACGATGTGCCAGGAAGAAACAAGAAAGAAGACGAAGGCGTATTGCCCCCCCAGGAGCCCTTTGAGGTTTCCTACCTCTGCACCTTTGCAATTAGGTAGCTCACACCTCCCGGGTCATGTTCAAACGGAAATGCAGAGATTTCAAAATCTGAACCCCAAGGCTCTTGTGAGATGGCGTATAAATACCTCTTGACAAGCCATTTCACAAGCAATTTTATCCTGCGTTGGGGAAGCCAGCTGTCCTATAGGGCTCGTCCGCATTCTGATTTAAACCCAGCACCCTGTGGTCATGTCGACCTTACTGGTTTAAACCAGTGTGGTTGCTGTGGGGGTCTGAGCTCAACGTAGGCTGAGCAGAGATGGAATGGGTCGGTGCAGGGGTCATTGAGATATATGTGACTCGGTGGTGTCTTCGGTTCCTCAATTCTTGTCGCTTTAGCTCCAACGCCACCTCCAAATCAGATTTGCTGAGGGTCCAAATGGCTCTGAGAGTGCCCCCAGGGAGGTCACTAAGTGTGCCCCCAAAGGAGGTCACTAGGTGTGCTCCCAGGGGAGATAAGGAAATGCAGACACAGTATTTAATGAGTAGTACTTCTTACAGACAGAAACAGTTACAGTATCAAATAAGTAGTACTTATATAGGGGAAATAGATACAGTATCTAATAAGTAGTACTTATGTAGGGGAAATAGATACAGTATCAAATAAGTAGTACTTATATAGGGAAAGGCAGATACAGTATCTAATGAGTAGTACTTATATAGGGGAAATAAATACAGTATCTAATAAGTAGTACTTATATAAGGAAATATAGATGCAGTATTTAAAAAGTAGTACTTACACAGGGAAATAGATACAGTATGTAACAAGTAGTACTTATACAGGGAAACTCAGATACAGTATCTAACAAGTAGTACTTATATAGGGGACTACAGATAAAGTATTTAATAACTACTACTTACATAAGGAAATTCTTACCCCTGAAAGAATGGAGTTGAAGAAACACACTGAAGTTTTTCTCATTTCAAGAAACAAATAGGATCGTCCACCAATTTAAAATTCCCTTATTCAGAGCTACTGTGAAGACCACCCTCTCCCCTTGAATTACACACACACACACACACACACACACACACACACAAAGTAAAAACTGCCTGGCAATAATCATTTCTGCCAATCTGCAATTTCTTAAACGAAATGGTGTTGAACGTCCATATGATTAAATGGATCTGTGAGGCATCCAGCGGCCGATCATCCACAAAATCAATATTGAGCCTGCCTGGGGGGTTAAAATCACCACCATGGTTATCCGTGTGGATGAAGTGAGCCTCAGAGTAATAAAGCTGTAACAAGACTCTTACCCATTACTCTGCAAATTGATGTATGCTGAAATACACCGAAGACAAAGTACACGGAGCAAACTCAATGCCCATTACGAAGTGCAAAAGATCAGTAAACAGATCACATTCCTTATTTCCAAGGACATCTGGATGGGAGGCAATGGTGATAAGCAGAAGGTCAGGGATTTTATCTCTATTTACCTACTCACCTCGACTGTGTGTGTACTCTTTCTAGACATTACAAAGGAGAATAGATTCTCATCAGGAAGAATGCATTTGGTTTGCAAAAGAGGAAAATGACTCCAACCACACAAGATCGTCAAGAAATTAAACTGTAAAGAAATGAAGAATGCCTTCTATTATAAGCCACTGAAGAAAGAGCTACTAGAAGTCTCTGTCCTTGAGTTCAGGGATTCCTAAACAGCTTTGCCTGCCCATATCCCAGGAAGCAATTTGGTCATGCCTTTCATAGATGGGGAACATTTATCTACTCAAAACATACACTAAATTGAGAGATGAGAAGACGGAACAAAGAGCCTCATATCAATTCCTCACCGTCTCCCGTCTGGTGGCCGTGTTATAAGCCATACGACCCCTGCATGGGCTCATCTTTTCTCATTCAATATTTTGGAACGCAAGAAAGCCAAGTTTCAGCACACACGTGCCCTGTGCATATAAATTGGACGTCTCTCCTTGTCAGGCGGCCAAGTAAAGTGAGATTTTAATAATAAGTAAGTGGGGAGAATGGCGGTGAACACGTACAAGCCATCTATTGCCATGACCAAGAAAAGCTTTTGCTGCATCTCTGAAAATATGCATTGATGTGTGCTGTCTTCCCTGTACCAATAAGAGCATGGGTGTTTTCTTTATTTTTTAAATTTTTTTAATGTTTATTTATTTTTGAGAGAGACAGAAAGAGAGAGGGGAGAGAGAGAGCATGCACTGGGGAGGGGAAGAGATACAGAATCTGAAGCAGCTCCAGGCTCTGAGCTGTCAGCACAGAGCCCGACACGGGGCTCGAACTCATGAACAGTGAGATCATAACCTGAGTCGAACTTGGATGCTTGAGTGACTGAGCCACCCAGGCGCCCTTTGCACATCCCAATTTAAAGGCGAGGCTGGGGTGAGCCTGGGTGCTTCAGTCGGTTGGGTGTCCAACTCTGGATTTCAACTCAGGTCATGATCTCATGGTTTATGTGTTCGAGCCTTTCATCAGGCACCATCATCTATGCTGATGGTGCAGGGCCTGCTTCGGATTCTCTCTGTCTGACCCTCTCTCCCAAAATAAATAAATAAACTTAATTTAAAAAACAAACAGAAATAAAGGCAAGGCTGGGTATGTTCTAAGGAAGGAGTCGTGCTCTGAAGTCCATTGGGCTAGACACCCTCTTACGTGTCAACAGGTTGATGGAGGTTGAGCAGATGTATTCACAGTCTCCAATACTTACAGCAAAGGTCCGGCCTCACAATAATCTAAAGTGTCAACTCTGAAGGCACCTGGGTGGCTCAGTCAGTTAAGCATCTGACGTTGGTTTAGGGCAGAACCTTGTGGTTTGTGAGTTCGAGCCCCGCGTCGGGCTCTGTGCTGACAGCTCAGAGCCTGGAGCCTGTTTCAGATTCTGCGTCTCCCTCTTTGTCTATTCTTCCCCTGCTCACTCTCTGTCTCTCTCTATCTCTCTCTCTCTCAAAAATAAATAAACATTTTAAAAAATTTACGTGTCAACTCTAACAGGCCAGCTCTGAGTGGCTGCCTTACTTTTTCATCTCCGTGCATGGATTACACACACCCAGCATGTTAAAGATGAAGATGGGGGTCCGTGTGATAAGAACCGGGGACATGCTATGCAGGAGGCTTTCTCACCCCGTGACCACACCTCCGTCCGCGTTCAATTCACGTTTCTGTTTCTCACCGCTAGACTCATGAGAAGGGCAAGGCCCTCCGGCCTCCAGGACATGGCCTGTGCGTTCACTTCCCTGCATTGGTTGCAAAATGAAAAGCCGTCTTTCTCCACGGACCGATTGCTTTCGCTCTACTCGCCTGCATGCTCGGAATCCCAATGACCGTTAGGAGCCTGCTGAATCCACTTCAAGAATATTAATTTAATGTTTGACACACCAGCAAATAGAGTGGGGGCGTAATTCCGGGCGTGGCTTTGTGGAGTCCCCTCTACACGTTGTTCTTGAAAGCAGGAGCCCAGTGCAGATGCATCTTCCTAACTGAAGCAAGTTCCGAGTTGGGGCCCGGGGAACAGAGTGAGCTGTGCTAATCCGACCTCTCGAGGCTCAGACAGACACGAAATGGTCGGGTAAAGACGGAATAACCATGCTGGGGGTGGGGGCGATTCAGACAGAAAATATCACAGGGGTGTCTTAGCGATTTCAGGAAGCGTTTTGCAAAATGAGTTCTGCATAACTTTGCCTTTTCTTTCTAGAGAGATTTGTTTTGCATCGGGCTCTCTGATTATAATGCACAACAAACACATCCATTCACAAGTAGGAATTTACAGGTCCTTGCCAGATTCAATCTTTTTTTTTTTAATGTTTATTTATTTTTGAGAGAGAGACAGAGCACGAGCAGGGGAGGGTCAGAGAGAGAGGGAGACACAGAATCTGAAACAGGCTCCAGGCTCTGAGCTGTCAGCACAGAGCCCGATGCGGGGCTCGAACCCACGAACCGTGAGATCATGACCTGAGCCCAAGTCAGATGCTTAACTGACTGAGCCCCCCAGGCGCCCCTCATTCTTTAGCTTAGACCTTCCCATGTGTCTGGTTTTGTCTGTCAGGCATGTCCTTTCTCAGAAGCATCTACGACTCCATGATAACTGAGACCCCAAGTCTTCTTCTCCTGTAACGTTCTCTCTGCACAGGTCCCAAATGACTTTGGTGTTCCCATGTGGGTCCAGATCCCCTTGCCAATGCCCTGGGACAAACCACACTGCACGGAGACACAAAATAACCCAGTTATTTCCCAGTCGACAGCTCAGGGCACCACACATATTTCCAGTGAGCACCAACACGCACAGGTACCGATTTACACACATAGACGCCTGTGCTACACGCTGCATCCTGCCCTCTGATGGCTCTCCCGGTCCAGTGTCCTTGATGTAGCACAATATTCCGTTCCGTGGCCTTACTTTGACCTATTACTCATTCTTCCCATTGCTCTGCAGAGGTCAGACTGACATAGGGTGGCCCGGAGTCCCAGGCAGAGACTACTATGGGCTCAACATAAACCACATTGTTAACCTATCCGATGGGGCCAAAGCCCTCAGGTATGTAAATGGGGTCTTATCCGGCAGGATACACCTGGGGTCATTGCTTTGCCCCCAAGTACCAATCAAGGCCAGGCCAGCTCTGTCCTTCACACATGGAGGGAGACCCCAACCTGCTGAGTTAACCCTTCAGTCTGCCGGCAAGAACTACCCACGCATGTGGGACTTCAACAGTCCATCGACCTGCACGGAAAACCATAAAGCTTTCCAACAATCACTCCCAGTTCTCCTCATCCCAAGGTCATAAGTTGGGACACACCCATGACTCAAAGACCACACAAGCTCGTCCATTCCTTTCCACCAACTTTCCCCCCTCCAAATCCCAGTTACAAAATGTGATCTGTAAGGGAGCCTGGGTGGCTCAGTCGGTTAAGCGTCCGACTTCGGCTCAGGTCATGATCTCACAATTTGTGGGTTCGAGCCCCATGTTGGGCTCTGTGCTGACAGCTCAGAGCCTGGAGCCTGCTTCAGATTTTGCGTGTGTGTGTCTCTCTCTCTTTGCCCTTTCCAGGCTCATCTTTGCACATCCTCTCTTTGTCTGTCAAAAATAAACATTAAAATTTTTAAACAAAAATAAAAAACCAATATGTTACCTGAACCCTCAAAAACATATATGACCACCCAAACTTGAATATACCCTTGTATCATAACTGATTGGAATGAAGAGTCAACAAAGCCTCAAAAAAACAACTCACTACAGGCTGACTTTAAAGGTCACTCAGTATCATAATGGACCGACTTTAGGAATCTGTAACTACTGAGCTAATACACGGCTCATCTGGCCCATAGAACAGCACCATTCCCCAGAATGTCAGTAACATCTTACTCAACACAGGTGTTGGGGAAACTCAACGATAAAACCATTCGGTTTACAAGAGTTTATTACATAAACCTAAGGGCTTCCATGATTTTGATGCTTTCATTGCTCCTCAGAAGAGATTCTTCTCCATTGCTTAAAAAGTATCGAAGCATCACTCCCCCGGGGAGTTTTCTCCCGACTCGCTATTGGGGCAATCAAAACTAGCGATGCATTTTATTCCATCGCTGCTTCTTGACAATACACACATTTTACTGTCACATTTCAGACGGATCCCCTGTTGGCGATGTTAAAGAATAAGGAGACTAAGCTGAGGATAGTTAAAAAATTAAAAACGGGAAAGGGAGAGGGGAGCAAAATGAGCTTCGAATTTCCAAAGTGCCCCTTACAATTAATCTCAGAGGAAGAGAATGACAAATACATGTGTCCTTGCCTTTCGCTCTTGGGACACACACCCGGTCCCCTTCCAGCCAGAGGCAAACCAGTCATCGGAACTCCTGAGGGTTGAAATCTACTGGAGTTGATTGGCAGATCTTGGCGTCAGGACCTCAGATGAAGACGCCGGAAAGATCCACGTGTTTATAGAGTGGGTGTGCCTATATTCGCCCGACAACCCGCCTTTGAAGACTCGCTCATTCCAGGGGAGCCTCAGCATTTATCACTGACAACCCTAAAGTCCCCTATCCTAGGTCCCTTTCCTCGAGCACCTCACGTATTGGAGGGGGAACTAAGTCAATCTTACAAAAAGACAAGGATGAAGTGGGTCTCAATATACTAAGAAGATAACATGCCGCACTGAAGGAGTTTTCATAAATGACTGGCCCAAATGTAGAGCTCACCTTGGAATGTAGTCTCAATAATCACAACTCATTTGATCCCTTCAGTAGACAATATGCTTTGATGGTCAGTTGACTGCTAGTTCTAATGTCCTGGGAAGCAGACAAATGAGACAGCAATGTACTAAGTCTTAGTACTTCGGGGGTCGTGTATCAGTTTCTTACTACTGCCGTTAACAAATGACCGCAAGCCAAAAGTTTAACACATCACTGATTTATCCTTGCCCAGCTCTGGAGACCAGACATCTGAGATCAAGGTGGGGCAGGGCTGCTGACATCCAGGAGGGGCGGGGCCACTGAGATGGGGGCGGGGCCGCTGAGACCCAGGGAGGGCAGGGGTGTGCTCCCTCCTGAGGCCCCAGGGGAGGGTCCTTCCCGCCTCTCCCAGCTCCTGGGGCTCCAGGGTCCCTGGGCTTGTGGCCACGTCCCCCCGTCTCTGCCTCCGTCTTCACGTGGCTTCTCATTGTGTCTGTGTCTCCTCTTCTGTCTCTTAGAAGGACAAATGTCATTGGATTCAGGGCCACCCTCATCCGGGATGAGCTCATCTCAGGTCCTTGGCTTACTCACACCTGCAAAGACCAACTTCCAAATAAGGTCGTATTCCGAGGCTCCAGGTATGATGACAAGGACATATCTCTTTGGAGGCCACCATCCAACCATGTAGGGATGGTGTCATATGTCATTTGTGTCTTGTTCCTCAGTCAGCCATTCAGCCATGTCCACGGACCCCCAGCGGCTAGGGACAAAGATGAACGAATAGACACGCCATCTCTACCTCCTTGCACCTCACATTCGAGACTCGGAGGTTGATACTGGAGATACAGTCACACAAATAAACCCAGGAACACCAACACGGAAGGACGCTTCGAAGGAAGTGCAGGCCATGCTGTAAGAGCACCGACAAGGGAATCTGACCGCGTCTTCCCTGACGAACGGTCTTTGGTGTTCAGATCTATCCCGAGACTGAGAATCCATTCTGCAGAGACAGGAAGGTGAGGAAACCCATTGCGATGCCCTTTGCAGGAAGGGAGTTTGGTGCCTGTGCGGGGCCTCAGGAAGAGGCCAGGGAGGTTCACAGGCACCCTGAGTGGGCCACACGCAGGGCTTTTCCCAAATCTTGTATCCTAATATCCACCGGGATAGAGCAAAACTCCTGAGCAGGATATGATTGTGCAAAAATACTTTGCAAAATTGAAGGCGATATAAAGGAGTGGTCACGTGGGATAATTAAGTGTAAAAATATCGTATTTTCTTTGATACGTCACCTAACTGCTGACTCCGATGTACCTACTAACAATGTAAGGAAGCCAATCCTTGTGCTTTGGGCCTCCCAGAAACTGCCATGTGGATGAAGCCAAGGAACACCAGAGAAAGTTCTCTGCAAAGGTAAATTTAAGGAAATACTATCCTTGTGACCAGTGTTATTATCATAGAGAGAAAATATCACATCCCCCTTTCATATGCTTATAGACTGATATTGGAAGCCAATTTTTATTTAAAAAATTTTTTTTAAGTTCATTTATTTTGAGACACAGAGTGTGTGTGTGGCTGTGAGCAAGGGATGGGCAGAGAAGAAAGAGTTTGCTGGGGGGAGAGGTGGACAGAGGGAGAGAGAGAATCCCAAGCACCTCCGTGCAGAGCCCACAGTGGGGTTAGAACCCAAGAACTGCGAGATCATGACCTGAGTCGAAGTCAGACGTGCAACCGACTGAACCTCCCCCACCCCCCAGGAAGCCAATTTTTAAAAATCAGCAAATTGAGAGCAAATGTTCGGATTCTGCCATGAACGTTGACTGACTTGGACGGTCTCCCAGCCTCATTTCTTCTTCCGTAAAATGAGGGTTAGAAACGTGCTTATCTCCTGGGGCCATTGTGAGACTGACAAGGTGGCCACCAGGTATTTAAGGGCACACGGACGTCACACAAAGCCATCGGCACCGCCTGGGAACTGTCACCCAGGCAAGGGTGCGTGACGCTTCTCAGGAATGACGCTGCACAACGGACTTGCTAAGAACCAACAGAGCTCACCAGAGTCACACGAGGTGTTATTTAATCATAAAACATAGAGCGCAAAATGATGAAATAGTATTAACGCGGCAATCAGGTAATTCATTGCAAGTGACTGAGTTAGAAGAAATTATAGTTATGATAAATGATAAATCCTATAGGAAGCTAAGATATAGAATAATAAAGAGAAGTGATACTTGTAATAATATAATTATATATAATATAATTAATGCAATATAATTAAAATATAATTATTATATATAATATGTATTATATATAATATAATGTATAACCATATTAATATACTATAGTACATAATAGAACATATTAATTTTAATGTAATATATAATTAATTATAATACATTAATATAATATGTTATGTTAATTATATGCAATATTATAATTAATGTGATTATATATTATATAATGTTAATATGATATATAATAATACATGTTATATGTAATTATCTATAATATAGCTAATGAACATGTAGCTTGTATAGTATTCAATATATATAACTCAATATCATAACATGATGCTAATAATTCTTTGTGACTCCTTAAAATAAGTAATATTTATAAAATTGCAGAGTAATACAATAGCAAAATATAATGATATTTCATAAATACATAATATAGTATATAAATACTATAAAATGAGTAAGTAATTAAATCTATAACAATACGTATCATAACATAGAGGTCGTGGAGCATGCAATTCCTGGTCTCGGGGACAATATATAATATGTGATAATATACTGGCACCTGGGTGGTTCAGTCAATGGAGCATGTAAGTCCCGGTCTGAGGGTTGTGGTTTGAGCCCCACATTGAATATGGAGATTACTTAAAAATATAATCTTGATAAAATAAATATATCATAATATAATTGTCTACAACTTATTAAAATTGGTGGCACTTAAAATATACAACAATATAACATAACATGTAAGAGTAAACTGTATAACGTACAATATTTCACTGATACTACATATAAAATAACATATGTAATTCAGTGCAATAGACTTATTAAAGTAAGTGATACAATACATACAATAGTAAAATATACAAACAATACTGACTTATCAGCACACGCTGTATAATACATAGATAATACTATGCAATCATCCCCTCTTGCATCTGGTTTATTAAGAATAACTCAAGGGGCGCCTGGGGGCTCAGTCGGTAAGCGTCTGACTTTGGCTCAGGTCATGATCTCGCGGTTTGTGGGTTCGAGCCCCGCGTCGGGCTCTGTGCTGACGGCTCAGAGCCTGGAGCTGCTTCAGATTCCGTGTCTCCCTCTCTCTCTGCCTCTCCTTCGCTCTCTCTCTTTCTCAAAAATAGATAAACATTAAAAAAACTGAAAAAAAAGAATTATTTGGCAATGTGGGTCCATCCATTTAAAAGAACACAGATTCCTTCCCTATTAAATACACATTTTCCATAGGTGGCTTTTTGTGGCCTCTTTCAATGACCCATTGTAGGAAAGCTTGAAAACATCAAGTGAGGAAAGCTACAGAAGGGTCTGAAAATCGGCGGTACTGTCTACACCGCAGCCAATAGAAAACATGACTGTGGATGGTTATGACACATAATCCACTTGCCCCAAACCGGCAAAGCACCAATATCCCCAAAGGAGAGAGCAGTGTCTACAGGGATGACTGCAGCTGGCCAGCCAGCAGGTAACTCCCGGGACTGACCTCACGGCAAAGTTGTTTGTGGTCAGGAGGCACCGTGGGGGGCAGCACCCCCATAAATGAGGATGCGACTAGATCGAAGCCGGGTGTTGTGCTGGTGCCCCTGGTCGCTCCAAGCTTCCCGCATCACAGCCCCCCCTGCGCTGCCTCTGGGACGTTACCCCATCCAGCCAGGGTGCTTACAGGAGGCAGCAACCAGACTCCCCCGCGACCTGACAACACAGGTTCCCGTGGCCACGCCACCGTCCGAAGCCTGGCCCTGTGCACTGCCGGGGTCGGGCTGACTTCTGCAGAGTGAGCACTCCCGTGGGCACCCCTCCAGGTAAAACCCCAGGCTGCACCCCCAAGGTGCAGGGTGTCTGATAGTGTGGACCCCGCAGTCGTGAGCGGGGCCAGAGCCTCTGACCAGACCGATCCCTGTGTGGGGAATACATAGTCATCATTGCTCTCTGTCTGCCTTTCTGCTCTGTGTTGAGCCTTCCTGACAACTTAACCCCACGGGATGGAGACCTCCTTTGGGAAAAGCGTGCCAAACCTCTAAGCCACAGACGCGAGTCGCACAGTCAGTAGCCTGAGAGCAAGCACCGTGCCCCGCGTTACACAGCAATGATGCTGGCCTCACACGCCCTTCCCACCTGGCCATGTCCGGCACGCCCTTACAGGCAATCCCAGATTCCAGAAGTAGTGCATGGAAAGCAGTCTTCCGGTCTCGCTCCTGTGGGCGTCCGTCAATAGTATGATTCGCTGTTGCCCTGCCTTTGACCCCTTCCCATGCCAGGCGCCTCCAATGCCCTTCCGAATGTCCTTGGGGAAATCGCGGCTCCTCATAGGACTCTCGTCCATCCTGGATCCTGGACGGAGGACGCACATCTGCGATGCCGCTCAGAGAGTTCTGGTCCCAAAGACCCCACACGGGCCTGGCCTTCCTCTGGAGAAGACAGAAGATAGAAACATTGCTGGAAAGTGAAGGCAGTCACTGCACCCTCGTCTACAGTAGCCCACCCTCTGTGGTGAAATCGCCCATTTCTTCTGGAAGGAGGAACAGGAAACCTGAGTCAAGTTATTTCACCCCCGTGGGCCCAGATCCACCAGCTCTGATAAGAATCGAGCATTTTGAGGGGCGCCTGGGGGGCTCAGTCTGTTAAGCATCCGACTTTGGCTCAGGTCATGATCTCACCATTTGTGGGTTCGAGCCCCACGTCAGGCTCTGTGCTGACAGCTGGGAGCCTGGAGCCTCTTTGGATTCCATGTCTCCCTCTCTCTGCCCCTCCCCTGCTCACACTCTGTCTCTCATAAATGAATAAATGTTAAAAACCACGACTGTTCCTTCCTTAAGGATGAGGAAGGCACTTACAAGAGCTTGTGTGTTTTAGTCAATGAGTCTGCCCCGTTCACATTCACATTACCGACCTCGTTCGCGGACTCTATTTTTATTCACATTATAATTAAGACCACGGAAAAGCGGGATCATCATTTAATGCATCATTTGCTATGCAAATTGTTTTTCACAGACAATTGTTTGCTCTGACCTTTCTCGCAGTTACGATTTCAAATGCCCGGTCATTTTGATTCTTTGCCTTTCAGGACGCTGTTAAGGCATCTGACTGGTGACTCTCCTGAGGGGGATAAAAATAGCGAATTATCTGAAAAGGATAAAAATATTAGAGGGATGCATCCTGGGTGGGACCGGATTTATGTAAATGCTGCTGTGTTTAATCAGAGAAGCCAGGAGCCCACACTCCCCGGGCAGGAGAAATAATGGTCATGGCTCTGGGCTCTGGGTTCACATGGACCTGTGTCCTCTACAGCTTTGGGCCACAGACTGTCACATGGGAGCCTTCTCTCTCTCTTTTTTTTTTTTTTTAAATGTTTTTATTTATTTCTAGGAGAGAGAGAGACACACAGCGTGAGGAGGGGAGGGTCAGAGAGAGAGGGAGTCACAGACTGAAACAGGCTCCAGGCTCTGAGCTGGCAGCCAGCACAGAGCCCGACGCGGGGCTCGAACCCACGAACCGCGAGATCATGACCCAAGCGAAAGTCGGACGCTTAACCGACTAAGCCACCCAGGCGCCCCTTAAGAATTTCAAAATATAGGGGCACTGGGTGGCTCAGTCGGTTAAGCATCCGACTTCGGCTCGGGTCATGATCTCACAGTTCGTGGGTTTGAGCCCCGCGTCGGGCTCTGTGCTGACAGCTCGGAGCCTGGAGCCTGTTTGGATTCTGTGTCTCCCTCTCTCCCTGACCCTCCCCTGCTCACACTCTGTCTCTCCGTCTCTCTCTCTCAGAAATAAATAAAACATTTAAAAAAACTTTTTAAAAAGGAATTTCCAGGTATAACTACAGTCAGCATGGTCTGCACTGGATTCTACAACATACTCATCTTACACCTGGGAGTTTATGCCCTTTGACCAACGTCTCCCATTTCCCCAACCCCACCATTCTGCTCTCTTTTCTATGAGGAAACAGATCATATTTTAAAATTGCCCACTTCATGCGAAACAATGGACTTTGGGAGTGAACTAGTTTTGATCTCTATGTTAAGTGCTTATAATCATGATTTGTTTTTTAATTTAGATAAAAAGATGCATAGAATTGGGGTGCTGGGTGGCTCAGTTGGTTAAGTATCCACCTTCGGCTCCAGTCATAATCGCAGAGTTTGCAAGTTTGAGCCCTGCGTTGGGCTCTGTGCTGACAGCTCAGAGCCTGGAGCTGCTTCGGATTCTGTGTCTCCCTCTCTCTCTATCCCTCCCCTGCTCATACTCTCTCTCTCTCTCTCAAAAATAAACATTAAAATTAATTAAAATAAACATTAAAATTAATTAAAAATAAAAATAAAAATTTCTATGGATTTTTTAAATGCATAGAAAGAATTTTTAAACTTTTTTCAAGGTTTTAAAAATGTTTATTTATTTTGAGAGAGAGGGAGACAGACAGGGAATCCTAAGCAGGCTCCATGCAGTCAGCTCAGAGCCTGACGTGGGGCTCGATCCCACAAACCCTGACATTATGACCTGAGCCGAAATCAAGAAATCACTTAAGCAAATGAGCCACCCGAGCACCCCACAAAGAGAAATTTTAATTAAAGGCCTATATTTGCCTTTGGCAGACATTTCAAAGAAAAGTAATGTTTATCCTGATTTAAGATTTATTTTGTTGCCCAAATGTGATGTCCAAGCGTTTGTAGAAACCTCCCACTCACCTGTGGGAGGAAACAGTGACACTCACACATGCACACTGCTTTCCAAACTCTTCTTTGAGGCTCATAGGACTGCGAGATCCTTCCGCTGGGCTTTGTACCAAATATGATAAGACTGTGTCTGTCATGCCGAAAACCACAGTTCATCCTTCCCCAGCTCTGGAGACAGGAGTCTGGGATCCAGACGGGGCGGGGCCACTGAGCTGCAGGCGGGGCGGGGCTGTGCTCCCTCCAGACACTGTAGGGAGGGTCCTTCCCGCCTCTCCCAGCCCCTGGGGCCCCAGGGTCCCCGGGCTCGTGGCCGCGTCCCCCCGTCTCTGCCTCCGTCTTCACGTGGCTTCTCCTCTGTGTCTGTGTCTCCTGCTCTGTCTCTCATAAGGACACCTGTCATTGGATTCCGGGCCACACTCATCCAGGATGGGCTCACCTCACATCCTTAATCACATCTGCAGAGAGAGACCCTGTTTCCAAATGAATTCCCATTGTCAGACCCTGGGATATTTGGGGGAGCGATCCTTCACCCCTGTCCATGGACCAGGAGGTAAAACCTAGATTTCTCCTGTGTGTCTTCTCTTGTGTCTCTTATACAAGGACACCTGCTATCGGATTTAGGGCCACACCGATCTGGGATGAGCTTTTCTCAATCTTTACAATAACTTCGTCTGCATATTTGTCAGGACGAAACTTGAAAACAAAAGCAATAAAACCCCTAAATATTCATCAGAATGAGGCATGAATTAACAATTAAGCACTAATCCAACGGCGTTCCAGGAAGCAATAAATAGCTAGAGTCATGTACCGCATGTGCTGTGTAGCACAGAAACCCAGGAAAATGTCACATTATAAATTGCAGTCCAAAAAAAACACCCTCATTACGAAATGGTATGGATGCTGGGACGTGATTTGTGTAACCTTACAATGAGAAAGATTAAATCAATGGTTTGGGAATGCATACCTTTGTAAGGAAACGTTTAAAATCTGAGAATGGTGAACACCAGCACTGTACTTGTGAAGAGAGATAGAACTGAGACAAGACCCAGGAAGTACAGTGCACAGTGCTTCTGGCCCTTTAACATTCTATGTCTTTTTAAACGCCTCTTGAAAACACCGATAACCAGCTAAGGAGGCGAATGAGGATTCACAAATCTCCCAATGAAGAAAACTCATGAAAACAAAGCAAAATTTTAAGGTTCATTAAAGCTACGGAGAGGTAAGTACCTGTAGAGAAGTCCATTATACTTACTTGTATATGCATATTTAGGACACATATTTGATATGATATCATATATATATATACCTCCTATATCATATGTGTATCCTATCATGTATAATACTAAATTTATCACATATATTTCGTATATACCATGTACATAATCAACATAATATATTTATGAGCCTTTCTGTGTATTCCTATATTGCAATTTGAGAGTAACTGTCAATAAATGAAAGTTGCAAATCTTTTTTAACGTTAAAAGACAAGGCATTGGCAAGGCTTGAAGAGAAAGCAGAATGACAGAATTGGAAGACGATACCCAAATGTGGTGTGCAGAAAGTCATTCCTTTGCTTTTTTTTTAAATGTTTATTTATTTTTTGAGAGAGACAGAGACAGAGTGTGAGCAGCAAAGGGGCAAAGAGAGAGGGAGACCCAGAATCCAAAACAGGCTCCAGGCTCTGAGCCATCAGCACAGAGCCCCCATGAGGGGCTCAAACTCACAAACCGTGAGACCCTGACTGGAGCCAAAGTCAGTTGCTTAACCGACTGAGCCACCCAGGCGCTCCAGAAAGACATTCCTGACTCAGATGGGAAAGTGAACTCAAGAGAAAGAGAAATGCATTAATCCCCAATGGCAAGGAGGAAGCCAGGACCCTTGTAAACGCACAGTGAAGGGGAGACATACATCTGGGGCCCCCAGAACTGTGAGTCCTCGGATCCATCAATGAAGCAGGCTCAGCCAAACCAAATACCAACATTGCATACCGGGCTGCCCCTCAGCAGAGCTGAAATTTGACAAGACACAGGACGAAGTCCTTAGGACAGATGGTTGACCCGGAGTGCACAGCAAGATCCCAGCAGTTAAAGGCCACTGGGACAGCAAAGTCCAGGTTACCATGTCAGGACCGGACAATCCAACTTCCCCAAATCATCTGCTACGTTACCTAGAACCCACCTACGTAGGTTGGGACGTGGCTTGACCGTTTATCAGGTTTGAAGCCCCGTTGGTCATTTTGCATTCTGCAGGGGAGAACCCCTCTCCATCCATGGGAAGGTCAATGCAGTGGCTCTCAGACCATTGGTGGCTGTGTAGACCCAGAGCTTACACCGAGTCCATCTGGCTCCTGAAATACTCCACAAAGATCCACAAATGTCTGCCCACCTTACATCTCAACTCCAGCCACACCCAGGTGCCTACGACCTCCCCATACATGGGGGCCACTGGAGGCCAACAAGGTCATCTTTCGACCTTGAACTCTGGCAAAATGTTCTAGATGAACATTAGCACCAAAAGACCACTTTAACCACACCCAAAAATTTCTGTCATGATCGGGCAGGGATATAAATATAGGAAACCACGTGGAAAGCCTACTGATCAAGAAATCCCCAGCCCAGAAAGACGTTGCAAAAACAACAATCTCTACTTTATTCCACTTGAGCAGTGAAATTAAATATTCACAAAAATATGGTATTTTCCATACCAATTTGATAAAACACTGGCTTGTTACTGATAGCTTGTTAATGGCTCAATGAACTAATAATGTAGGAAGGACTTTTTCAGAGATAGCATAAAATTATATAAAATCATATAAAATCATTATATAAAATTCACCCTTGAAAGTTCAAAATACTTGGGAGAGAAAACCAAATACACTCATTTGTATTCCTACTATTTTGTAGTTTTGATCCCAGTGGAAGAGTTTACGGTAAACAATTGACTTGAGGTAGTGATATAGTAATTGGTTTATACATCAGTAAGTACCAACTACATTTTCAGTGGGCAAGTCTTACATTATGGAAAAAGGCAGAGTGTGTACAGATTTTTTCAAGTATTTGTCAAGGTTTCTTATAATATCCTTGCAGACAAGATGAAGAAATCGGAGTTAAATAATAGCACAAATAGTCAGATCCCCTTACACAGAGTGTAGATTAATTTGATAAGGTTATGGATGAAGTTGGTGAGTATGAATCAATTTGATGATAAAGTCATTTGTCCATTTGAGGGAACTTTGTTCCCAATCGGGATGATGATCTTCAACATATTTTTTTTTTGAAAACTGAATTCTCAAATGAAACACAATAAGCTAGGTGAATTAATAGTACAATTAGGCTAATAAAATAAAGGTCCTATGTGTATCCATATTGTGAAAGTGCACTTCTATGTTTTTCAGAACGTTAAAAAACATTTTATCGATCTTGTTTTGTCGCTGGTGGCAAATACATGTCAAACATTTCATAGATGATATAATAGTAATCTCTTCTATTTTTATGGCTCACCCAAAACCCTAACTCTAGTGAAACACAGTGGTGAAATATGGCACCCTCCATCACTCAACCCCGCCAAAAATATTTCAAGAAGCAAGAATAAGATTAGCAAAACCTCCAGGAAATTCGTGTTTTCCACAGTCCTTCATCAGTAACGGAATATTTGCGATCCTGTTTGGAGCATAATTTACAGAGAAACAGGGAGATGCCATCAACATATTAAATTCAGAAGAAGTAGCTGCTCCTGTCCCACTCCAGACCTCCAGCTGCACCCCACCGGTCACACTCTAATGGATTATTAATTACAACGCCCTTAGCATATTATCTGATGTCCCGGGAATATTTTCGTTCCAAAGGGCTTGTTTGTAAAAGACCTGGAGTCTCTTGACTTTACGGCCAAATTCGACAAGCACCTTTTCTCATCCCTAGAGATTTAACACGTGGATAATGAATAAGGATAAACAAGAGCTCAGAGAAGGTGAAATTGAAGATACCCCAGGAGATGCATATGGAAAGACTCAGTGCAGCACAGAAATTGGTCAGTGTGCAACAGCGTTAACACTTCTAACAGTGGGCTGCATACCGGGTGCTCAGCCCAAGTGGGCTGAAATCTCTGTGAAATCTCTGTCATCCATGAGCTCGCCATCAAGGCCAATAACAGAAGCAATGAACGATCGTGTGAATCGTGAAACCCCCTTTAGTATTAAGGACCATGGTACCTCTGGTTTGAAAACCAAAGTTAGCAGGGCTTGATATTTTTCCTAATATTTAATCCAAGCATCATTTGGGCAAGAACTTGCACTGTTAGTATCAGTTTCCAACAGCTAAAGTAACAGCTGTACAGCGTGTCTCTCCTGTACTCTTTTTTTTTTTTTTGAAAAAAAAATTTTACATTTATTTATTTCTGAGAGACAGAGACAGAGCACAAATGGGGGAGGGGCAGAGACAGAAGGAGACACAGAATTCAAAGCAGGCTGCAGGCTCTGAGCTGTCAGCACAGAGCCCAAGGAGGGGCTTGAACTCACAAACTATGAGATCATGACCTGAGCCGAAGTCGTACGCTCAAGTGAATGAGCCACTCAGGCATCCCTCCTGTAGCTTTTCAATGAGACAAAATGAGTCCTTTGTAGAATTTGGGGGGATTTCCCCTGGTGGTGAGGCCATTCTCCTGAAATAATTGAGAACCCAAGAAACAACACCTGTGAGAAACAGACACCTCGTTCTTTGAAGAGCTGACCTGTGTCAATGCTGGTCACCATCACAAAATTACAGATTCGTCTAATCTCTAATGAGGTCTGTGAGTGTCATCAGAACAGATTTCTCTCTGTCCTAATCTTTGTGTGATTTTTTTTTGTGATGACTCACATTCCTTGGCTTGGCTGCCGTATTGATCTGGTGTTTTGAGAGCCCCCTTGTCTGGGGTGAGATATGTAGGTATTGGAGAGAGGTATTTCAATGAATTCCAAGATTTAGATTTATGATACAAAGCAGTGGTTCTCAACAGGGATAATTTTACTCCCCCGCCCCCACCATGGGAGATTTGGCAATATCCAGACACGTTTTTGGTTGTCACAATGGAAGAGTCGGATTAAATGGAATTTTACATAAGAACAAATATTATAGCCAAAAAAAAAAAAAAGAATTGGGCAGTTGGTCATGGCATCTACAGAAAGACATGGGTGTTGAGAAGGACTGACAGAGAATTGGCATTCCCACTGGAGAAGGGTAATTTATCGTCTTTAATATTATATTTTGGTACATTTATTACCGCAGTGAGAGTTCTCTTATTGGGGAAGAATTTAGAACGGGGAAGCCAGATAAACCCGGCCCTCTCTGGAGTGTTATTTCCTCCGTTGTGGAATGGGAATGATTGTATTTCTGTTAGACAATGGAATTGTACTAATGAGCCATGATAATGGGTACGGGGAGGGTATGTTCCTGATGTATAATTCATGTGCCTAAAAGGATACTTATGTAATATAATATATCATAGTAATTTACCACGGAGCACTTCCATCCATCCAAATCTTACAGCATAAAAATAAGACTCTTGAAGCATATTTTGAGTTTCAAATGAGATCAGTCACGTGGCTGCCTCCACAAAATTGCTCTATCTTTGAACACATGAAAAGAAGAAAGCAGACAGCTCTGGGGAATAAGTTAATGTAGCAGATTGCCATTATCTATGCACAAAACTATTATTAATAAAAAAATAAATGATAGTGTTAAATGCTATGGAGTATGAGATCCTATTGATTAAAAATAATGAAATATATTAACCAAATGTTTATTAACAAGGAGAAGCGACCTATGTACTGTAGGTCACAATTTCCTGTGGCCCAATGGTGATTTTCGTTAGGTCACAATTCCTTGTGGCCCCAATGAGATGATGACCTTGTGTATATAAATCCACCAAGCACATCAGATCCTCTCCTTTCCCGCTTTCCCTCGATATTCGGAAACAACGGTAAGAAACCTTGGAACTATTGGCTAATTCCAACGGACGAAGCCCCAGAATGTAACATTAGGTAAGACAGATTCTCAGATGGCCTTCCCCGGGCATACGTACGACTTCCCCAATGCATCCAGGGAGCAATCCAAACGGATTTTCCAGATATAATTAAGGTCACAGATCTGTGGACTTCAAGATAGAGAGATTCTGCAGTTGCATTAACATAAGCACGTGAGCCTTTAAAGGCAGAGAGTTTTCTCTGGCGGGCGGTGTCAGAGAAAGCCAGACACGTGCAAGATGACCAGTATTTGAGTGGAGGAGATCGCACAGGAAGTACTATGGACCTCCTCTAGAGGCTGAGAGAGGTCCCTAGATGATAGCCCATGAGCAAAATACTAAATCCTAAGACTATAAGGAATTAAGTTCTGCCAACAGCTGGTGTATTTCTCCAGAGCCAATGGGTAAGACCTAAATCTAGCCAATGCCAACCTTCTGAGACCATACTCAGAGGTTTGGTATGACCCACAGAAGTCAGAGCTAATACATGGATGTTGCTAGTATCCAACACATGGATGTTGGTAGCAATCGATTATATCACACAGGAAACTCTTATACCCCCAGTGAGCCTATCCCATGCATTACTCAGTAAAATTCTTGGGGAAATGAGGCCACATTGTTCAAAACTCTCCACTGAGATAACATGGGTAAAAACATCCCCAAATTATCGGGAAAAAAGATTTCAACCAACAGTTCCATATACAGAGAAGCAATCTCAGGGACTGACCATTGTTTCCATAGGTTTTCAATTATTCCCACGCAGAGAATTCACTCCTACGGGTACGGGGAAGGCAAAAAATCACCTCTTCCCCTGGAAATGCATGAACGTTTATATCGCTCTGCCTCAAGTCCCATCCGATAATCACAGTGGATGTAGCTGAACAAAGCGGAGAGAGCTTCATCCGTAATTATTAAGCATTCTGAGGAAAAGGTCCCATGATGCAGCGTTCAGTGGACAGAGGGAAAGTTTCCAGCCGCAAGTGCTTCTATAAATCAAACAAATCCCACGAGTTGGTGCCGTGGTAATGGAGAAACAGACGTGAATTACTGCTTCACAGGAATATTGGATCCTTAAATGAACTGTACACTCTCATTTTTAATAGGACAAAGCAGTAGCCGGGCATAATAAAAATAATTGAAATGAGGGTCTGGATACATTAATCTACTGAGAAGTGCGTTAAAGAATAAGTGAGGCAGAAAAACAGCCCGATGTATGTCACAGTACCCGATAGATGTCATTTGTGTCTAATCGTCTCAGGGGGCATCAATAAAAGAGTGAACAGTATGGAGAACGGCGGATAAAAGTTTAAGACAAATCCGTCCTAGAGGAAGGGCAAGATGAGGAATAGAAACGATGATCAAATGAGTTAATGTGCCTCCCATAGCTTTTTTTGGGGGGGGGGGAAATGGAATCTCAACATCTGCATAACCCACACAATTGATGAAGTGACTTAGGTCCTCCTAAATGAGGTACGCTCTTTTCTCATGCATCCGATCATTGATTCTACGTGAACTTATGTGGGTCACTCTCAGGAGAAACACCTGCTGGCCACAGGGGAAGCTTTGTGTCGGGGTCTAAGAAACGCGTGTCCACCCACGACTTTTGGGACTTCACAGTCTCCTAGAACGAGGCAGGAGAGTTTGCTCCCCTGGGAGACCCAGTCTACAATGGGGCATAGACTTCTCCAAATGGGAGCCCATATTAGATCCTGGGCAGCGCCAATATCTTGTGGGGTAACCCCCAACCCGCACCATGACTCCCACAACCCATGATCCCCGATTCCCATCAACCGTTTGGTATATAATAAACTCATTTGTGCCTGGGGGGCTGGGTACATGGACCCGACTGAATGACGACGTGGGTCGAGTTGTGACTCCATCACCTACAGATGGAAATGTGTGTCCAAATCGGGCTGGGTTTCCTGCGATTATTTCTTAGGAACCGAGTCGTCAGCAAAACCAATTTGCAAAAGTGTAGTTCCAACGCCCGTGCCTCACACAGCTTGGAGAAAATGTATCCGGGTGCAGGGGAATGGGCTGGAATGTGTCACGTTGCCCACAGCTTACCAGAGCTGCTCCCCAGTGAGCTTCTGTCGTGCATCAGGGCCCCAGACTTTCCGCACCAGGGCTGTTGGACCCAGTTACACAGATGGACCCTATGTGTGAATGTAGCTTTCTCAAGTGGTCAGCCCATTGAAATTCTTGGTTCTGGAATCACTCCTGGCCTCTCTGCTCTCTCGGAGAGATGTTTGCCTAAAAAGGGCATCTCTGACTTTCTGGCTTGACTTCCGTAGTTTGTCTGTGCAGTCAGTTATTCCTGTGGTCCTGGAGCAATGTCAATGCTGATTAGTGATTTTCCTGTGAGCCTATTTTTCCATAGTTCAAATTTCCTCCCCTAAACACTCTCTCCTGCATAACACCCTCTTTTGCTCACAGGCCATCAGAAGTCATCACCAGAGAAGCTTCGCACACGTGGACTAGCCCTTTGCGGCTTCATTACTGTGCACTTAACAGGGACCTCACTCCCAGCCAGGTGATGACTGATTCACGTGCTAACCATCTTCTTCTTTTATATAATGTTTCACTCATTTTTGAGAGAGAGACAGAGCATGAGCAAGGGAGAGGCAGAGAGAGAGGGAGACACAGAATCAGAAGCAGCTCCAGGCTCTGAGCTGTCAGCACAGAGCCCGACGTGGGGCTACAACCCACACACGATGAGATCATGACCTGAGCCAAAGTCAGATGCTTAACCAGCTGAGCCACCCAGGCGTCCCATGTACTCACTTTAAAGTTCATTTTTGCATCAAACAAAGGCCGTTAGAATATCCTCAAGCATACTTGAAACCGGACTTCCTGATTAAAAACTATGAGCTTCCACAATTAATAACCTTGAAATTTAAACCGAGGGTCCTGAAAATGAACATATTTACTTGCTGAAAACACACTAATTGCTGGAGACTCAACAGACTCCCGTTCCCCCAAATCCACAAGCTGTCCAGTTCACAACCCTTTCCGAAGCTGAACTGTACAGCTTCCCATGGCTTTGGTTTAGCTGGTGAGTTCCTGGCTCTCCCCTAGACTTTCTGGATTTCTCTGCCCATGATCAGGAGCCTGATGAAGGGAAACCCACTGATCGAAGCAACATAACCCACTCTCAGAAAACTACTCTGATACCTTCCCGAGGGCAAGCTGTGTCCCCATGTGCTTGAAGCTGTCTCACTTCATGTATACATGTGTTTGTGTGTGGTTGACTCTGTGTGTCAACATGACTGAGCCACGGAATGCCAAGATTAGAAACTATAACCGGGTGCGTCTGTGAGGATGTTTCTGGGAGAGGTCAGCATTTGGATGCACAGATTTAGCAAATTAAATGGCCCTCCCCATGGTGGGTGGGCCTCGTCTAATCAGCTGATGGCGTGAGGAGCACAAAAAGGTAGAGGAAACAAGAATTTGCCCCTTTTCTTTCTGTCTCACACAAGCCGGGACACGTCATCTCCTCTTCTCTTGCCTTTGGACTGAAAGTCGCACCTTCCGCTTCCCTGGTTCTCAAGACTTTGGGCTCAGACTAAACTAGGTCACCAGGTTTCCTGGGGCTCCACCGCTCAGAGGACATATGGAGGCACTTCTCAGCCTCCACAATCATGTCCCTTCAAGTGGTGATGTGTCTTTGCAGAATGTATAATACTGTTATTCATTACAACCCATATTAGCAACCGTTACAATATTTATTACTATATACTGTATAATTCCATATCACATCACAGACTACAACATATTATAAAGGGTAGAATACTATAGTACAAATTATATAAATTTATATCATGGTAGTATAGTAATTATGCTGCAGTAATTGTAAATATATTGTTATCAAATTGCAGCAGTGCTTTATTTATTGTACTGTATTCATAATATTAATTATAATACATAATAATATAATATATTAATTACCCAATACATTATTATATAATATAAATAGTATCTGTTTAATATATTTAATATTATAGGTTGTATGTTATATACTGTATTAAATATATAATTAATTTTTATATATTAATATATGTTAATTAATTATAATTTACAATTACTCTTTAATTAATTATTGTGTTGGTATATTATATCATTGTTTAATATAAAATATTTTCTTTTGTATGAATAATTATAATAGTTATAATTATATGCATAATATTATTTATAATATATAATAATCAATATATTGGTAGAATATATTAACCATACATTATATTATTTTAAAATATAAATAATATTTATTTAATATATTATTAGGGGCGCCTGGGTGGCTTAGTCGGTTGAGCGTCCGACTTTCGCTTAGGTCATGATCTCGCGGTTCGTGGGTTCGAGCCCCGCATCGGGCTCTGTGCTGACTGCCGGCTCAGAGCCTGGAGCCTGTTTCAGTCTGTGACTCCCTCTCTCTCTGACCCTCCCCTGTTCATGCTCTCTCTCTCCTAGAAATAAATAAAACATTTAAAAAATATATATATATTATTATATGTTATTGTATATTTATAATTGACATATTACTTATATATTAATATGTCCTATCATTAATAGAAGATATTTTATTTATGTAAATAATTATAAATGTTAGTGATTTTAATTATATGACACACAATATAATATATTATTAATCATATAATTAATTACATAAATAATGTTACTGTATATACGATATTTTCTATTATAATCTACAAATAATAAATAAACATATATTGTGACTATTATATAATATAACAATATAATATATAATTATAATATATATTGTGTCATAATTTTATAATGGTTATGTAAAAGTATTATTTATCTATAATATCTAATTATATATAGTGTAATTATTAATTTATATATAGTTATAATACTATGCATTTATATTATATTACATTCCCTTATATTTATATAAAATTATCAGAGACTTGGCCATGGATATGCAGCAAATTGCAAAGGCAAAAAACCACCATGTGCCTAGAAAGGTCCATCGTTTGTCAATACCTCCCATGACGTGACCTCACAGGTTACAACTACCATTTGACGCGGTCCAATCCACACCTGGTGTGAGTGAGTGATTATTTTCATCCCTTTCCAAGGTCCACGCATAACCACGTGGCTCAGCCAGGGGTGGACCTGAGTGTTCAGTAAAGAATCTTTATGTTGTCCGAGTATTACAGAAACTTGCTGCTGGGACCCACGTGTCAGCCCTCAGGGAACTTTCTGTGGGCTCTATATTTGCAGAGCAGTCTCTATTTTTTCTCCTCTCGCTGGCTCCCAGTAAATTCTCCGTGTCTGCCATGCTGGTGTGCAACTCTGTAGGCGGTGCGATGTTCGCAGTGTGTCTCAGGCACTCCTATTGCGTGGCTTCGGAACCCCCCTAGAAAAAGACGGTTGTACCTCACCCATTTAGAGAGCTCGGTGAGATGTCACAGGGCCCAAGACAGAAAAAGGGGTGGGTGACCAAAATCATCCTGCCAGCAGCCTGTGATCTTGCAGAAAAGGGGCCCCCGCCCTCACACCTTCATCCGCAGTTATGTACAAAATCAGAAAGGAGATGGGGACCCATGGCCGCCAGGCTGACAGCGGTGACAATGAATGGCTAAGGACAGACGTTGCAGAGATGGAGAACATGGTCACCCACACAGTTGATCATAAAGGTTCTGGAAGCATCCACCACTGTTGGGACGGCCCTCCTGGGCACGGGTGACACCGAGGACATGACTGCACAGACCCCTCTGCAATATTCCTGAAGCTGCCGGAACCGTCAGGGACAGAAGCAGGTGAAACAACCAGTCCTCCTTCTTCACAACACAGACAAGCAAGGACATACTGGGAGCTCTTGGAAGATCTCCCAGTGGCCAAATCCTGGACAACGGCATAGTAACGGGAATGGTTGAAACCCATAAAAACTGGTAATACCCAGGAGTCCATGCTGATTTAAGTAATTCATGAATAAACAAATAAATAGCGGAGAAGGGACAGCTCTTCCTTACAGTAGAAACCCAGCTGATGAATGTAAAAGAAACGGCAGAAGGAGGAAAATCACAATAATCACCGCAGATAAGGGGCACACACAGAGGCTAAAATAAGTGGTCAGTGGTACATTGAGAACTGAGACGTGTGCTCAATCCCAAAGTACCCAACACAAATACTTATTAGCTAAATAAGGAAATGGTAACTTTGGAGTCCAACACCACCTCAACCAAATGATCACGATAACACTGATAAAGAGATGCAGAACACTCTGAGGGGGAGCCAACATTACTTCGACAGTATAGAAATAACAATAACAGTAATAATAAATTATGATTACTATTAATATATAATATATATTTAAAATGTTTTAGTATTTATTTTTGAGAGAGAAGCAGAGGAGAGGCAGAGAGAGAATGAGACACAGAATCTGAAGCAGCTCCAGGCTCTGAGCTGTCAGCACAGAGCCCAACGCGGGGCTCGAACCCACAAACCATGAGATCATGATCTGAGCTGAAGTCGGACGCTTAACTGACTGAGCCACCCAGGAGCTCCAACATACAATACAATAATAAACTATTACTTATAATTATTTTCTATTTACTGCTTATTATATTTTATATTCATGTTAGCTGTCCTTAGCCAACTGGCAAGTGAGAAGGGGTATCCTTTTTATTTATTCACTTTTTTCTCTTTTTTTAAATTTTTAAATGTTTTATTTATTTCTGAGAGAGAGAGACACAGCGTGAGCAGGGGAGGGTCAGAGACAGAGGGAGACACAGTATCTGAAACAAGCTCCAGGCTCTGAGCTCACTGTCAGCACAGAGCCCTATGCGGGGCTCAAACCCACAAACTGTGAGATCATGACCTGAGCCGAAGTCGGATGCCCAGCCGACTGAGCCACCCAGGTGCCCCTATTTATTCACTTTTTTAATGCTTATTTTTAAGAGAGAGAAGGAGGGGGAGACAGAGGAACCGAGCCATCAGCACAGAGCCCGACGAGAGGCTCGAACCCCTGAACCATGAGATCATGACCTTAGGTGAAGTCAGACGCTCAACCCACTGAGCCAACCAGACACCCCAGGTGCCCTTCTTTCAAAGGCAAAAGAACATCCTAGGAAGATAACCATCAATCCTTCATCTGCAAGGAGCCTTCCTCTTCCTCCTTCTTCCATTACCCTTCTCGTTGCTGCCACTTGGGCTGAGCTCACCCAACTGAAGCCGGCTGCAAAGGGGTGTCACTGCACCCCACTGGGCTCCCGCTAATTTCCCAGCCATCAGGCTGACGTGAGACACCTCTTCACACACCGTGCACAACGTGGGAACGGAGCAATGTATGTTGGCCGTGTGAACTCACAAACACTCCAACCTCAGGAGCATGGCAGTCAACCTTGTCTCGGCTGCATTTCTGTCTCAATCACATACAGAGAGCAGGGCCCCCGGCCGTGCCAGGGCTCCACTCTCTGTCTCCATTCCCAGCCCACTGACTTGCTGTTCGGGATTTGAAGATCTAAATGATGCTGGACGTTGCGTCGGCTCCTCCACGCTGAGCCCGGCGACGACAAATTCTGGAACGTTCCCAGGATGACCGGGCATCATTTTCTACCATCCTAAACCCCAGGGCTAATTTTCTAGTGTCCCACAGTAACCTGATTGCTGATGCAGAAAGACAGAAAGCCTACATTTCCAGGAACCACAATATTCCTGTGCTCAGTAAAGACAATCAAGATGTGGACAGGATAAAGATGTCCTTCTGATGCCCATTGTAGCCCAGGAGTCCATTCCAGGGAAGCAGTGGGGAATATTCCTCAGCCTCACATCCCACAGGGATTATGCTGTGAGGCCCTCAGGATGACAGGGTGTCCCATGAATGGGCTATCGCTGGAAGCAAAGAGAAAGGAAAAAAATACACTGAACTTTGGTAATTAAGATGCCAAGATTGAAACTCTGTGCATTCTATTCTTAGGTTAGATTCCCACAGAGGCACACCCTAGACACAAGGGTTTCACAACAAGCCATTATTTAAGATGAGAGCCCAGGAGACACTGGTCAGCTAGTGTCATTGGTTCTGGACCACTCTAACCCAGTAAGACCTCATCTCAATTAATTACATCTGCAGTCTCATTCTGAGGTTCTGATGGACCAAAATTTTGAAGGACACAATCCCGTCCACCAGAAAGTGTGTGGAATATATCTCTTACGATGGGCGGCCACCAAAAATGTTTGAAAGCCACATCTCAAAATGCCACTCTTGGGCTCATGACAGCCTGTTTGCTCTTACGAATTGTCTCCCAGGATTCTCACGTGTGTCTTCTAGTGGAAACGTTTGCTGAAGATAAATTAGTAATTTTATTAGATTTTTCCACCTCCTTTTCCATGTTCTCACTCTTCTCTCCACAGTCATGGTCTTCACGGAAACAGTGAGTACAGGATGCCTTCTCTGTTCTCTGGCTGTTTCTATACCTTCCGTCGTCAAGAGAAGTCTAGCATGGCAGTGGTTCAGGAAAGACACAATTTCGACTGGTTGTTCTTGTGCTGATGTCTTCTCCGGGGAGACAAGCAGAGAAACACACTGTCGAGTGCTGGTGGAAAATGAGTCCTTGGAATGCCCTGTGTCTCTCTTCACATGATGCCAAGGAGACAAAGAGCCCAATATGAAAAAACCAAATTGATTGTCTATCAGCCTCCAACACCCAACAGTTGGCTACTTGATTGGGTTCCATTTCATGTACTCACCCCTGCTAGTATCTCGTCAAGACAAGTTGCAAATGGCAAGCCAACAGACAGACGTCTTGATGCACAAATTCTTGAGTACGTGGAGCTTCCATCAACCATCTCAAGGCATCAGAACTGTGTGCCGGTGGTGTTGTCTTACAACTTCTCCCTTCACACTCACAGAGCTTCGTACACATAGCACCTGAAATCCAACCTGTGTTGTTCACCATGGGTCTTGGGCTGTAAATAAGAAAGCAAATGACTGCTTGACGGAGCTTGGCGTATGCCTCACTTATGAAAGCAAGCTGAAAATGGCAAATATTAAGAGCAATTCGTCAGGAGTAGAGAGCTAGTCGCAAGTGATGATGTGACCTCCCAAAAAATGCTGGCTTCCTTCCAAGGACCCTCCCGCGTCCCACCGTACATTTGATGATTGTTCACACAGAATATCCCACTCTCTCCTTACAACAGCCCATGAGCTGAGCTTTATTGTTTCTACTGTGAAAATAAGTCATTAAGGCTCCAACTTTTTGAACTCATGTCCCCACGATCCCATGAGCTGAGACGCAAGCCCAGGCTGTGTGAACCTGAATTGCACCATGCATTTCTTCATGACATAGAATGCAGCATCATTTTCCAGCCACATTTCAATTCCTCTGCCACTTGTCGAGGGCGAATGCTTGATGCCCAAATGGTACCCCACACCCTTTTTCCAGGTGGCGTAGCCTATGCAAGTCTCTTCACTAATTGGTATTTTCTCGGGGATGAAAACTAGTTTTAATTATAGAGGAAATTTAGTAAAATTAAAAGGGAACCGTTCTATGGGGAACACATTGTAAATTGAAACATTAATAAAGATAAAATTAAAATAACTTTTAATTAACTGCTCAGTAGCACCTACAGTTATATGTCTCTTCACCAATACAGAGATTAGCTGTCTGTATTTGGATATATATTTCAATATGGAAAATTTACCCAAAGAAACCAGGTACCTGCATTTAAAAATTTTTAAAGTTTATTTATTTAACTTGAAAGAGACAGAGACCGTGTGAGTGGGAGAGGACCAGAGAGAGAAGGAGAGAGGGTATCCCAAGCAGGCTCCACACTGTCAGCACAGATCTCACATGGGGTTCGAACCCATGATCTATGAGATCATGACCTGAGTCAAAAGCAAGAGTCAGATGCTCAATCGACTGAACCACCCAGGTGCCCCTCAAGTGCCTACATTTTTTAAAGAAATTAAAAATTGTGTCAATGTAGTAAATGTTCTAGACTCCTAGCCATTTGTTGGGGCCATTTTTGACCTTGGATTATCTGCCTTCCTCTGTTCCATGTCTACAGAGCCTTCCTTCTGTGAGTCTCCTCATAAGATGTTAATTCAGAAAAGTGTTCAGAATAGACGCAATTAAAAGAGAAACGGAGCTGGCTTATTTGCTGCATTGCGGAAAGAAGAGCCCATAATGTTGGTGAGTTCATTAAAGAAGAATTGGTGGCCATCGGCTCCACACCAAAGAGCCATGGAGAGCACCAACTAACGCTGTTTGTGCCGGAAATAGGTTCCCAGCACCTCTAGCAAGATTAAGAAGACCTCAGATTTTTGTCGGTTGTTCTTCTAACCGTCGATGGTCCATTAATCCCTTTTATATTTCTGACAAATAACAGAGATGCTGAAATATTTGCAGAGGGGAACATAAAGGATCAGCCTACACCTGTATGGAGAAAAGCACTAAGTCATGACATGTCAAGTCTCTGAAGAAAGGGCAGGAGCCAACATGCCAACCGGGTTCAGCTTTGGGGGGACAAAGGAAACGCAATGAGGGACTTTAAAATCATGCGGTGCATCTTTATCAAAAATGCAACACATAAAAAAAAATTCAACACGTAAAGGCATCGAACACTTTAGAAGAGTTTGCTCTGTGCAACCTGCGTGGATCACACACAGATTGTAAAACCACTCAAGCCCGTGAGTGTGTCCCGGACGAGAAGAGCCCCATGCAAGGCACCTCCACCCACTTCGGGATGCACCTGGGGCCCTGCTCTCTTCACACGCAATGGGCAGCCTCCATTATTTTTCTCAGCTGTACTGTTAATTTATTGTTTATTGTGTATCATGAGCGTACAATGTTATGTCCGTCGGTCATCATCGATTATCAAAGTGGGATGGCTTTCCTGATACACGCAGAAATTCCGTCCCCAAGACATAATAGGAGTCTGAGGACCTACTGGAAACTGCATGGTAGCCGGGAATCTTCAAAACTACACAGTCTTGCGCTTCGTGCCTGCAAACCTGGGCTCCTGCAATGCTTTGCATGCTCCAATCTCTTGCATTATTTTACAGAACCCATGCAAAGTGGGTGATGCTCGTGGTATATGAGAGAGAGGATGGATGTGCAAGAGGATTGACTTGCTGCCTGTGGACAAGAGGTATCAGAAAAGTCCTATATACAGGTGCCCGGGGGCCTCAGTCAGTCAGTCAAGCATCCGACTCTTGATTTCAGCTCAGGTCACCATCTCAGAGTTCGCGAGACTGAGCCCCACGTCTGGCTCTGTGCTGACCATGTGGACCCTTCTCTGGATTCTCTCTCTCCACCCTTTCCCAGCTTGTGCTCTCTCTCTCTCTCGAAATAAATAAATAAAAATTTAAAAAAAAAGAAAAAACAAAATATAATTGTGTTTTTATTGTGGAGAGCTTGGAAATGAATCATTCCACAGTGCGTGAAAGATACACGATCACTATGAATTATATAGATAATAATGTAATAATGATACTACAATAATATATGTGCACACAAAATTATATTAATATGAACATGGTACAAACAAATATATTTACATAAATTGCTAATTATATAGTGTCTTAATATATACAACTATATACAGGTATCTATATGGAGTATGAAATATCTGTATTTTATAATATAATAATATACGTACTTGAAAGCGGTGTGGTCATATTATTAGTATGCAAATAGTAACTGTTTTATTAATATTAATACAAATATATAAAAATCATTTAGTATTAATGGTATTATGTATTATAAGTAATATGTAATTTCATATGTGATATGCAATGTCTATATTTTATATATATAATAATATATGCACACTATAGCCATCAGGGTACATTATATATAAACATACAGATAGCAAATATGTTTTAGGGGCGCCTTGGGGGCTCAGTCAGTTGAGTGTCTGACTCTTGATTTGAGCTCAGGTCATGATCTCACAGTTGGTGAGTTCAAGCCTCGCGTTGGGCTCTGTGCTGACAGTGCGGAGCCTGTGTGGGATTCTCTCTCCCTGTCTCTCTGCCCCTCCGTTGCTCATGCTCTCTCTCTCTCAAAAGTAGACAAAAAAAAAAAAAAACCTAGACAAATACAACATTAAAAAAAAGGAAGAAAAATGTTTTATCAATATAAATATATAAAACTACAAATATGTTTACATACAATATGTAATATATAATTATATATATGATATCTATATGTAGTAAGAAATATCTATATTTTATACATATAGTAATAATTAAAAGTCTAGTAGTTTAGTTACATTATATGTAAATATTCAAGTAGTAGATATGTTATATTATTATAATATATAATAAAAATACATAAATTTTTATATATAGTATATGTAATATATAATTTTTATGTGATATCTATGTGTACTACGGAATATCTGTATTTTTTAATTTTTAACTTTTTATATTTTTTAATTTATTTTTGAAACAGTGAGAAACAGAGAATGAGCAGGGGAGGGTCAGAGAGAGAGGGAGACACAGAATCCGAAGCAGGCGCCAGGCTCTGAGCTGTCAGCACAGATCCTGACTCAGGGCTTGAACCCACCAACCCAGATCATGACCTGAACCAAAGTTGGACGCTTAACCAACTGAGTCACTAAGGTGGCCCAATGTCTGTATTTTTATACACATAACACGCACATTATATTTATATGGTTTTATTATATATGAAAAGAAAATATGTTTTACTAATATAGATATATAAAAACAGAAATGTTTTCATAAAATGTGTTACAATATGTAATTTTTAATTATTTATATGACACCTATATGTACTATGCAATATCTATGTTTTTACCCACATAATCATATATGTGCATTTGAGTGCTATGGCTATACTATATATAGATATATCCTAGTAAATGTTTTATAACATTTATTTTATAACATGGGATATTCAAGTCTGTTTACTATATAAATCGCATATATGAGTGTGACATAAATACATACGCATATGTGAAAACACTTGCTGAATATCACCAACGAGGACAGGTACTCACAAGCGACAATGCCTGAGTGGCTTCCCCAGGGAGGAGGGGCTCCTTCCTCAACCTCACTGCCCTTCTGAAGTGACGCCTTTGGAATTAGGGATCCAAAAGTAGGGTCGTCTCCGACGTTTCTGTCCTTACGAAACTCACTCTTGGGCTTGAAACACTAGAGAACAGAATCAGTTCACACAAGGGCAGGAATGGAACAGCATGCGGGCCCCCAAATCTGGCACCAACGAGTGGTCCCTCTGCATCCGGGCTGCACGGTGCATCTCGTCTGTTTGGGGACAAGAGCTCGATGCTGATGAGGTCGAGAGTAAAGCTGGGTGGGGGGGCGCCTGGGTGGCTCGGTTGGTTGAGTGTCCGACTCTTGATTTTGACTCAGATCATTCCAGGGTGTGAGATCGAGTCCCGCATCGGGCTCCACACTAAGCATGAAACCTGCTTGGGATTCTCTCTCTTTCTCTGTCTTTCTCTCTCTCTCCCTGTGCTCCTCTCCCCTGCTCATACAGACTCTATCTCCAAAACACCTCCCTGAAGGTTCCTCAAAAAATGGGGGAGCCTGGGTGGCTTAGTCGGTTGAGCGTCCGACTTTCACTTAGGTCATGATCTCGCGGTTCGTGGGTTCGAGCCCCGCGTCGGGCTCTGTGCTGACTGCCAGCTCAGAGCCTGGAGCCTATTTCGGAGTCTGTGTCTCCCTCTCTCTCTGACCCTCCCCTGCTCACGCTGTCTCTCTCTCTCCTAGAAATAAATAAAAATATAAAAAAAAAAAATGAACAATAGAACTCCCCTATGACCCAGCAATAGCACTGCTGGGAATTTACCCAAGTGATACAGGAGTGCTGATGCTTAGGGCCACACGCACCCCAGTGTTCACAGCAGCACTCTCCACAACAGCCAAATCATGGAAAGAGCCTAAGTGCCCATCCACGGACGAATGGATCAAGAAGATGTGGTTCATCTACACAATGGAATACTGCATGGCAATGAGAAAGAATGAAATCTGGCCACGTGTAGCAACACGGATGGACCTTGAGGGTATTATGCTGAGTGAAATAAGTCAGGCGGAGAAGTACAGACCCCATATGTTTGCACGTATAGGTGGATTAGGAGGAACGTAACAGAGGACTGTGGGAGAGAAGAAGGGGGAAATAGTTGGGGAGAGGGAGGGAGGCAAACCATGAGAGACCCTTGAATGCCGAGAACAAACTGAGGATTGATGGATGTGGTGGGGGAGGGGAAGGGGGTGATGGGCACGGAGGAGGGCACTTGTGGGGATGAGCACTGGGTGTTATATGCAAACCAACTTCATAATACGCTATAATAAACAAATTTTTAAATAATTTGTTTTAAAAAAGAAAAAAAAATCCTGTCCAGCCCATGAGAAGGACATCAGCCGCAGAAGCTGATACAAATTTGCAAAACCATCTCAGACTTTTTATTTAAATTTTACGTGTCTGTACTCCTAATTCTTCAACGCAACACGAGGCAACATGGTACCAGTTATCAGTGACGTGCACTGCACCATCAGCTTCATGCACGTGCCTCTCGGACACGTTGTGTCAGGAAGAACATGTGGTAAGAGGTGTCTTAGCAAATGTCCTTGCGGCTGGCCTCGGTGGATTCATTTGACACATAGGCATTCGCTTCTTCCCCGTGTATGACTCTACATAAAACCACCCAAGTCCTGATGGAAGATGGGGGCCCCCATTTCCCTGCTTGTCTGGGGCGCCTCAAACCTTCATTTCCCACGATTATGCTCAGTTCCAGCCAAGTCCCTGGTCTCCAAAGCACACACACGAGACACATGAGTGCACCCTGAATGTCCCACCCCATTCCCTTAATAGCAAATGACACAGCTGAACAACACCCAGGCCTCTAGTTCTCCACCAAACGCACTGTGAGCTTCCTTGAGGCCACGGGACCCACCCATGCATCCCGCCCCTCTGTCCGCCTCAGAGGTCAGTGAGTGTCCCAAACAAGATAAGTGGCTCCTACGAAAATAAAGAAAAAGTTTTGAGTTTCAAATCTCCCCATTGGAATATGAAAGACAGACATGAAGGAGGAGGGGGGTGGGAAATGCCACATGGGAAAAATCAGGGATTACCAAGCGCCCAGCCACATTGCATGGAAGTTCAGGAGATAGACACAGTCAACCGTGCCTCTTAACATTCAAAAGAAATAAAACCATTATCATCCAAGGTGATGGCTTCCCACCTGCCTGATCGTGTCCAAAGCGTGTGCCTTGCGCCCTGAGCCTCTGGAAAGCATGCTGGGGGGTCTTTGCGGGCTCAAAACCTGGATCAGTCACTTATTCACTTACTCAGCGTTTACGACCTGAAGTCTCTACCCCACTGATCGGAAACTCCCTACCCCCCTCCTCCCCTCTCCTTGCAAACACCATCCTGGTTTTTGCTTCTACAAATTTGCGCATTTCAGATCCCTCTTGCAAGTGGAATCATGGGTCATTTCCACACCTAAGAAGTGTGTGACGGGAGTGCACCTCATGTTCGTGGGCCTCACCACCAACAAAGAGGGAGATCCAGGCAAAAACATATAGGGGTGATGAACACACTGATCATCTGGATAGTGGTGATGGTACCACGGGTGTAGACATTTGTCCAAAGTCATCAAATTGTGCATAGTCAATATCAACAGGAATTTTTTTTTGGTGTTTCAATTATGCCTCAATAAAGGTATGGGGGGATAAAAGAGACTATTCAAATACCAAGAGAAATCTTCATCAAAGGTATGGATCAAAATCTTCAGTGAAAACACAGAGTGAGAAAACAGAATCAAAAAGTCTGTATCAACCCGCTTGCCTGAGACCACAGACCTGAGCCGAAGTCGGACACTCAACTGACTGAGCCACTTGGGCACCCCACTTTTTTTTTAATATTTTTATTTTATTTTTGAGACAGAGAGAGAGAGACGGAGCATTAGCAGGGGAGGGGTAGAGAGAGAGGGAGACACAGAATCTGAAACAGGCTCCAGGCTCTGAGCTGTCGGCACAGAGCCCGACGCAGGGCTCGAACCCATGAACTACAAGATCATGACCTGAGCCAAAGTCGGATGCTTAACGACTGAGCCCCCAGGCGCCCCTGTCACGGCTCCTTCTTGCACACATGGACCCACGAACGCTTCCCACACCTTCTGCCCCTCAAGGGCAAGTCTATGACTTCACTCTTGCAGCTGAGGAATGAACCAGAAAGTACCCCCAGTGCTCCACCTCCCAGGCAGAGCCCAGGACACGAACCCGGTTGCTGACTGACACCTTTCATAGTCATCAACAGCTTCTGCATTCAGCTGGGCAGATGCACCTTGGGCACCCGGCGCCCAGCACCCCAGAACGTGTCCATCGAGTCACTGCGAACCTCCTAACCCACCTACCTCACTGTCCTGCTTTGCTTTCCCTTTCCCTTTCATTATTAGTATATTTTTGGTCTAAGGGCGCTTCGAGGCCATTCCTTTTCCACGGGGCAACAGCCCCCTCTACTGCCCCTGAGGCTTTTCCACTCACTGGACGTGGAACAGCTACAAATCCGTGAAACATGTGAGCTGCTTCTGGGCCGGTTGAAAACGCACACACGCCCTTCACCTTTTGGGACGAACACTGGGTGTCGTATGGAAGTGACGAATCACCGAACTCCACTCCCAAAACCATAACTGCACTGGATGTTAACTCAACTTGGATTTAAATACAATTTTAAAAAAAATGAAATGAAAACACGAAAAAAGAAAACCTTAATAATATGCTAAAATTACTCCATTAATATACTAAATAAATGGATAGGTTGACAGTTAAAAAAAAAAGAAACAAGATAATGCACATAAATCAGACTTGCCACAGGGCAGAGTGAGGGGAGCCTCCAAATTCAAGCTTTCTGCAGAATTTTCTACTTTAAAGCTTTTGCTGTTCCCGCCCAGGAGATGCTAAAAATGCATTTCCTGGGGTGCCTGGGGGGCTCAGTCCATTGGGCGTCTGACTTCAGCTCAGGTCATGATCTCCCAGTTCATAAGTTTGAGCCCCGCGTCGGGCTCTGTGCTGACAGCTCGGAGCCTGGAGCCTGATTCGGATTCTGTGTCTCCCTCTCTCTCTGACCCTCCGTTGCTCATGCTCTGTCTTTTCCTGCCTGTGAAAAATAAATAAAAGTAAAAAAAAAAATTTAATGCATTTCCTTATTAGATTCTCTCAGTTATGAAGTGTCTCACATTCCAAGAACACCTTACCATAAATCACAACTCTTCCTCTCCTCCATGTTCTTAATCTATTGTAATTTTATTAGGATTTGTTAGAATCCTATCATAGTCTAGGAATGTACCATTTCTTCTTTTCCGAATTATTTGAGAACTTAGTGGCGAAGGTCTTCTCCCTGGTCCCCTTATTTACTCCACCCCCAGGGAAGATGATTATGTTTATGGGCCCTTGATGTTTGCACACTACCCATGACAAACATTTCAGCACCTCCCCCACAACCTCACGAAGCTGTGTTTCAGATTCTGTTCCACTATCGGACAAGGGATAGTTAAACAGATAAACAAGACGCATGACATCGCTTGTGAAATGTAACTCTACATTTTAAAATTGAAAGTTAGGGGCACCCGGGTGGCTCAGTCGGTTGAGCGTCCGACTTTAGCTCAGGTCATGATCTCACGGTTCGTGGGTTCGAGCCCCGCATCGGGCTCTGTGCTAACAGCTTGGAGCCCGGAGCCTGCTTCCGATTCTGTGTCTCCCTCTCTCTCTGACCCTCCTCCATTCGTGCTCTCTCTTTCTCTCTAATAAATAAACATTAAAATTTTTTAATTAAAAATTAATTAAAATTTAATAGTTGAAAATTAGAATTAAAAGAATTTGGAGATCAAGCTTGATGGGACACCACAGACAGAAGCTTCTGAGAGAGGGGCATCATCCTAACACAGGGAGGGTGAGAGTCCTGGGAACCTCAGAAGGAAGCAGATGTATTTTTTTAAATTATTTATTTATTTATTTATTTATTTATTTTTAAATGTATTTAATATATAAAAAAGAGAGAGAGACAGCGTGAGCAGGGGAGGGTCAGAGAGAGAGGGAGTCACAGACTGAAACAGGCTCCAGGCTCTGAGCTGGCAGTCAGCACAGAGCCCGACGCGGGGCTCGAACCCACGAACCGCGAGATCATGACCTGAGCGAAAGTCAGACGCTTAACCGACTAAGCCACCCAGGCGCCCCAAAGCAGATGTATTTTTAATTTAATGGGATGAAGATGGGCATCCCAGGAGTCAACGGGCAGACTCTGGTAGGCAGATCTGGGATTTTTTTTTAAGTTTATTTACTTAAATAAACTCTACATCCAACATGGGGCTCAAACTCCTGACCCTGAGATCAAGACTTACCCAGTAGGTAGGCAGAGTTTCAAACATAATCTGTAGGATTTTTTCCACTTGGTATGGATGTCCTGTGAATATAATGGGCTGGTTGATCTCTTCCTTAAGTTGCCTTATATGCCAAAGGCAGAAGAATTTTGAAAATATAATTAAGGTCCTTAATCTATTCACAGGTTAATAAAAGGGAAACGCTCCTGGGTGAGCCTGACCTAATCAGATGAGGTGTATAAATCTGGTTCAGACGTTTGCTGAAAGACAAATTCCAAGTAAAAGATTCTCCTGCTGGTGGAAGGGGCTACACGGCAAGAATGTGTGGACAGCCTCTGGGAACTGAGTGATCCCTAGCCCACACCTAACAAGGAAACAGTCCTCAGTCTTCCAGTCCCCAAAATTGGATTTTTCCAACAATCCAAGGTAGCTTGAAAACAATACTTTCCCTGATTGAGCCCCCAGGGAGAATGCAGCCAGTCAACATCTGGAGTCCTAACCAGAAGATCTGTTAAAACATCCCAGACCCTTTCCACCTGCAAGGAAATGGTGGAGTCATAAATATGTGGGACTTTAGGTTTATGAATTTGCCGTAATTGGCTACATACGTGGTGGCATAAAACAAATACAAGGGCTTAATATCTAAAATATTCAAAGAACAGATACAACTCAATAGAAGAAACAAGCAATCCAATTAAAAATGGGCAGAAGACATGAACAGACACTTTTCCAAAGATATCCAGATGCCAACAGACACATGGAAAGGTGCTCAACGTCCCTCATCATCAGGGGAACACAAATCAAAACGACCCTGAGAAAACACCTCACACTCATCAGCGAAGCTAAAATGAACAAGTCAGGAAACAACAAATGTTGGGGAAGATGTGGAGAAAGGGGAGCCTTCTTGCACTGCTGGCGGGAATGCAAACTGGTGCAGCAGCTCTGGAAAACAATGTGGACGTTCCTCGGAAAATTGAAAATAGAATTACCTTATGATCCAATAATTTCATCATTGGGTCTATATCCAGAGGATATGAGGATACACAGCAAGAAGACAGGAATGACCGACTCAGGGTCCACTTCACAAAGGATTTGAAAACTCAGAGCACAACTCACTTTGTCTATTGCTTTGTCTTTTCTATCTATAAAATGCCCCCACGGCATGAGCAGAATTTGGTGTTTACATTTTTAGGAAAGCCATGATAGGTTCAAATCAAATTTCCCCCCACAACCATTCTGACCAACACAACAGACCCCAGGAGCGAGGGAGATGCCTAATCTTGAGTCTAGTGCCCCCTGTCGGGGAATGGGGAAAACACAGGTCTGATTTTGTGCTGAGCACCTTCTGGGCTGTCATGACAAACAAAACTCTTCTCATCAACGCCTCTCACTCAGCAACAGGCACCCCCTTTTCAAAAACACCTCATTCCTATTTCTGCTTTGGTAAATGTCAAGATCTCCTCGCTTGCATTTGAATCAAAATGTCTTCATTTTGGAGGCTCTGTTGATTAATTCATTGGCCATTGGGAATTAACTTGACCTCCACCCCCTCTCCACTCCCCGGAGGTCAAGGAATGGGTTGGAATTCTCAGGCCACGCCCCTGGCAATGGGAGGTGACCTCATTAGCATGACAAAACACAACTCTAAGACACTCTCCCTTAGGAAATCCTAAGGGTCTTCATAATATGATCTGCCTGAGAAATAAATACATATTTCTTTTTCTAAATCACAAGATCACAGTACCCAACCTTTGAGATTTGAAAAGTATTTTTTTGGGGTGTCATTTTTATTTATTTTTATTTTTTAAAGAGAGAGAGTGAGCAGGGGAAGGGCAGAGGCAGAGAAAGACAGAGACAGACAGACAGACAGACAGAGAATCCCAAGCAGGCTCCAAGCTCAGCACCGAGCTCCACGTAGCTTCTATCTCACCATCTTTTGATCACGACCTGCTTGGAAAGGAATTGGAATCCTAATCAACAGAGCCAACTGGGCACCCCAGGGGTGGTCATTTTTTAAATCAAGTGGATTCATGCCACGTTTATCAGACTCTAGCGTCTTGATGTTCAAGTGATTTCATTGGATCTCAGACAATATCAATACTGAGGTTGGTCACCTATTGTGTCGGTTATTAGCATGCCTCAAAGAATTATTAATACATTCAGTTTGCTTGGGGCACCCGGGGGGCTCAGTCGGTTGAATGTCTGACTCCGGCTCAGGTCATGATCTCACAGTTCGTGGGTTCGAGCCCCGCGTCGGGCTCTGTGCGGGCAGCTCAGAGCTTGGAGCGTGTTTTGGATTCTGTGTCTCCCTCTCTCTCTGCCCCTCCTCCACTCATTCTCTGTCTCTCAAAATAAAATAAAGACATTAAAAAATTTTTTTTAAAAAGAAAGAAAACCTAATTCCCCTTGGGACGGTGTTAGGAGGTGGGGAGTTTGGGGGGTGATCCTCTCGTATAAGGACACAGAAGATGATGTCCATCTATGACCCCCAAAGAGGGGTCTCCAGACCCCAAATCTGCCAGCACCTTGACCTGTGAGTTTCAGCCTCCTGAATGATGAGACATGAATGTCTGCTATTTATAAGCCACCCAACCTGTCATGTTTTTGTTATAACAGCTGAAATGGACTAAGACTGGTCACCCTCAATTATGTTGTCTTCATTTGTAGAAAGAAGAAAGAAAGAAAGAAAGAAAGAAAGAAAGAAAGAAAGAAAGAAAGAAAGAAAGATTACAATTTTTGGCGTCTTTGGTAAAGCAAGACATTCCATTACCCAGAAGAAACCCAAGAAACTTTGCAAGCTGAAGACAGCAAGGACGTGTATCTTGTTTAAAAACTGAGAAGATTAAACCAAGAGGTGCCTGAGCTGTTCTCAGAATCCAGGTTGATCTTGCTTTCCTTCCAAAGTAGAACTTAATTCTCCGATCGGGTGCCCAATACTTTCGTACAATCTACCCTGAAAAACAAAATATCCCGCCCATGGACCACTGGAATCTGCCTGTGTCAATAATTATGCTTCTAGACAGAAAGTACACGTAGGCTGCTAATCCAAGTGTACTTGGATCACTAATTAAGAAGCTTCTGATAGTGTTTTTCTTACTTTACCCGAGTGATGAAATATAGCAACTGCACAGAGTTCACACCACGTAACCAGAATTTCAATTCCACGTCATCCGTAAGCAATACCGTCCCCTCCACCTTTAATCTATTGGCATCAGCTTTTCTTTTTCCTACTAGTGTATTAACATTTTTGTTTCATCTCTTATCTGTAATTTTGTCCCCTTGTTCATTCATAGCATTGTTTCCTGGAGCGAGTTCTCAGGCTTAATCTTCCCACAGATTTCTATTTTAGTTGCAAAATAATAGTTTTGGTTTAATTATCCACCTTACTTTGTACACATTTTACGTTCTTTTTATCTTCGTGTTTCTTGTTTTCTGTTTTGTGCATTTCTGTTCTTTGTTCCTTTGCATCTTTGTGCTTTTTTGAAGATTCCGCTGTTCACTTTTAAAAATTTTCTAGAGTTGAATTTTGAATGCATGAACTATTCACATTTCCTGATTTCTACAATACGCATTTAAGGTTATAGATTCCCTCCTAATAATATAAAAGTGCCTGTTTGGGGACATGGAACTTCTGTGGGTTGCTACGCAAATGTGTTGTGATCTACTTTGTAGTTTTAAGTCTTTGATTTAAAAAGATTTTTTTTCTTAAGTGATCTCTCTGCCCAGCGTGGGGCTTGAACTCACAGCTCCGAGGTCAAGAGTCAAATGCTCTATAACAGAGCCAGCCAGGCATCATGAGAAGCCTGTTTTCTTACAAATGATTTCACTTTTTCATTTCAGCTAGAGAGTATAATTTAAGTAATAGCACTTGTTATTTGTAAAAAAACAAAAAACCTTTCCTTTGTGATCTAGTATGTGCTCATTTAATAGGAATGTGCCATATACAACGGGGACAATGTGTGTTCTCTCTGTGTTGAGATAAAGGTTCTCTATGGTGCCTTTTAATCAAGCTTGTTAATGAAAAGTTCAAATCTCATACCATCCACCTCTAGGCTTGAAATGAGCTCAAATTCTCTATGTGTTGGACTCAATGTCGTCCATATTGTTTTTCTTCTATATTTTAACCTGTTTGATGTATTTCAAGAGAACTTGTTACATTTTCTCTCTGTCCTTGTGAGTTTTCCATTTCTTTATGTAATTCTGACAATGCTTGCATGCATTCTATTTTTGGGGCTATCTGGTTATATTCTGATCCATTAAAGAAAATTGCATTTTCTTGATAAATGAACCCATTTTTCTTTAAGTAACAAATCTTGGGATCCACCATCATTATTTCTGCCTGAACATCTTTTCTTCTGATATATGGCTGTATCTCAGCTTTAGTTCAGCTCTCTTCTTTTATTTCTAATATTAACTTCAAACTTCTGTGTGTCTCATTGGATTTTTACTTTAGTCTTTGTTCTCTTGAGAGAAACTCTTGTCTTTTAAGAGGTAAGTTGAAGCTGTTTTAATTAATTTTTTAATGTTTTATTTATTTTTGAGAGAGAGAGATAGATAGAGACGGTGTGAGCAAGGGAGAGTCAGAGAGAGAGGGAGACACAGAATCTGAAACAGGCTCCAGGCTCTGACCTGTCAGCACAGAGCCCAACACGGGGCCTGAACCCACGAACTGCGAGATCATGACCTGAGCGGAAGTCGGGCGCTCAACTGACTGAGCCACCCAGGCGCCCCTGAAGCTGTTTACACTTATTACTATGCAGACATATATTCAGGCTTATTTTCTCGTAGTTATTTTGTATTTTCCATTTAACACGCTACGTTATTTGTTTGCTCTTCCCCCCTTCCCTTCCCTTTTTTTTTTTTTTTTTTGTTTCTTCATGGATTAAGTTAAACTTATCTTTTTTTAAGTAGGCTCCATGCACAACATAAACTCATGACCCCAAGGTTAAGAGCTGCATGCTCTACTAACTGAGGCACCTGGGCACCCCAAGTTAAGTCTATTCTCATATTCCCTCTTTCCTAACATGAAGGTTATGCCTTCCCTTTCATTTAACTCTTTCCCTTTAGAAAAGTAACGCAGTGCATCGACTACACTTCAACAACAAAGACAGAATGTGAGAATGCATTCTTACAGGACCAGAGTCAAATAATACCATAGTGACAAATCTAGATAGCCTTTAACTACATTTCCCTCATTCGACAATCCCTATTACATCTTCCTGGATTTAATTTGTGTGTGTGACACAGAGTTGGGAACCTCCATGAAAATTCCGCACCATTTCTGTTTGTTCATTTGCAAGGTGTCTTGACAGATGTTCTGCATCTCGACGATCAATACGAAGGAATAAAGGTCTCCTTACGTGGGTCTTGACCAATGAGATTTCTACATGAATGGCTGTCATTTTGTGCTGACATATGATGCCATTTAAGATATCCCCACAGAAGTACAAGTTCCTACGTGGTGGTTTTGTTGCAAAGGGACCACAAGCGACATCCCTCTCTGTCCACACCCTCTGCTGGAGGACTTGATGCCCCTACGTTGAGAGGTGGAATGCCCTTGCCCGGCCTTGAATCTGAGCTGGCTCTCTGCAACCAGTCCCACACCATGAGGTGGTCTATGCAAGACCAGAAGAATCACCAGCTGAAGGCAGCCCGTGATTGCAAAACCAGAGACTCGTGGTGCCTTAGAGAAATAAATAACTGAGCTTATGTTGCCAAAGCTGTATAGACGACAACTTCACCAAAGAGCACGGAATGCTAATTCGAGGTCTGAACATCGCACTCATTGACTTCTGTTCTTCCTATTTTGTGCTGGGTGGCAGAACCGATTTCTGTGCAGGGAAATAGACTCCTCCACACAATCTTATTTTTCTCTGTTGGGTAAGTTTTACCAGCATTATAAAACCACAGTGACTGAGGACATAAAAGCCATAAACCATTGTTGTGGTCAGCAGCCTTCACATCAATGTCCCACACTCCACTTGGCCATTTCACGGGTGTGTGTGGGTTTGGAAGGAAAATCGAGACATGTCCTCAACGAAACTAAAACGAGCCTTCCTCTAACTGTGGTTTTTGGAAATGTTCAGAATATCAGCTTTTTATAAACATGCACGTATACAAAATTAATGAAAACAGGACAAACCTAAATCAGTGGTGACATAGTGTGCGACTTCCAATTTTCCTGTTTAAAGATATTTTGAAAGTCGAATGCTTTGAAAATGCTTAATACTTCACACTATTTAATAGTTATGAATGCCTAAAAACTACTTAATAAAATAATTAATATCTAATAGAATACTTAGAAATAAAAGATGGACTATTTATTGACTCCAACCCATTAGTTTTGGCTAAGAATGTCAGTACTAATAATAATTTAATAAGAATTTATTATACTGTCTTCTGAGTAGAATTTATATCTGCAACATCAACCGAGTTACATCAAGTGTTTCCTTGTACTGAAGGTAGGTTGAGAACAAAATAATTTAACATCCAATGGCCTAGAGTGTATCTTAATAACATCTTAATAAAATATATTTGCCATATTCCTCCAAAATAGTCAAAACAACAGAGAAGGAAGTCTGAGCTAACGTCATCTCCTGAACCCATTCATCAAAGAGAACGCTTGCGGCTCAGCTCTGTTGCCCAAATCCACACAGAGAAACACAAATAAAGGTCCATTGGTGCCTTTGGAAAGGCTACCCATCTCCCGAGTCACCGCGTGGCAAAACCATTCATATCGACTTCTTCCATCCCATTTTCCAGGAGGCCATGTGTAGACCCTTGAATAGATTATGACAGCAGGAGAATATTTGGGGAATTGAAGTCCCAGAGAGATGAAATGACCCTCACAGGCAAATATAGATTCGGATTCAGTCGGTGAGGGGCAGGACCTGAGAATTCCCACTCCTATTAGGCTCTCTGGCCCTGGAGGTGATGCTATCGCTCAGGTCCAACCTGCACCACAAAACGGGATCCCTGGGTCCTGGAGTCCCATTAAGGGCACACAATTTCCATCGTTGTGGTTAGTAGATATCAACTTCAGATGCTCAGGAAAAGGACAGAAGCTCTAAAACAATGAGGGTCTGGGTCTAACAAATTCTCCTCCCATCTTCATGGCGGCCAACATCGGACATTCAGGAATCTCTGGAACAGAAATTCCCGTTGACTGAACGGCATTGGAAACTAAGCTGAGGCAAACTTTGGTCTTCAGATACAGGCAGTTCTCGACTTAGGATGCTCCCACTTAGAGGTTTTGTTTTTGTTTTTGTTTTTACTTTATGGTGCTGTGAAAGCACTCTGTGTTCAGTAGGAAACCATATTTGGAATTTTTTCATTTCGATCTTTACCTGAGTTAGCGACGTGCAGGACAGTCCCGTCTCAAGGAAGATCAGAATCCTGAATTCTACGTCTTTGAATTATGCACGAGGATCTAATCATGACTATGCGCTTGTCAACTTCCACATAGGAGTGTGGGAACCACCCTAAGGGATAGACCACGGGTTTCGTGAGAAGAGGTTCTTCTCACCAATGTGGTTTCGTAACTTTCCATTGATTTCAAATGTTCAGAAATTCAGTCTCAGCACACAGTATAATTAGCTTCCCCATCGCCACCTCTGTACTATTCTCTTCTTGTCAAGATTTGCTTAGGTAAAACATGCTTTGAATCCTGAACGTTGACCCATTTCTGGAGCCCGATGAACTGGCCTACGAACACCATCTCCAGGTTTCGAATCACAGCTGGAACCCAAAGGGTTGGGCCTCACTTTAAACCCATAAATTCAGCTTCCCAGGAAATTGTTTTCCCTCAGCTCTTTCTACCATCGGTCTATACACGGACAGCGGCCGTGTTGAAAAGATCACACCCTGTGTCCCCTCTGTAGCAGATGCCATCGCTCTACCTTCCATGCGCCTAAAAGCACCATCCGTTGGGCTTTTCTCCAAATCGTATTTATCTTTTACGTAATGACATTCTCATTTCAGGAAAAGGAAGTGTCTCCATTTTTTCTTCTTCCTCTTTGATGGATAGTTGCTCAAGTGGAAATTTTTAAGAACCAAAAAAAAGGAGCCTGTGGCTATTGTGTTTCCGTGAAACATTCAGTGTTGATGGATGTGATTGCAAAGTCAGCATTCAGGCGACTGGGGCTTCTTGTAAGTGCCAGGCGCAAGGTCATCCATCATGTAGAATCAATCCTATCTTTCTACCCTCTTCTGCGTTCCGAACCTCAGGGGAAGGGCATCTGCCTCGTTGATACGATGAAACTCTCCCCATTCTACTCAGAGAACGAGATGTGCTTCGAGAAGTCTTTGGTGCATGGATGTCTCTCGCTAATCAAGAAAGGAGACAAAATGAACTCCTCGAAAGTGTAGGAGTTTTACGAAACTCTCCATGATTTTCATGAGACAACCGGTTTTTGATTTCACGAGGAATGATTTATAGCGTTGGACTTTCTCCCTCAAATCATAAATCATTTAGCGTGGACTCTTCAGATTGCAAAATATTCTCCACGTGCTTAAATGATGGTCTTTTTGGCTCCATCTCATGCCACAGATGGACCGCTAGTGAATAAATAAACATAAATAAACGGGGTCCTCAAAGTAAATAGTGGGAAACAGTCTAATTATTGCTCTATAATGATCCATTCCCTAGGAAAAATATTCCTAGCAGCAAACACAAGAACATTACAGTCCAAAGACAATGCTATGGGGAATTTTCTGACATCTGATCCTATAATGAGGGAAACAGATCTTTAAAGCAAAGAAGGACCCCTCTCTAAGGGAACACTGGATTTAATTTTTGTGTAGTAAGGGTTTTCTTTTTTTGAATGGTGAATATAGTGGAATTTTTGACATGCTTCAACAAAAAAGTAGGACAATGAGAAAATATTAAGGCTTTGTATTGATGTCCCTCATCTAAATGTCTTTGAATGCTCAGGGCGCCTGGGTGGCTCAGTCCTTTAAGCATCTGACTTCAGCTCAGGTCATAATTTCGCAGTTTGAGGCTTCAAGCCCCTTCTCGGACTCTGCTGACAGCTCAGAGCCTGGGGCCTGCCTTAGAGTCTGTGTCTCCCTCTCTCTCTCTGTCCCTCCCCTGCTTGCACTCTGTGTGTGTGTGTGTGTATGTGTGTGTGTGTGTCTCTCTCTAAAATAAATAAACATTAAAAAAGTTAAAAATAAATAAATAAATAAATAAATGTCTTTGAGTGCTCTTTAAATCCAAAGATAAATTGAGTGTCCTTTGATTCTATAGGACTATATAACAAATGGTTCCTTTCTTTTGGTAAAATATCCAAATATTGTTAGAGACAATAGATAATGCCTGATTTTCCTTCTCATGCATACATTTATGTATTTATTTATTAACATTTATTCATTTTTGAGTTACAGACTGTGAGTGGCAGAGAGAATCCGAAGCAGGCTCTAGGCTTTGAGCTGTCAGCACAGAGCCCAACACGGGGCTCGAACTCACAAACCATGAGATTGCGACCTAAGCTGAAGTCAGACACTTAATGAATTTAGCCAGCCAAGTGCCTGTACTCATTCATTTTGATGTTACATAAATCCAGCCATCTAAATTAGCGCGGTGCAAACAAAAGCCAGGTATATGGGCTGCAAAAAGAAAAGTTAATCATTGATCAAACATTTGTCATTCTTGTGTGTGTGTGTGTGTGTGTGCGTGCTTAACAACTATTTTGGGATTCTGTAGCGTTATTTTTTTTTCTGGTGTTGACTTCTTGAGGCGTTTTTCTCTGCAGATATTTTATGTAATCCTTATATCTGGGTTATTCATATATATCTCTTGCTTATATGCAACTCATTTATATATAACTTCATCTTTACAATGTGTTTGCAAATTCCAAAAAAAAGCTCATATTCTTGGGACCTGAGTTTTTTGAAATGAATTAAAAATAAAACCCCTTTTTCCAGCTTCAGAGTTTCTAGGAATTCAGAAAAGATTCTATCACCTAGCTTAGACCTCATCTCAACATATCTGTGCAAGAAGAAAGGAAAAAAAAAAAAACCACGGAAATCATTTATTCAGAATAATTCAAGTAGATACTTCTGGGTAATGAACGTTGAGGGGGAAAGAATGGGTCTCCAAAGCAGAAGGAAAATAAGGAAAATGGCATCTGATCATGATCTCACGGCACATGGTTCATGGGTTCGAGTCCCGTGTCGGGCTCTGTGCTGGAGTCATGATCTCACTCTTTCTCAGAAATAAATAAAACATTAAAAAAAACAAACAAACAGTATGCATGGGGTCCAGAAACTTTGCTACTGAATATTTAACCATGAAAGAAAAAAAAAAACAACAAAAAAAACGAGGGAAAAAGTGTCCGGACAAGGATTCCTCCCCCGGCACCCTGCGCTCTCAGGTGAACTAGCCCGGACAGGTAACTGGTAAACAATCCTAGCAACAAATAACCATCACGAAAACATTGAAGAGAATGGCTCTCTCCTCCCGCCTGGGCACCTCTGCTCCTTTGCAGGCACCTCTGTCTTTCCCCCTGGGGGGCACTGTCCTCAGCAGACGACCTTGCCAGCCTCACTCACCCCTCGGTTCTCGGTTCCTCTCACCTGGAGGTAACACAGACACTTTATTCTTCTAATCTAAGCTCATCTCTGGGACCTTTGCCCAGAGGATCAATATTGGATAGATGGGTCCTTGAGCCAAGTACAGCTTCCATTACAAACCCTCTCCGCTCACATCTTACCACCCGCCAGGTAAGCCTCACACAAGGTGCAAGATCAGAAAACCCTACAAACGCCAAAAGAATCCGGATCTGACTTCAGTGGGGAAATGTGAGTGTTTGGTGCCATCTAGTGGGTGTGATATGCCATCAAGCCCTAGAACGAGGTATTCTTACATGACCGTGAACATGGGGTACACCCGGCCCATTTTAAGGTCAATCAATCGGACTCTGTTTTTCCAAAATGATTGTGAACCGGCGTTCAAAATGTTGGCAACTGCATTTTTTCTAATTGATGTGTACCCCAGCCTAACAGGTACGGGGTCTCCTTTTGGGGCGATAAGTGTACGGAGAGGCTAGAGAGAGGTACTACTGTCTTTGAGGACATTGTGTATGTTATATGCCACGGAATTATATGGTTTAAGAAGTTATGTTTATGGGGGCACCTGGGTGGCTCAGTCTGTTAAGCATCTGACTTTGGCTCAGGTCATGATCTCACGGTTCATGCTTTCAAGCCTGCCTGTCTCTCTACCTCTCCTCCACCCTCACTCTGTCTCTCTCCGTCTCTCAAAAATAAATAATCATTTAAAAAAAAAAAAAACCTTAAAACATTATGTTTATGGTATGAGGAAATGGCCACAAGAAAAAACTAGATTTTTTTCTAAAAATTGAGGGTTGGCCCATACCACAATCTCCCCAGTCAGAGTCACATGTGTTGCCTAATAGTGACCCTTTGACACTTAACCCTTCCACACAGCTCACCGGGCTACCTTTGAAAATCACACCGCAGACCGTGTCACTGCCTTTCTGAACGTCGCTGGTTTTCGCCCTAACGACCTCTCCGAAGAATCCGTCCTGAGTGTACAGAGCCCTGAAGTGGCCCGTGTGAACATAGCACAGTTGGCCATTGGAAGGATTCAACCTTTCTTTAAAAGCCAGCGTCCCTGGGGTGTGAGTTGTGGGGAGGGGACCAGAGGGTCTGTCGGGTGGTATGTTCATAAGGCGTGCATGTGATGATTCGATACAGGTAGATGGTGAAATGAGCACCACAACGCAGTGAATTAGCACGCGCATCACCTCACACTTCTCTGTGTGTGTTGGGCGTGCCCACTCGAGGTCTACTTTCTCAGCAAATTCCCGTATGCACGACACTATCATGAAGTGTAATTGCCTTGCTGTGCGTTAGAGTAAGTCCCCAGGGCTTCTTCAACCGATCGATGAACATTTCTGTCGCTGCCCAAGGTCGCCCCCAGCTCACAACGCAGCCCCTTGCGATCGGCACCGTGCCCTCGGCTTCTATGAGTTTAACTTTGCTTCACGTTCCATATACAGCTGAGAAGTTACAATATTTGCCCTCCTCTGCCTGGCTTACCTCTCAGCGTAATGCCCTCAAGGTCCACCCGTGTTGTCTCAGAAGGCAGCATTGCCTTCTTTTTAAGAAAGAATTGTGTTCCTTTGTATGGGCCTTCTACATCATCTTTACCGATTCAGCCACCACCACACCCTCCCTCGATGGCCTTGAGAAGGTGATGCTTAGCTAACTCCGCAGAGGGAGAATGCCCTGAAGAAGAGCAAATAACGTTTCTCTTCAATATACAGTAAAGCCTCCGTTTCCAAGGATAATTCATTCTGGATCATGCTTGTACTCCAAAGCATTCGTACATCAAAACGAATTTCAAGAACCATTGGCCCGTTGTGATTGTGTGACATTCGGCGTCATGTGCTACTCACATCGCAAGATGTCGGCCATTTACCAAGTTAAAGTTTTCTTTTAATTTTTTTTTTTTTTTTGAAAGAGAGAGACTGACGGTGAGCGGGAGAGGGGAAGAGAGAGACAGAGAGACAACAGAATCCAAAGCAGGCTGCAGGCTCTGAGCTGTCCCCACAGAGCCCGACGCGGGGCTCGAACTCACGGACTGCGAGACCATGACCTGAGCTGAAGTCTGACGCTCAACCGAGTGAGCCCCCTGCCCCCAGGAGCCCCAAGTTAAAATTTGTTAGAAACGTTTGCTCATCTATCGGAACCCTCGCAAAACAAGTGACTCACAACCCAAGGTTTTACTATATATATATATATACACACACACATATCTTCTTTATCTATTCACCCATTGATGGACCCTAGGGCTGCTTACATATCTTGACTATTGTAAAAACTGGTGCAAAAAAAAAAAAATCATAGGGGTGCATATATCCTTTTGAATTATTGTTTTCATTTGGGGAGAGGAAGTAAATACCCTGGTGTGGAATAACTAGATGGTATGGGATTCATAGTTTTAATTTTTTAAGGAACCCACAGGGTGTTATGCTAAGTGAAATATGTCCGACAGAGGAAGACAGGCGCCGTATGATTTCGCTTATATGTGGAATCTAAAAAAATGATACAGAGGAACCAACATGGACTCATAAATACAGAAAACAAATCTGGTTGCCCCAGTTCCCGCCCCCTCCGGCCGATAACCATCTGACACACCGTGCCACTGAGCCGTCAGCTGCTCAGTGCGGTGAGTGGCACTCAATAAATACGCGGTCCTCATTGTCCCTGCCGTAAGCTCAGGACAATGGTCTCACGAGCCCCTCCAACAGCTCAGAGCGCCCTTCAGTCTAAGCCATCGTGCACGGAATTCATTAGGGGCTTGACTTGCGATGGAAATGCCTGGTGTGCGCTCTGGGAAGGGAAAGCCATGTGCAAATAGCTTTTGAGAATCCTGGGCGGTTGCTGGCCTCCTCGTCCTGCGGGCATCGGACGACTTGCTGAGCAGCAGGGAGTTGGCCGTTCACATTGCCTTTCCCACCCTCCCCATGCAGCCAAGTGCCAACAGACAGACTCGTTTCTGTGAGGCGACCCCGTACCTTTGGCCCGGCCAGCTGCAGCTCGCTTATGGTCACGGCGGAGGTCTGGCTGTGTCCTTCTGGGTGACCAGGGAAAGCACGGTGGCCAACTCTCAAATGGTGCATCAGCAAACTCCAGCGTTTCCGTGGTTCTGAACCCAGGCAGCAAGCAGGTCCATGCAGCCTGCCTCATTCCTGGGTAGCAGAGAGCCCAAGATTCTGCTTCATAAAGACACGTCGTGAGTTGCATTCCATCACATGGAAAGGGGATGGTCAACCATAAAACAAAATAAAAATAAAAACCAAGAAATTGCGACTACATTCAACCCTCCCAAATGTGGCAGAGCTCCGTGCCTACTAATAATTGATTAAAACGCCTAATGTTGATTCTCCTCTCCTTGTAACAACCCCTATTATACCGCCTGTGCTAATGCAGCCAGAAGTGTTTGCTATTCTGCTTGTGCCTCATTGTCTTTTGCTGGAAGAGCGATTCCAGATGAAAATGTTGTTTTTGCCATTGTTTTGCTTTTTTTATTAGCATAATTCCTTTGCCTCAGGGTTATAGGGTGGAAAAACTCATGTTCTTTTTTTCTTAACTGTGTTTTCACGTAGGTACATTTTATCATTATGTTCTATCTATCTACCTACCTACCTATCTATCATCCATCCATCCATCCCTAAATCTATCAATCTATCTCTATACTCATCCATAATCTATCCATCCATCATCCATACATCCTTATATCTATCTATTCTATTACCTATCATCTATCCATTATATCTATCTATGTATCTGTGTATCTATGTATCATCCATCCATCCCTATATCTATCTATCTATCATATATCTATAATCTCTATCCATCCATCCATCCATCCATCCACCATCCATCGATCCATCCATCCATCTATATATCCATCTGTTCATCTATCTCTCTCTCTCTATTCATCCATCATCTATCCATCCATCCATCCATCCATCATCCATACATCCATATATCTATCTAGTCCATTATCTATCATCCATCCATCATATATGTCTATGTATCATCTATATCTATCTATATAGATAGATATCTATCTATCCATCGTATATCTATCATCCATCCATCTATCATATCTCTCTATCTGTCTTTCTATCCATTCATCCATCCATCCTATCTATCTATCTATCCATCATCCATGCATCCATGCATCCATGCATCCATCCATCCACACATCCATCCATCTGTCCACCTGTCCATTCATCCATCCATTCTATCTATCTATCTATCTATCTATCTATCTATCTATCTATCTATCCATCCATCCATCCATCCGGCTATCTATTATCTATCAATATCTGTCTATGTGTATATCTATCTACCCATCTCTGTATATATGTATCTATCCATGTACCTATCCATCTATTTATCTATCTACATCTATGCACCCATGTATCTAACATCTATCCATCTGTGTATGCCTCAATCTATATCTATCCATCTATGTATATATATCTACCTATTATATATTCATAAATCACATATATAAAATTTCTATCATATTCACACAACCAGGACATTAATTAAATCCCAACCAATACAAATTACATTCTACAAGTTTGGTGTAGCAACAAGACAGATTACTGACCGTGGGGCCAAGGTACATCTCGTGGGGCTGAGCAGTCACTTACCTTTGTTACACTTTCTCTTTCTCCTAGATCATCAACCTGGAAAGTCTTAGAAGGACCTTGTCATTTTAAGAGGCATTCGTTCTCTGGCCACAGGGCCCTAGAGCTCTGAACATATAGCCACAGCACGTTAACACAGTGACACAAAGTTCTGGCATCACCCCCCCAGGACCCATCGGATGACGGAGTGATGCTGGCTCCTCAGGACACCCCAGATGGCAGCTTGCTCTCCCAAGGGGTGTATTTTGGAAAGAACGTGGTGTCCTGGGAACACGGCTGTCATAAATGTCTCTTCTTGCGATGGACCTCTGACTTCTTCAGATGATTTGTTTAATGGCTCTTTCTTGCCATTTCCCTTGGGCAATTGTCATTAGAATGAAGGAAACGTCCCTCCACAAAGATATTCCATTTATGAACTCAACGCAGACAAAACTAACCAAGCTCTGCTACAGTCCCAATGTCTGCTCTCTCCCCTACTCGTGCTTGACCAGAAGTAGATCGTTCCCCAAACTACCACTTTTGTTTATGGCCGACATGAGAGTCTGGAGGGAAAACATTGACCTTCGCGGCCACACTTGTCCGAGAAATCACTCCTCACACACTCAGCAGGTGCATGGATTTGCTTTCCGGCTGGCTTTCCTCATCCCCAGAAGCCAGCTTGCAGATACCACCACACTCCCCACCCTGCTGGGGTCGCGTGATCCATAAAAGTCACCTGAGCTCATGCATTATTTCAATCAACAACTGTTTAAGAAAAACACGTGCCACGGCCAAAGGTATCACTTAGTTCAAATGGTTCTGTGTTGGTTGGCTTAACAGGGTCTGTTCCACCCCAACAGTGCCTTGAAGAGCTGCCTCCACCCCCACATTAGCTCAGGAGTCCAGCCCCTAAACAAGTGGGCACCCAGTTTCAGCCCATCCCGCCCTCGAGAGTGCAGTGTAGACGCCACTACCACCGCTCACCCACTGCGTACCCCGTCATGACCTGCTGCAGAGCCGTCACCGCCGTCACACACCAGGTGTGCTCTCCTGGCTTCCCAGACCAGAGGGAAGTGTCTCCTCCGCTCTCAAGTTGCCTACGGAGGCATTGATGTTCGAAACAATCACTCGGAAAAGGGTCACTATTTCGGAACAGAAGGTTGACCAGGAAACTGTAGAATCAACATAGACATAGAAGGATTGACGAAATCAACCCAGTTATAATCTCAACAAAGGGTGGAAAGCTAGGATTAAATAGGAGTACTGCCCGTTATACTGGAATAAGCCTTTTTTTTTCCAAAAAATTTTTTTATGTTCTTTTATTTATTTCTAGGAGAGAGAGAAAGAGAGAGAGAGAGAGTGAGCAGGGGAGGGTCAGAGAGAGAGGGACTCACAGACTGAAACAGGCCCCAGGCTCTGAGCTGGCAGTCAGCACAGAGCCCGACGCGGGGCCCGAACCCACGAACCGCGAGATCATGACCTAAGCGAAAGTCGGACTCTTAACCGACTAAGCCACTCAGGTGCCCCTGCAATAAACCTTTTGACTGGAAAATAAAACTCAACCCCCTTATATATTAGCTTCACTGGGGCGACAGTAGCAATTGACCACAAATTGGGTGGCTTAAGATAACAGAAATCTATCCTGCCCCAGCTCTGGAGACCAGAAGTCTGAGATCCAGGCTTCTCCACTGTGACTGCATCTCCCTTCTTCTGTTACAAGAACACCTGTCATTGGATTCAGGGCCGCCCTGATCCGGGATGAGCTCATCTCAAAATGCATACGTTCATTGCATCTACAAAGACCTTTAATCCAAAAAAAAAAAAAAAGTTTGCATTCACAGATTCTGCATGTTAGGATCTGGACACACCTTTTTAGGAGGGCCACTATTTAATCCAGTCCATCTCAGCAATAAACTCATGCTTCAGATGCCTTAAAAATCTTTTTTTTTATAAATATTTTTATTTATTTCTAGGAGAGAGAGAGAGACAGCATGAGCAGGGGAGGGTCAGAGAGAGAGGGAGACACAGACTCTGAAACAGGCTCCGGGCTCTGAGCTGGGAGTCAACACAGAGCCCGACTCAGGGCTGGAACCCACGAACCGTGAGATCATGACCTAAGGGAAAGTCGGACGCTTAACCGACTAAGCCACCCAGGTGCCCCAGATGCCTTAAAAATCTTATATATAGGGGCGCCTGGGTGGCTCCATCTATTAAGGGTCCGACTTCGGCTCAGGTCATGATATCATGGTTCGTGGGCCTCTCTCTCTCTCTCTCTCTCTCTCTCTCAAAATAAATAAACCTCAAAAAATTTTAAGTCTTATATATAAACAGTATCCACTTAAAAACTGAAATAGTCCCCCACTCTTTCTTGAAAATACCACACATTATTCTCCTGTTGTACGTCTGCCGGTCGCTGTTGGTACCCCTCAAGATGACATCATAATACGCCTTTGTCTACCTCTGTGACAGTTGAAATCCTCACCCTGTTGGATAATAGCCCCACACACTTCTTCAGAATGAATCCAAACTTTATTCACCACAAAATCCATACGACGCCAGGCGCATAATCAGCACATAATGTCTGCCCAATTGACATGAATTTATCCAGAGCATAAGCCTTTCACTTGTGTTTTTAAAAAATAGAGAGCTATTTTTCCACATCATTTCAGACTTGCTCTCTAGTTTTACATGCCCTTTATGTGAAACCATACAGATATATATATATATATATTTTTTTCATTTCATACATCATTTGCTGAAATGCCCTTTAAAATATAATGGAACATGGAGCTTTAGGAAACAAAATTCTGCAGAAAATGAATTATCTTCTCTCTGTGTGTTGGGACGCAAAGGTCTCACCTTATTCACGACCTCAGGGACCCCTCGATGGAAACTCCAGGTGTGGAGAAAGCTACACTCCAGCTTAATGGGGGCCCTCGTTAATCAGACAAAAACACCGGGGGCTGGACCATGGCGGCCAGAAGCACGGCCCCACCGTGGAGCTGGGTCAGGGCACCCGAGTCTCTGTGCTCTGGCTTTCACGTCTGCGACACTCTCCATGTTCACCCGGATACCGGTATTTGATCAGAGGAGGGAGGAAGGAGGCGGGATATTTGCTCACCAGGGCAACCAGAACAAAATCCCACAGACCGTGTGGCTCAAACAACAGACCTTTAAGGCCTCATGATCCGGGAGGCAGAAGTCTGCGATCCAGGAGGGGCCAAGTTTCCTTCCTTCCGGGGCCTCTCTCCGCGGCGTGTAGACTGTGTTCTCCCCGTGTCCTCAGGGGGTCGTCCCTCTGTGCGTCTCTGTGTCCTGATCTCCTCTTCGTACAAGGACCCCATTCTTACTTGATCAGAGCCCACCCTAACGACCTCATTTTTACCCCAATCACCTCTATAAAGGCCCCCATCTCCAAATACAGCCCCATTTCTGAGGTCCTGGGGAGTGAGGGCTTCAACGTATGAATTCTGGAGGGAAACGATTCACCCCATGGCAGAAGTCATGCCCGCTACCTGGGCCGGAAGTGAAGACTATGACTCGATACACTCTCTTGGCAACACTTCATCCTATGGTCCCATGTAGATGCCCAGGTGGGGGCGGGGGGGTAGCCGTTTCTCCATACAGACTCAACCCAAGAGCGGAGGAGTGTGGATATCTGGTGAGCAGGTGACCATTCCAGTCTCAACAGCATTTGAGAAGACACCCTTCTGGATCCAGAGTAACAAAATTCCATTGTCCACTTGGGGCCTCCATCATTGGAGACATCAACCCTACAAATCACCCTTTTTCTCGGCCAGTCGCCTCTCCTTGTGAACAGCATTCCTGAGAGAAGAGTGCAATTCGATGCTTGTATTTCTGTATTACACTCGGGCTTTTAATTTTTTTAATGTTTTTTTTACATTTCTTTCTGAGGCAGAGAGAGACAGTGTGAGCAGGGGAGGGGCAGAGAGAGAGGGAGACAGAGAATGCAAACAGGCTCCAGGCTCCGAGCTGACAGTCAGCACAGAGCCCGACGCGGGGCTCGAACCCACGAACCGCGAGATCATGACCTGAACCAAACCACCTGCGGATAAACCACAAATGAGGCAAGTATTGCGACAGAGGTATGTTCCCAATACATAAGAAGGGGCAGAAGGGTTCTCTCATACCCTACCTGCTCTGCGGGCCGAGAGCCCGAGAGAACTAAAGAGCCAGGTGGCTTAACCAACAGGCAAATGCTATTCTCCTCTCAGCTGTGGTCGAGCAGTGATGCTCGCAGAGGAGGAAGCCAGAGTCCAGGATGCAGGGGACGTTCTCAGACCCCAGGGTCCTCAGAAATCACCGGTGCGGCTTCAGATCTCCTAATCCCACCGGGAAGGGTGGGGAGGGAGGGACAGGGTTCGGAACCCTCTCCTGGGTCTACACAACCAGGCTGTCCTCAGCCCGAGCGTGCAGACCGTCAACCCCGATCTGCATCAGCCTCTTCCACCGTGAAAATGGACGCCGCGAGAGCCTGGGGAAACGGAAGGAAGACCTCAGAGGGGCGTGCGTGTGTCTTTCTAACGTCCTCGATGAGTCCATTTCAGATTCTGCATTGGGCAGAGGGGGCTTCTCTGCCTTGGGGCTGTGTCTCCTTGACCCAGGAGCAGAGGGAAGTGTTGATGTTTTTCCCAGGACCTGATTAGCCAGATGCCCTTTATCCACGCACACAACACAACATCAGTCAGCGCTGAAGTGGGTGACAGAGTCTGAAAACGTAAAATGAAGTCATCCAGTCATCCTTTTCATGATACATATTTTTAGGAAATGTAGAAATCACTAGTGAATGTAGACACACATTTACCAATTGTCTAAGTCCGTCCTGTATGCTAATGATTCACTTTACGTCTCAATTTGGCAAGGTCATGGGGTGCCCAAATAATTGGTCACACATTATTCCGGTTGCTTCTGTGAGAGTGTTTTCAGAGGAGATTAAACACTTAAGTTGGTACACTGAGTAGATTTCCCTCCCTAGAGTGGGTGGGCCTCACCTAATCAGTTGGAGGACTGGATGAAAAAGGAAAAGAGCCACATCTGTCCCTCGTGCTCGTGAGGCTTTTCACGAGTTTAACCCAAAAACAGAATCAGAAAGTCCTGGAGCCGCATTGAGAAACACACCTCGGCCCCACTACTGGGTCTGTTGACTGGGTTTCCAAGATGAGCTTTCGTTTGCCAAGCTGGTGACACCATAACTGAGATCCAGAACCCAGAAGGTCAGCACTGCCCTTCACTGTGGGGGAGGCGGGGTCGGGGAGAACCTGGGCACGATGCTCAGAGCCGGAATGGGAACGTAAGGGTTTGTTTTCCCAGGGACCCGAGCAGGGGAGGGTCAGAGAGAGAGGAAGACACAGAATCCGAAGCAGCTCCAGGCTCCGAGCTGTCAGCACAGAGCCCGACGCGGGGCTCGAACCCACAGATCGTGAGATCATGACCTGAGCCCAAGTCGGAGGATTAAGGGACTGAGCTACCCAGGGACCCACAAATTTTTTAAAAATCCATTTGCATCCTTGATAGGGGACTGATTGCCTTTATGCTAATTATGCGCCACTGCTTGGGACATGCCTGCGAGGTGGCCCCACACGGAGCGGAGCCATGACTTGTCACACGCAACCCCCAGGGGCCAGAGAGCCGATTCTGGGTTTTATTTGTTTTCTTGCTGCCTCTGATGTCTTCCTGCACGAAAACCCTCGCCGTGTCCTGGGGGAGGCATGAGAATGACTGCGACATTCGAGGTCCGATGATGAGGCGTGTTTGCAGGCATAGCGACGGATGGGGCCTCAGGTGCACGATGCAAACTCCGCGCCCCCCACGACCGCCGTCTGCAGCTTCCTCAGCATCACCGTCGTCACCAGCAGCGGCGGCACAAACAGCATAATCCACGTCGGCCTTCGATCTGTCAAGCGTCACTGGCGGCACACGATGGCTCTAACCCAGCCCTGCGTGAGAATCCGCGAGAGATCTCCAACACAGACGATGACTAGACAGAAGCCTTCCCTTCTTTCCCCAAAATAAAGTCCTTTTCTGTGTCACGGGGAATACCGCTTTTTGGGTGGATTTTTGTTTGTTTGATTGGTTGGTTGGTATTTTTCTTTTCGTGGGGCTTTCTGGGGTGACAGATGTACCTGATAAAGGGCCTTTTCTGTTTCCAGACTCATTACCTTTAGAAACCAGCGGACTGTGCAAAATGTAAAGTTTCACCTGGTTCCGGTGAATAATGTTGGACAAGCCTGCGTTCCGTCGTGACCCACACGCTCAGGCATGATTTAAGCAATCTGGGGGCGCCTGGGGGGCTCAGTCAGTTAAGCCTTTGACTTCGGCTCAGGTCATGATCTCACAGTTCGTGGGTTCAAGCCCCGCGTCGGGCTCTGTGCTGACAGCTCAGAGCCTGGAGCCTGATTCAGATTCCGTGTCTCCCTCTCTCTCTGACCCTCCCCTGCTCACTCTCTCCCTCTCTCTCAAAAATAAACATTAAAAAAAAATTGTCAAAGGATTCTGAAAATATTGGAATAATACTATTGGTTGTAGTAACATCACCAGTATATCTACAATCACCCTTGGTAATGGTATAGTAATAACTACTGTCAGTAACAGAAGACACAATACAGCGTTGCTTTTATGGGCTTGGGTCTCCTCACCTGTGGCGCTTGCACCGCACGTCAGGCACCTTCCCGCGAAGTGTCTTCTCCAAGACAAATGTCCTCGTGGCCGTGACTTCCGGGTTAGACCCCGATCTGAGACTCTGCCCGAACAAAGGCATCTGAGAAGTTGTGCCCGTTGAGATGCTGTTGCAGAAACTCACCAGCAGGGGTGCTTTCTCTCGATGACCATGCTTGTCTCCAGGTTGGACCTTGGGGTGTGCCAGGCCACGGATCCCAGAGCAGGGACGAGAGCTTCCGGAAGCTTCTCCACTCCAACCCTCCACCCCCACCACATTCCCAGGCTTTGTGGGGAAAGAGAAGAAAGAATCTAGAAAGCGCCCTGCAACATAGGCATAGAGGTCAGCATATCCGAATTCTTGCGCCACTCAGAGCTCAGTCACAGCAAGCGTGAGCGGAAAACACAGCTTTCAGGGCCGTGAGGACATCTCGGCCTGGAACCACCCAGTAAAGCTCCTCTCCCGTCTTCCTGCTGCTTCACAGGCTTCTAGCATCATCCGCCGTCTGACACGGCCTCCCAGGAGCCATGACAGACGTGGTCGCAGGCACCGAGTTTCAACCTAAGTTGTCTGAACATACTGGAAATATAAGTTTGCCGACCACACACACACACACACACACACACACACACAAAGGTGGAAGAAACCCAACACCTTGGAAAGCGCCTACTGTGTGCGTGCAAAATGCACAAAGGGACACAAAACCTCAGGAAGCCCCTGGTGGGGGGAGGAAGTCACATTCATGGAGACAGAAAGTAGACGGAGGGGCCGGGGGCTGGGATCGGCCAGGGGGCAGACCTTCCGTTTGGGAAGATGGAAAGTTCCAGAGACGGCCGGTGGTAGGGATGACTGCACAGCAGTGCGAATGAGCCTGAGGTCAGACCACTGGACACCCAGACACAGCGGTGTACCTGTCTCCACAATCGAAACACACACGGGGACAGACCGGTGACTTCCAGGCAGCCCCACGCCCCCCCTGCGGTCTGCACAGCCGCCGCCTCTCCCCGGGACCCCTCCTGGATTGCACCTCCAACCCGGTGCGAGTTAACATTGTGCCTCCAGCCTCCCTGTGGGTAACTGAGAAGCGGCCTGGCGGTGCTGGAGCCCAGTCTCTCTCCTTGGTGACGGCACAGCTGAAACCTTGCTGAAAGCCTCCTGATGGGAAGACCGAGGTCCCAGGAGCCGGGAAGGGGCACCCCAGGCCCAGCCTCAGCCCCGGGCCGAACGCCGGGGCCCAGAGGGCTGCTACTGCCTCACAGGCCCGTCTGATAATGAACCCTCCACGGAGATTCCCCATCCTGGGGACACGGACGCGCCCTCGGTGCAGCGGGAAGAAACTGCTGTGATTTTCCTTCCTAATCCCACAGGGCCCAGGTGCAAAGTAAACAGCTGGCGCCCACAGCCGCCCCGGCTGCAGCGGAGCCTTCACACACGACAGCGCAGTCCCCGGGGCGTCTGGGGGCTCAGTCGGCTGAGGGTTCGACTTCAGCTCAGGTCCTGAGCTCAAGGTTTGTGGGTTCAGGCCCCGCGTCGGGCTCTGTGCTGACAGCTCGGAGCCTGGAGCTGCTTCGGATTCTGTGTCTCCTTCTCCCTCTGTCTGTCTCTGAAAAATAAATAAATGTTAAAAAAAAGAAGGAAGGGAGGGAGGGAGGAAGAAAGGGTTAACATGGGGCGCCTGGGTGGCTCAGTTGGTTGAGCATCTGACCTTGGCGCAGGTCATGAGGTCACCGTTTGCGGTTCGAGCCCTGCATAGGCTCGGAGCCTGGATCCTGCTTCGGATTCCATGTCTCCCTCTCCCTCCACCTCTGCGCCTCCCACGCTCACCCTTGCTTTCTCCCTCCCTCTCTCTGAAAAATAAATATGCAACCTCCCCCCCAAAAAAACCACTATTGCATTCTTTTAAAAAATAATCATAAAAATATAAAACGCACAACAGTGACGGTTGCCCGGCTTGGGAACGCGCTAAACGCCGGTCGGTTGCGCCGCGCTGTGAATCAGGTGGTGTGTGCTTGTGACCCCCAAACACACAGAAAACCCAGACGCGGGTCTCAGGCTCGGAACACGGGTCGTCGGCGCAGGACGCAGGATCCCCGGGGGAAGGGGCCCGGGGGAGCGCGTCCTGCGGTGCTGACAGCAGGTGGGGGGGGGGGGGTTCCCGTTCGGCCTGTGTCATCTGCCCTCGGAGCCCCTGCGGGGCCCAGACCCGGCGCTCAGCGCAGCCGCCCACGTGTCCTCGCGGTTCCCGGGCGCACCTGTGCGCACCTGCCCGCGGCGGCGCAGCTTAGCTCCTGCCGGGGAACAGGGCGCGCGGGGGGCAGCGGCGACCTCAGTCCAGGGCGCGCGGGGGGCAGCGGGGACCTCAGTCCAGGGCGCGCGGGGGGCAGCGGGGACCTCAG
>NW_024080886.1:328188-362371 GCF_003009895.1 Hyaena hyaena
GTCCAGGTGAGGAGGGGGCAGCGGGGACCTCAGCCCAGGGCGCAGAGGGTCAGGACAAGCTCGGTGTGTCCACGTCCGTGGACCAGGACGGCCCGTCAGTCCGGGAGCTGGTGGCGTCCTGCGGTGCCCAGAACACCCCCCCCCCCAACCCCGTGCTTACTTCCGACCTTCCCCAAACGGTGCCCTTGCTGGATCCCCAGACGACGCCCCTGAAAAGAAACCTGCGCAGCCTCGGATCAGTTACCTGCGTCTCGGGGGCCGGGGGCGGGGCCGGGGCACCTGGCGGCCGCATCACCTGTTCCTTCAAAGCCGCGTTTGGGCGCGGGGGACCCACCTGCCTGCCCCAAACAACCGGCTCTCGGTCCGCGGCGAGGCCTCCACACATGCGCCCCAGGCGGCAGGTCTTCAAAGGGGGCTCTTGAAAGCGGTGGGCACCGGCTCTGCCCTTTCCCGAGCCCCCCGCCTCTCCGGGACCCCCGTGGGAAGGGACGGGGAGATCGGATTCCCCCCAGGGCGCTCCGGCTTTGTGCGACGACTCCCAGGGGAGCCCCGAGGGGCCGGGCCCCACCTCCCCGTCCTGTCTCAGCTTTCACACCGGGGGCGGGGGCGCGGCGACCTCAATTCAGCCTCAGGAACAAGGCCTCCTGACGCGCTGTCCACCGGGCTTGCACAACCGCGGCCGGAGTGCGTGTCCCCGGCGCCCCTGATGCGCCCGGAAAACCCAGACAGGACACCGGGCATCTGGACGCAGACACGCACACGGGGACCTCACTCCTGACCTTGCCCGTCTCCACGGGCGGAGGGCGGAAGGGACCCGCCCAGCCAGGCTCCAGGGCCCCTGCGTCTCCTACTCGGGGCAAGTGGCCAGCGGGGAGACCATTGCTGGGTGCCAAGCCTGGCTCACCCAAGGGTGATTTCAGCTGCCTTCCATGCACAAAAAGTGTGCAAATGAAGCAGGCATTCCGGGGCAGGGACCATTAACAAGGAGAAACTGAAGCGTCCGACTTGGGCTCAGGTCATGATCTCAGTTCGTGGGTTCGAGCCCCGCGTCGGGCTCTGTGCTGACAGCTCGGAGCCTGGAGCTGCTTCAGATGCTGTGTCTCCCTCTCTCTCTGACCCTCCCCTGCTCACTCTGTGTGTCTCTCAGTTGCCTCAAATCTCTCTGACTTCTCCCATTGTCAACCTGCGCATTGGCTGCCAAACGCTCACCTGATTAGGTCAGGCCCACCCAGAATAATCCTCCCTCTTTATCAACAGAAAGTCCCCTGATTGGAAAGTCACCTGATAAATTGTACCTGTGAGGCCTTTTCACCTTTCCCGGTCAGTGTGGCCTGACCACAAGGCTGGCCTCCCTTCCATTTATAGTCCGTCCCCAATTCAAGAGGAGGTGGTTACACAGGGTATATACACCCAGGGGTGAACATGTTACAGACCCTGTAGAATGGGCCTAGCACAAGCACACTCGTATCGTAGTCCTTACCGGCTACCTATCAACCAAAGAACGCCCAAGGCCGAGCATTTTCAAACACCCCCAGACAAACTAACAACAGGAAAAAATCCTAAGGCGTCGCCATGAATCACCACAGCCCCAATTCCAACCGTCAGATTCCGCTGGATGGGTAACAACTCGGCAAAGTCAGGGACTGGATCTGCCTTTGAGGCTGATAGAGACCTGGACGCACAAGCCTCGGTGCCCAGACACCAGACACGCATCAGAGTCCAAATGCAAGAGACTTCCTTCAGGGGACTGATGCTCAGTGACGTGCCTGTGATTCCATAGGGAGGTTCCAGTCACTGATTCTCCTCTTGATGTACATACAATTTTTTTGGGGGGGTGGGTAACTGGGGGGCTCAGTCGGTGGAGCGTCCGGCTTCAGCTCAGGTCAGGATCTCACGGTCTGATGGTTCGAGCCCCGCGTCGGGCTCTGTGCTGACAGCTTGGAGCCTGGAGCTGCTTCCGATTCTGTGTCTCCCTCTCTGTCTGCTCCTTCCCTGCTCTCTCTCTCTCTCTCTCTCTCTCCACACACACACACACACACACACACACACACACACAATTCTTCCAGCATCTGATGCCAACCTCGTCTCTTCGCGGAGTTACCTGGCTGTCGGGTGATGAGCCCCCCATGTAACAAGACTTTCTGCAGCTTTGAGCTCAGTGCTCTGCACCATCAAACCCATACGATGTCAGGTGGAGACGAAGGAGCTCAGCTCTCATCTGTCCGCTGTCTCCCCCTGACCTCAGTGCAGGTGCACGCACGACACCAGCCTCCCCGATCGTGGTCTCCCCCTTACGTTAAAAGCACCCCCCCACTTCCAAGCTCCTTCTTTCTCCCACATAAACCTGCTCTCTCTTCCCCAGATCTTTTTTGAGAATTGAAAGAAATCCAACCTCAGTCAAGTGCCAAGTGTTGAAACCGCTCCCTGGCTGAAGCCTCTTGGATTTTCATTTATATTCAGGTGAATCTATTCTCTTTTAAAATTTTTTTAATGCTTATTTAGTTTTGAGAGACAGAGCACGAGCCGGGGAGGGGCCGAGAGAGAGAGGGAGACACAGAATCGGAAGCAGCTCCAGGCTCCGAGCTGTCAGCACAGAGCCCAACGCGGGGCTCGAACCCACGAACTGTGAGATCATGACCTGAGCCCAAGTCGGACGCTCAACCCACTGAGCTCCCCAGGCGCCCTGTCCGGTGAATCTACTCTTAAGTGACACCCCATATGAGTTGGAGGAATGGGGAGCCCCACCTCTGGGCCCCTGTGTGACCTCTGAAGGGCAGACAAAGCCTATTTGGAGAACAGCGGTAATTCATCTCGGTCAGGAATCCTAGTTCGACAGACAGATAGTCTAAAGTTTCGTTGAGAATCGCCTCCAACGCCACTCTGTTTTTCAGCAGGACAAGGAAGCCGAAATCATTCGTTACTTAGGGCACATAATTGTACAGACCGCTCTCTGTCAGCAATTACACAGACGCACTCCGTTGAAGTCCGCTTTGATCCATCGCGGCTCCTTCCTGGGGGAAATTTAATTTCCCGTCCATCGAGAAGGGAAGCGCACGTCCAAAGAAACGATCTTTCATCCATTTAGCCGAGTCCAGACACCCTCAACAGCGGGGAAAGGTTGTAGAGATGAGGATGGTCTTCGAAAAGGAAGTGGATAATAGGTAAGGCCTCCTTCACGGAGCACTTTATTGATTTTTATATATGTCGTGTTGTCGGGTAATATTCTCTGAGTCTAATGGGGGAGGAAGGTGGTGGCAGATGCATTTCGCAAATGCTGCCTGGGTGAGTCTGACAGCACCCACTTCCCCTGTCCTTTGTGAACTAAGCTCTGGGGAATCGCAGGGTCCTCTTTCTGGGGTGTGTTGGGGCCACAGGAGGCATCCATGTGACCTTGCTGAGGACGGAACCGTCTACCCTCAGGCTCACCGTGGACATGGAGATACAAAAACACACCCTATCGTCCAAATGACTTTGTGTTTTCCTCCATCCTGGTTCATCCCTTCAAGACAAGAATCTGATGGTCCAGGCAAACGTTCAATCCTCACCGTAGAACTTTCTCCAAAGGCCCATCCGCTCTTTGATGGAAAGTATCAGTGGCCCATTGGCACACCAAGACACTCCCCTTCCTGTTCCCAGCAATCGTAGAGCCTCTGAGCTCCTTTCCTTGATATTTAAATCCCGTTGTCTTTTTTTTTTTTTTTAATATTTTTATTTATTTCTAGGAGAGAGAGAGAGAGACAGCATGAGCAGGGGAGGGTCAGAGAGAGAGGGTGTCACAGACTGAAACCGGCTCCAGGCTCTGAGCTGGCAGTCAGCACAGAGCCCGACGCGGGGCTAGAACCCACGAACCGCGAGATCATGACCTAAGCGAAAGTCGGACGCTTAACCGACTAAGCCACCCAGGCGCCCCAAAATCCCGTTGTCTTGATATCCTTTTCGTACTTTATAGTGCGTTGCGCTGGCTTTGAGGTTCGCCTCTACGGATTCACCTCATTTTCCACCGTTGCTCATTGCCGTGCCCGTCTCTTCCCAGCCCTCTATCTCCCTCACGTCATACGTGCATTTCCGCCACGATTTCCCTCACTCGCTTCTCTCTGTTGACCCTACACGGTGCAAGCTGCACTCTCGGCTCCTTAAAATGGCCTATTCTTTGGTTTGCGTCGATGGTTTTCTCCCTCAACTCGTATGAGTCTGCCTCCGCCACATTATTTCTGCACCTTCCATACTTGATATAGCCCAAGTACTTTTTTTTTTGAGTTTGTTTATTTTGAGACAGAGAGAGAGAGAGGGAGAGAGGGAGAATCTTAAGCAGACTCCACGCTGTCAGCATGGAGCCCAATGCGGGGCCCGAACCCATGACCCATGAGATCATGACCAAATCTGAACTCAGAAGTAGGGCTGAGCCAGCCTCATCAGTCCAATTACTTAATAGAAAGACTCACATACAACTGAGCACATCTTAGTTTTGGGGTGCAGAACGAGATCTCCGCTCATTCCATGGCATCTGTCTTGATTGTATTATTCATTGTACAGGACTCTCCCCCCATTTATTTGTGGGGAGTACATTCCAAGATCCCCCAGCAAATGCCTCAAGCCACAGACACTACTGAACCCTCTATGGACTATGAATTTATACACACATATTCATGATAGAGACGAATTTATAAAGTAGACTCAGTAGGACATTACCAACAACTAATGGTAAAATATAACACTTATAATATACTTTAATAAAAGTTATACATACACATGTGATCTCTCTCTCTATTTCTCTCTCTCTCTCGTGCTCAAGATACCTTTCTTACTGGGAAGATGTGAGTTGGGAAGATGCCCATGTGATGCGGAGACGAAGGGAAGTGAATGAGGTAGATGTTGTGACGTAGGGTAAGCCAACTTCTGACCCTCTGATGATCCGCCAGGAGGCTTACCTGACTCAAGACCACAGATGACCGTGCATCACTGAAAGCACAGAACGCAAACCCACAGATAAGGCTGAACTACTCTACGCCGAATGTATTCAGGTCGAGCAATTGACATACTGAGATTTCAACATAATTTCACCTAAGGAAATAGAAAATAGTACCTGGGTCGGATTGGGCTCACCCAAAGTATGTGTTGAAGGCTTAGTCTCTGTCAATGAGGAATGTGACCCATTGAGAAATCGGGTCTCTGGGTGCCTGGTGGGTCAAAAAGGTGAGAACTCAACCTCAGACTTCTGGTCTCCAGGACCCTGGGACAATTCGTTTTTTTGTGACGGTTGTTTTAAGCCATTCGAATGTGCGTTCATTTGCTATGACAGTCCCAGCAAACCAGTCCAGTACCCAATAAACTTGAAAGTTGTACTATTTGAAAAAGCAAACCGCTTTGCCCTGAAGATTCGGGGGGAGAAGGATGTTTCTCAAGGAGTGCAGAGAAATGGTCAGTTGAGACACACTCAACTTTATAGCATTTTCAATAATTCAGAAGCCATAGGCAAGAGCAATTACATGGGGTTTTTTGAACTTGCAAATAAAATATTAAATCAAATTAAAAAACAAAATACTACATCACACAAAGACAAAATACCCTCATCTATGAATATATGACCTCTGGGGTGGGCCTGCGTTTCCAACATCACAACATTACATTCATAAATATTTAACAGGAACACGCCTTTGGACTCAGGGAGAAGTGTTATTCCTGTAAGTGGCAGAAAATGTGTTTATTTTCCCCCTCCCGTAAAGCATCACCCCAACATTATTTCTGGTGGGTACGGAAAGCCATTCTCGAAACGTAACAAAGCACCAACGTAAGAGCAGAAAACAAAGGAGAAAACCAGGCGATGGGTTTGGGATGAAGAGAGGCATCTCGGGTCCCAGTCTTGAAAGACTTTATTCCCCGAGTAACTCAGGGCCAGGCTCCTCCCCAAGGACAATGCATCCTGAAGGTGAGCTCCTTTCCTTCACACCCACAATTGTGCCGGCGCTGTCCCTGCCCTGAAACGACACCAGCTGAGTCTCCCAAAATGGCGCCCTGCATGGAGTGCATAGCTGAGTCAGCCCCCGGGGATCCTCCTTTGCCCCTTCCTGGGAGGTCTCCTCATTCTCTTCTCCCAAGCCCTGCTCCCCACCATTCTCCTTCTTCCTCACCCGCCTCCTCTGAGAAGACAACTATTTCCTTCACGTCACCGTAGATTAGACGGCCGAGCCCCCGCGGGGAAACCCAACACTAGCCAACACCAATACCAACCTACTGGTGTTTCCTTCTCTGGGTTCTTGGTCTCCGCTTCTAATTTAACATCAGGGACCCGGGTAAGAAGCAACGCTTTCCCCATCAGCCCCCTCTGGAGAATGTCAGACCCGTCACTTAAACGGTAACAGCAGCTCACAGCATGCAGCACGATGAGACTCTTGACTCTACAATTGACTTTACAATTGTCAGCTCTTTACAATGACTGAGCTTATAAGTCAAGAAGATATTTCTTCCCCAAGCAGAGAAAGCATCCTTGCAAGGAATAGCTTCACGTGCATCCCTTTCTGCTAATCTCATTCCCTTGCACCTGCAACAATACTGTTCTCAGAAAAGCACCTCGGGGCGCCTGGGTGGCTCAGTCGGTTTAGCAACTGACTTCGGCTCAGGTCACGATCTCGTGATTCGTGAGTTCGAGCTCCATGTTGGGGCTCTGTGCTGACAGCTCGGAGCCTGGAGCTGCTTCGGATTCTGTGTCTCCCTCTTCTCTCTCCCCGCCCCACCCAGGCGCCCCCAGAGAAATCTTCTTATTTACCCAAGCCTTCAAAGGGAAATATTGAATCACACATCCTCCCATAAGGAGCAAACTTGAATTCCCAAGTCGGGATGCCCTTTGCATAAAGGAAAGAACCATTTCCTTCATGTCACCACAGTTTACAGGACTGAGTCCCTCTGGGTAAAGCCAACACTGAATAGTACTTGCAGAACAGGCATTTTCTTTCCCCTTGCTCTTCACCCCTGTCCATTGCTTCCCTCCTAACCTCCAGCAAACAGGTGGCCTGCGGAACCTCATTACCCAAATGGACTCTGTTTGCTCCGACCTATTTCCCTTCCTGCAGAAAAACACAGAGGAAGCTTGCCAGTCTGTCCTTCCAAAGATGCACTTGGGTTTCCAATGGAAGACGACCCCTGAGGCTCAGATTGGGGACTTATCATTCTCTCAGCTGGACACGTGATAAAACCACGCTCTTGCCCGTGGATCTGGCAGTTCAGAGGCTGCGCCCTTGGGCACATGGCACACAACAAGATCACCAAAGTTTGGAAAATGTGTCCAACTCAGTAAAACACATTTTCAGTTTTTGGCATGAAAAGGAACCCACTCATTAGCTCCTTTTATACCACCATCGCAGTGGTTAGAAAAGAATCTCAAGACCTTCTAAGGCGGTGGTTTTCAAAGGGGGTCCCTGGGCCCGTAGCATCAGACCCCTGGGAAGTTGTGCCAGATACAGACCATGATGACCAATGCAAATTTCCGGACCCACGGAATCAAAACCTCTATGTTCACAGGCCCCCAGGGTGTTTCAGACACACAGTGAAGTCTGAGAACCACCGCGCTGGGGGCGCCTTTCTCATAAGTAGGCTAATAGCCTCTTTGGTGTCTGGTTTCTGGAATCACGGCCATGTTGAAACCAACCACAATGAGCAGAAGCCGCTCTCCAGATAATGACTCTGACGTCCGTGTGTCTGGTGAGATGAAGCAACCCAGACTGCCAGCGGGGAGCAGATTCCCAGGGAAAAGATAAATGACCTCTCTTCGAATCCCGAGGCAAATCAAATTGCTTCTTCCGTATAAAATATCATCTTGAAAGTGATGGGTTTGCCTTGCGCTTGTCTGTGAGGACATTTGGGATGACAGAGGAAAAATGGCCACCCCCGTAGCGTGTTTACTCTCCAGGTGAGCTGACGGAGCCTGCAGGCTGGCTCACCCTCTCCCTTGGTGTGGTCACCCTAACTCCAGTCCCTCCTTTTAAATGGATAATGGTGGGTACATACCCAATAAAAATGAAATACGGGCCTCAAAGAGATATCTGCACTCCTAGGCTCTCTGCACCATTATTCACAACAGCCACGATACAAAAGCACAGTGTCTATTGACAGGTGACTGGATCAAGAAATCACGGTCTAGGGGCACCCAGGAGGCTCAGTCGGTTAAGCGGCCAACCTCAGCTCAGGTCATGAACTCGCGGTTCATGGGTTCCAGCCCCGCGTCGGGCTCTGGGCTGACAGCTCGGAGCCTGGAGCCTGTTTCAGATTCTGTCTCCCTCTCTCTCTGCCTCTCTCCCGTTCACGGTCTCTCTGTCTTTCCAAAATAAATAAACATTAAAAAAGTTAAAAAAAGAAAGAGATTATGGTCTAAATACACAATGGGCTAGTATTATTCAGCCTTAAAAAATAAGGAAGTCCCGCCATTTTCAACAATACGGATGAAACTGGAGGGTGGTATGCTAAGAGGAATAAACCAGACACAGAAAGACAGCTACTGCGTGATGCCACTGACATGCGGGATCTAAAAGCGTTGAATGCGTAGAAGCAGAGGGTAGGACGGCAGTTTTCAGGAGCTGAGGGGTGCGGGAAATGGGCATGCTGGTAAAGGATATGATGTTTCACTGTGTATGTTGCAGAAGCTCTGAAGATTTAATAGACAGCATGGCGCCTATAATTAATAAAAGTGCACTGAATATTACAAATTTGTCAGGAGAACAGATCTCAGGTGCTCTCACCACACACACAAAAATAATAACTATGGCTGGGGCGCCTGGGTGGCTTAGTCGGTTGAGCGTCCGGCTTTCACTTAGGTCATGATCTCGCGGTTCGTGGGTTCGAGCCCCGCGTCGGGCTCTGTGCTGACTGCCAGCTCGGAGCCTGGAGCCTGTTTCAGAGTCTGTGACTCCCTCTCTCTCTGACCCTCCCCTGCTCACTCTGTCTCTCTCTCCTAGAAATAAATAAAAAACTTTAAAAAAAAAAATTTAAGAAAAAAAAATAACTATGGGGGTAGATGGGAATGCTAAGTGTCTTAACTGTAATCACCATTTCACTGTGTACATGTCTACGAAAACATGTGAAACCCCTTAAATACATATAATTTTATTTTAACAAGAGGAACAAAAATATTTAATACCTAAAAAAACACAGTGAGTGAAGAGGTATCACTTGACTTTGGATCGGAATTCAAAAAGCACATCAACTTAGTGTTTTGTTCAACTTCTCTCCCCAACATTGCATGGAAAACCCACCACTTGGCCCTGGGCCACTTTGTAGACATGATTCCAATGTTAGCTCTACACTCATCTTTGGCTCCTTTCTCAAGGGGCACTGAGGAAAGTTAACCTTCCACCAAATGGGGCTTTCAGAAAGCTAAATTATTCCTTCGGTTCTGCTCAAAACACCCTCGAGTAGAAGCCATTAAGACGTATATGTCTTTGGAGATTTTAGCCCACGGAAACAAATGTGCAGATACACAGTGTGTGACACATTCATATATTTTGTTTTATTACCTGGAAAACTTGTACCAAAATGTATGTCACGGAAGAGACCTTCGAAATTCTGAAATTCTAAGAACATTTTCCCTGGAGCTGGAGTCAAAGTTAACATACGACTTAATAAGAAAAGAAAAGAATCCTACAATACTTTTCTGCGAAAATCAGCTGATGGTGAGGAATTGCCGGACGTTTGTAAACCGAGGCAGAGTCTATGCTTAGTTCTACATTCACTAATTACTCGACGTGTATGGAAATCCATACTATCCTACACGATGGTTTTTTCCCCCGAAATAATCAAGGAGCTGAGAACCTCACTTATGATTTTTTGTTTCGTTGAGTATAAAAGGAATACTACAAAGAAACATGACATGTTTAGCATAATGATGTGTCATCATGTGTTTAAATTCAACCTAACGGGTTTTTTTCTTTTTTCTACTCTGAAAATTAAGACACAGACATCCGAGGTGAACGCTGACATCCCGAGGTGCCTCGGGCCTCGTCTCAGTAAATTACAGCCCCAAAATGTCCATATCTTACCCCATACTACAAATGGAAAAGATGCTGCTTACTATGTGACTTCCAAGTGCACCCACCTTACATATGTCATTTCATTCAATAATAAACGATTTGTGTATCAAGGTACTTGATATCTTCGGTTACTGTCAGAAGTACATGGGTCACATCTGATCCACACCTGAAGGGGTTGGGGCTCTCCAGGAGTGAAGTGTAACAGACTGGCTTCCCAGACTACTGGAGCACAGAGCACTTCGTTGGCGATGGGGGAACAGTTTCACAAAATGTACACCCTCAAAGTCTGGACGTCATAATATTGAAGGATGCCTCAATCTCTAAAATGTTGTCTCTTTCAACCCAGCTACTTAAATGTATTCTGCAAACCTTTAAAAGATTCGAGGTAATTCTTCATTGGTACAGCCACTGAGACAGAAAAGGGAAATGTATTCTGGGAAAGAAATTGATATTTCTTTAAATCGGCAACACGGACAAAAGGAGCCGACTATGAAGGGCCTCTCATTGGGTACCTTTGCATGAGAGCATTCTTCTGCAAATGAAAGAGCCGTCCGTCTCCAACAAAAGTGGGTTCAAGGAAATTTTTTAGGTCATTCTACACAGAGAGACAGGAAAAACGTGGTGTGATGTGTGGTGAATTTCTGCAGCATTTCAGAAAAGCATAATAGCCTCACTTGATATTGTAGTTAACTGGTCTCATCCTAGTTAACTGTAGTTATTGAAACTATTGCCGCTATTAACCCTCTCCACAACAGGACATACGATTTCGACTTCTGCGGGGCTGCTGGCTAGCTCAGTTGGTAGAGCGTGTGGCTGTTGATCTCAAGGCCATGAGTTCAAGCCTCGTGCTGAGCACAGAGACTACTTTAAAAAATATTTTAAAAAATAATTAGTTTTTTCGACTTCTGAGCACTTGCTTAACAATGAGATTGCTCTGGCATACACAAGCAAAAATAAGTGAAGAAACAAACAAATGGGGCACCTGGTGGCTCAGTCGGTTGAGCCAACGACTTCGGCTCAGGTCATGATCTCACGGTTCGTGGGTTCGAGCCCCACGTCGGGCTCTGTGCTGACAGCTCGGAGCCTGGAGCCTGTTTTAGATTCTGTGTCTCCCTCTCTCTCTGACCCTCCCCCGCTCACGCTCACTCTCTCTCTGTCTCTCAAAAATGAATAAACATTAAAAAATTTAAAAAAGAAGAAACAAACAGATGAAAACCAAACATCTATGGGGGAAGAGGGCTGACCGCCTTGGCTGGGAATCACCCACGTGCCCTTTTCATCCACGAGGACTCAGTTCACCTGTCTCCACTCTGCTCCAAGCTCCCGGACACTTCCTTGGACCAAAGTATTCCCTTAGCTCTTGTTTCCAGTCCATCAGAAGGCTGGGGTACACCGGCGGAAGGCAGGGGTGAGAACGAAGAGGGGAATTAGCCCCTCCCTCCGTGCCCAGTGCCCTTGCCCAGGCAACCCTTCCACGCCTCAAGATTGTTAGTTAGTTCCTCCTGGTCCTTTATGAGTCACATTCAAGCCCTCTTGACTCGGATTCCCTACGTCCTTCCCACACCCTTGAAACCGGTTCTTCTTATAACCCATCCTCGAGTCGCAAAACCTGAACATATCATGTGTCCCCGACCAGGACGCGGTCTTACCCTACGCGTCTTTTGGAAGGAATTCTGGAGGGTGATTCAACTTTGCAGACCCAGGCTAAGCTCCACGATCAATCCTCTGTAACACGAAACTAATCTCCTGCCAGCAGAGTCATTTTCTGCTGTATTAGTAAGTCTGTTGACAGCGCTTTCTTTTTATCTAAACGGCAATTGAAATGCTGGGTTATTTGAGATGATGTCTAAAGAACGTTTTGATTCATAATGACTTACAGGAAACGCTTCGATGAACGTACTTACTGTTTGATGGGCTAAGACCGCCTGGGCATTATTTCCGTGCTGTACGAGACCAACCATTATGAATATAATTGATAGGACAGCGCTCACTGCCGGAATAAAGGTCCTCTATACTCATGCTCCCACGGTTACTTTGCTTACAGTGGGTCAAAGGTAGGGACATGAAAGTTTTTAAGAGGAACAAGAACACTTAGAAAGACCGTCACTGTGTGTAGGAAGAGACATACAGGACTGGACAAATTTAAACAAAGGTAAGGAACACAGGTGCTTTGATTCCCTGTTGTCAGAGAAGGAGCATTCCTACCTAGAGAAGCTTATTTAAGAAAACAAACTTACGCAATGATGAAGTAAACAGTTTCTCGTTCCCTCATGCAATGAACACTAACATGACCCAGCCTTTAATTGATGTTATAGCTGACATTGATCTTGGCATAGGACTATAGCATTATGAAGGCACCTCACTGCAGGTATAAAGACGGGGGTGGAAGGTAGTGAAAGAAGAAAGGTGCATTTAAGAACAAAATTCCTTCTACAGTATGAATGTAGCATAAGCAAAGTGTGACATGTTGGTGTGATAGCACCAGTTTCATGTTATATAGAAAATATATCATTGAGTATTATCAACACGGCTTGGGAATTCCCCAAACGGCCTAGATGTCAACTTAACATACAAAGGAAACGGTTGCCTTTTAGGTCCAGAATCACAATTGGAATTTGGGTAGGAAAAAAGAAATACAAAGCCCGCTCCATGACGTGTTTCTGAAACTCACCCTCACGCTTTTCCTGATACACAGTCATACGTTCCTATCTGAGGTCCTCAGTTCTCTTCCAAGAGCCCGGCGTCGGCTGCTTCAGGGCTGCCAACCTAAAATAACCAACCAGAAGACGAGAAAGAGAAGAGTTCAGAGACAACATTCAACCGATTCTAGATGAAGTTAAAACTTACGGAGACCATCACGTCGTTGCTCATTTTCAGACTCAGATTCTTTGCCTAACCAGGTCACTCAGTCACTCTGTGAACCATCAGGATGTAATAAATGGCAATAAGAATTAGTGAGGGACTTTATTAAAGTGGATGGATACAAAGAATCCTCTCCCTCCAAGTCCTTGGCTCTCGGCTTTCCATTTTCTCTTCCACCCCTTGGCCACTAAACCAGAAGGAACATGGGTGACTCAGTGCATGCTTGTGTGGGAGTCCAGGAGCCTTGGGACCCTTCCACAGCCTACTGAGCTCTGGGAAACCAAGAGCGGGCGAGAGTGTACTAGAAATAAGTCAGGTATAACAACTCCAGGCAGGGGAGAGAAATGCAGTGGGATGTACACGAATGCTGAATTTCAAATACAAGGAGGTAGGGATCCCAGGTCAAAATGCAGGCAGCGGAAGGAGCAAAATGAAGATGAAAACGGGCAGATGACAGAGAAAAACGGAAGCCAAGGCTCAGCATCGGAACCAGACGCCTGTTGGGAAGGAGGTGAAGACGGAAGAAGTGTAGGACAGATAGACCCTGGCTGCGGATCTTTGTCTTCCAGTGAAAATGGAATCTATTGGTTAATCAAAAATGAATGATTGATTTCAAGATAGTGGAAGATCACACACAAAATTCTAGGGGAACTGTTCAGCTAGGCTTTCTTAGAAAAACACCAGTGTAGGTGGAGTAACCTGAAATCAGCCAGAGAAAACAAAAAACGTGGGCTCCTCAACATGTAAATGATCTCTTGCTTTATTTTTCTTTGTCATTTAAAAAACAGTAATGCTATACTCCAAGGAAAAATGGACAGTAGGAAGAAAACAAGTATTGAAACTCAACATATTAAAAATGAAATCTTCCCAAGTGATGATTTTCAATCTCCAAAGCCATGGGCACATGATTCTGTCTAAAAGGCAGCCAAGTTCACCAAATAGAGAAAGTTTTGGCAAATGTTTTTTGAAAAGTTGAAAGAGTCCAATGCCTTGGCCTTCATGAGCCACAGGATCTTGTTTGAAAATACTGAACTCTAGAAAAGGAAAGACTGAATTCTGTCATTGTAGAATTCTGTCATTGTAGCAGGAAAAAAACACAGACACTGCCAACATGCAAATAAATGCATATGGCTGTGTACAAATAAAAGTGTACTTATGAAAGCAAGGGTCGCCTGGGTGGCTCAGTCGGTTAAGCGTCCCACTTCGGCTCAGGTCATGATCTCATGGTTCGTGGGTTCGAACCTTGCGCCGGGCTCTGTGCTGACAGCTCGGAGCCTCGAGCCTGTTTCAGATTCTGTATCTCCCTTTCTCTCTGACCCTCCCCTGCTCACGCTGTCTCTCTCTCTCTCAGGGAAACAAAATTATAAAAGCACACAGTGGTCTAGATTTGGCCTTCAGTCCGCGAATGGCTGAGACCTGGAGTGGAGCTATGCAGTGGTTTCTAGGAGCCGATGCAGCGATGACATCTCATTTGAATCATCCTTTCCCCAAATTCTCAAAGCAGGTGTCTGTGTGCACGCCTCACCTTTACCATAAATCTATTTAAATTCTTTTATACATATATATATATATATATATATATATATTTTTTATTTCTAGGAGAGAGAGACAGCGTGAGCAGGGGAGGGTCAGAAAGAGAGGGAGACACAGACTCTGAAATAGGCTCCGGGCTCTGGGCTGGCAGTCAGCACAGAGCCCGACGCGGGGCTCGAAGCCACGAACCGCGAGATCATGACCTGAGTGAAAGTCGGACGCTTAACCGACTAAGCCACCCGGGCGCCCCCCTAAATGCCATTTTTAATACCAAAAGTCATTTACAGATCCAATCCAATCCCTATCCAAATAAATATACTTAAAAAAATAAGTAAATAAAAAATAAAAATGCATTAGTGGGCACCTGGCTGGCCCTGTCAGTGGAGCATGAGACTATTTTTTATTTTTTATTTATTTATTTCTAGGAGAGAGAGAGAGAGAGAGACAGCATGAGCAGGGGAGGGTCAGAGAGAGAGGGAGACACAGACTCTGAAACAGGCTCCAGGATCTGAGCAAGCAGTCAGCACAGAGCCCAAAGCGGGGCTAAAACCCACAAACAGAGAGATCATGACCTAAGAGAAAGTCGGACGCTCAACCGACTAAGCCACCCAGGCGCCCCAATCTATTTAAATTCTTAATGAGGAAGGTTCTGGAGACTCTCCCAGATGAGCTTTAGTATTCTCTTTTGCTTCTGCATTAGTGACCACAATTTTTCCAAGAGTCTTCCAGGACCACGCCCTGCTCATCATCAGAGATTGAAATGCCGGCTCTAAGTGCTTCGTATTGAGCAATTAAACTCAAACCGCATCAAAGGAAATGCAGGCCTGTGCCCGCGCCCTGGTACTTAGCGTACATAAGCAATCTGAACAGGTGCAGAGGAGATCTTCCCAGACTTGAAAAATCCTCCGGCTGTTTCTGTCTGCATTTGCATCTTTTTTGTGTGTGTGTGTTTGATGAGGGGAATAGGGAAGAATGTCTATATATATAAAACTTTTGGATTCCGAACCAGACTTCAGGGATACGGTATGAGGAGGAAGTGCACGTCGCCAGAGGACGACCCGGTTTAACCCTGGTAAAGGGACCATCCTTGACCGACGTCTCCCTGGCTTGTCCGTCAGCACCGCCCCCTCTGCAGCCGGTCCCCACCTTCAGGATGGAAGGACAATGCCGAGACAGATGCGTGCCTCTCTCTGTGAGCCTCGCCCACCAGTAAATGGGCTCCCTGCCATGTGACTCGGGCTCTTGTTACATTTCCTCCTTTCTAGAGCCTTGGATCTTACGCACCAAGGTCACGGGTGCCCAAGTCACCGCCAGACCGGTCCCCTTTGTATGATTATTACCCCAAATCGATGAGTCTGCCTGAAAGTCTTGATGCATCCACAGCTGCCGCACATTCACAGCAACGGCACGGCACACCAGAGTTGGCAGAGAACCATCTACATCAGGACCCCGCGGACAGGAGTCTACACCACCCCTCACCGCCAAATCCCCTTTTAAGAAATGGTAGACACCCTCCATTTGTTAATTTTCTCACGCCAACAAGAGTTGTTAGAGTTGGTGCTGAGTGTCTACGGCTGCACTAGATGAAAGAAATATAACAGAAACACGGGGTGGGCGCCTGGGTGGCTCAGTCGGTTAAGCATCTCACTTCGGCTCAGGTCATGATCTCGCGGTTCGTGGGTTCAAGCCCCGCGTCGGGCTCTGTGCTGACAGCTCGGAGCCTGGAGCCTGTTTCCGATTCTGTGTCTCCCTCTCTCTCTGACCCTCCCCTGCTCATGCTGTCTCTCTCTCTCTCAGAAATAAATTTTAAAAAAACATGAAAAAATTAAAAAAAAAGAACTATAACAGAAACAGCTCAGGACTCCAGGAACAAAGTTCAGATAAAGAACCGACTTTTGTTGTTATCTGTGGTGCTTATTATCTTGTTCATAAAGGAGGAACCAGACACCGTTTTCATGTGGCTCCGAAGGACCAGCTATGCACAAACACATAGCAGCCCACGCGCATAGAGATATACATGAGATGTGTGTGTATGTACTTTTTATTATTTTTTAAAGCCTTTGCTAATTGTTTATTTTAAGTGCTTATTTGTTTTTTGAAAGACAGGGAGAGACAGAGCATGAGCAGGGGAGGGTCAGAGAGAGGGAGACACAGAATCTGAAGCAGCTCCAGGCTCCAAGCTGTCAGCAGAGAGCCCGACGCGGGGCTCGAACCCACAAACCGTGAGATCGTGACCTGAGCCGATGTCAGACGGTTAATGGACAGAGCCACCCCGGCACCCCTGTAACTTTTATTCTTGTGCACACATTCTTTTATCTGTATATTGGTATGATATATATGTGTAACTTACAGACATGTGAAACACGTAGATACGGAAAAAACAATGAGTGTACAGGGACACCTGGCTGGCTAAGTCAGCAGAGCATGCGGATCCTGATCTCAGGTTTATGAATTCAAGTCCCACACTGGGTGTAGAGCTTACTAAAAAAAAAAAAAGAAAGAAAAAAAAAATGAGTGTCCACACATATATATGGACATGCATATACATACATTATGTTATCATTGATTCAGATATATGTACATTTACAAGATATACATACGTAGTACATATAAACATATAAAAGAATAGGCTTATATATGTGCATATGCACACATTCTTTAACATGTTTATAAACATTATACATACACATAAAGTATTTTTAAATGAATATATTACATATAAATAATATATCCATAAAGAGAAAGATGATAGAGATAGTGATGGATGGGTGATAGATGATACATACATACGTACAAATAGAGACAGATGGATGGATGGATGGATAGACAGATAGACATGATGTATGGGTGTGTAAATGGATGGAAGAATAGACGGGTGATAGGTAGATAGATAGATAGATAGATACATAGATACATAGACAGATAGATAGATAGACAGACAGATAGATAGATATGACGGATGGATGGATGGATGGATGGATGGATGGATGGATGGATGGATGGAATGGACAGGTAGATAGATATACTGATGGATGGATATTGGATGGATAGATGACAGATGGATAGAAAGATAGATATGATGGATGGGTAGAGATTGCATCCACACACCACACATGTGTGTACAAAAACATGCATGCAGGCACACATACATACCACAGACTGTACACACATGTGTGCACATGTGCACATCACAATGCATCCAGACATTGCACATTCATGTACACGTACACAGCAATCCACTCTATCCATGTGTGCAGAACACAGCACATATGTCTGCACACAAGCCTGTGCGTATACCACATACGTACCTACAAATGCACACTCCACATGTGCATGCACACACACACGGTCCCGACACACCACACGTGCGCACACAGCATGCACACACATCACACACAGGCACGTGAGCCCATGAAAACAGGCGTGCCCCACACACATACAGCACATGTATGCACACGTGTTCGCTGGCTCACCCTGGGGAGGATCAGGTGGTCACATCTGCTCTACACATCTGAACACATGTGAGCAAACACAGGGACGGGGATCTGTGAGTCCCAGAACCTGAGCCTTGGGCTTCCTTCCTCAGGACACAGAAGGACACTCTTCCCAGACACTTTCCTCTTTGTGAAAACCGATTCTAGGCTGCTTCCAAGTCCAAACCCATTACACACAGGTATGCCTGCAGCTGTGAAAACATCACTATCCTAACTGACGTCAGGCGGCCCTCCGTCAGCTTTCCTTTCTTCTTCGGATCCAAATGGGAGAGTTCACGAAACGCCCCGCCTTAACCATCAAATATCAGCGTGTGCTCTGTGCTTGTAGGTCAGAGACCCAGAGGTGGGTCCGGCTGGATACACGCTGGACGCCCAATCCTCCCCAAATCCTCCCTGAAATAAAAATACAGAAGTAGATGGGGCGCCTGGGGGGCTCAGTCGGTTAAGCGTCCGACTTCGGCTCAGGTCATGAACTCAAGGTTCGTGGGTTTGAGCCCTGCATTGGGCTCTGAGCTGACAGCTCGGAGCCTGGAGCCTGTTTCAGATTCTGCGTCTCCCTCTCTCTCTGACCCTCCCCTGCTCACACTCTGTCTCTCACTCTCAGAAATAAATACAACACTTAAATATTTAAGAAAATATATATGGAAGTAAAACAAGCCCTCACAGCGTAAGAGGGTGTGGGGGTGGGTGGGACGTCCACTAAAAATGAGAAATTTCAACTTTGCGTGAGAGAAAGACCAAGTGACGAGCAGGTGAGGGCTGATGTCTGGAGCCCTGGGAAGGTCACAGCTTTGTGACTATGCTCAATACGATCCCTCGAAAGCACACGTTTGATACTCACAGAACGATCATTGTTCATTAGTGCATTATGTGTCCTCAACTCTGCCTTCTCCTGCTTGGCAAACACACAGGTACACACAAAACAGTGAGTTACTTATTGTACGGATTTCACCTCAGTTAAACACACACACGCACACACAGACACGCACACACACACACGAACAGCTAAGAACACAAAGCCATACACGTGTCGCCTCCGCATATTTATCCCGCCCGCGTCGGTGACTCACGCGTCATGTCGATCTGCCGTGAGCACGCGGCAGCCCCAACACCAGACCCCCAGCCTGCAGGGCTGGTGCAAAGGCCGACATTCCATCTGCCGCGTTGGAACCCGTGTCAACAGTGGGCAGAGCGCCCAAGGAACGCCTCCAGGACCAGGCACATCCCGTGCGAACGGACGCAGCGCCAGGCAGGGACGCGGGCTGTGGCCGACCCCGTGTCTTTTGTGTTCTCCCTCCCTGGCTGTTGGGACAACACCCATCTACCGTGATGAACCAGATCATATTTACTCAGCGTTCCAATAACATGCTTCGACCTCATGGGCTCTTTGGTATAGACTTAATTTTTTTTTTAAACTAAAGATGACTCTAGAGTGAGTAAAAGATCCCTTCTTCAGTCCTGGGGACTGAAGGACAAATTAAAAAAATATATATGGAGCAGAGACACCTGGGTGGCTCAGTCAGCTAAGCATCTAACTTGTTTTTGGCTCAGGTCATGATCCCACAGTTCATGAGTTCAAGCCCCGCATCAGGCTCTGCACTGAAGAGCCTGCTTGGGATTCTCTCTCTTCCCCTCTCTCTGTCCCTCCCCCATTGTGCACACACACTCTCTCTCTCTCTCAAAAAAAAAAAAAAAAACATTAAAAAATAATTTTTAAAAAATAGAACATAGGAGAATTTTAGGACATTGAGACGATTGTGTATGATACAATCATGGCAGACAGATGTCAGCATCCATTTTTTGGAACCCATAGGATACACGACACAAAAGTGAGGGACTTTAGTTAATAATAGTGAAGCCGTATGGACTGGTGAATTTTAACAAATGCACCACACCAATGCAGATGTTAGAAATAGACGAAAATGGGTGTGTGTAGGAAGAAACAGGACTTAGGTAAATTGTCCATACTTTCTGCTCGGTGTTTCTATAATCCCTGTCTCTGCTGATAAATAATGCCAGTTATTTTAAAAGTCGAATAAAGCTTTAAAGTAAAAACAAATAAAGTAATCGCCTCCATCTGCAAATTTGTTAGGCACACATCCCTTTATTTGCCCTCACAAACATTCAATGTGGAAAGGAATATATTGGATCATTACAAGAAAGAAAACATTGTAAATGATTGTTGATAGATGTTCTCCAAATTTACCAAGCTGATCCTTTCTCAAAACTCACAAATACTGAGGAACACCTGGGTGGCTCAGTCGGTCAAGCGTCCGGCTTGGGCTCAGGTCATGATCTAACAGTTCGTGGGTTCGAGCCCCGCGTCGGGCTCTGTGCTGACAGCTCGGAGCCTGGAGCTGCTTCAGATTCTGTGTCTCCCTCTCTCTCTGAGACCCTCCCCTTCTCATGCTCTGTCTCTCAAAAATGAACAAATATTTTTAAAAATTTAAATACAAATATTGAATCATTATGTTATACAAATATAACTCATAGAGTGTTATAGGTCACTTACACCTGGATAAAGGGACATCTCTTAGCAAATACATTAATTCTCTGCAAAGGCTGGTATTTCTAAATACTATCCAATTTTTTTTTTTTCCCACATTCAAGTTTCCATGAACTTTAAAGGAAAATGTGCTCAGGATACAACATTCTTAAATTTCCTAAATGCTGTTTCCTGTACTTAAAAAAAAATCTGTATTTTAAATTACCTTTTCCTGGGGCGCCTGGGTGGCTCAGTCAGTTAAGAATCCGACTTGGACTCAGGTCATGATCTCAGGGTTCGTGGGTTCGAGCCCCGCGTCGGGCTCTGTGCTGACAGCTTAGAGCCTGGGGCCTGTTTCAGATTCTGTGTCTCCCTCTCTCTCTGACCCTCCTCCCGCTAATGTTCTCTCTCTCTCTCTGTCTTTCTGAAAAACAAATAAACATTAAAATTTTTTTAATAAATAATCTTTTCCTATTCAATAATGACAAAATGCTTTTTTTAAAAAAACCCCAAAAGATATTTATCTAAAATGATTAACTCCCCCTTCACCACTCTCCTCTATTTCCACACATGAGTGGAATTTGGGTTTCAGGGACACTGAAGGGGCTCAGACATTGGGAAAAGAAACTTCAGCGTAATGAGGAATAACATCTGTATTTGCATAACGCAAAGNTGAGCCGAAGCCTGATGCTTAACCGACTGAGCCCCCCCCTCCCCGGCGCCCCAGATCCTCACTTCTAGGTAACAAACAGAAAACAGACCAAACTGCAGGAAATTCACAAGGAAAGGCCTAGAAAGAGAAGCAGATTCATCCTCACCGTACATGCCTGGCCCTGGGGGACTCGGGTCAGTGTCGCACAGGCTTGTGCCAAAGTTCCTATCAGACTCTCTTCCCTCTTAGCAGCATTAATTTGCGAAGGTTCACGCAGATCTGTCTCCTAGGGGCACATGCCCGACAGGCTGGGCTACAACCCGAAGGCAATGTCTGTCTCCAAAAGTGGCCCAGATCACGTCTTCTGGAGAAAGGACCCAAAGGAAGCAATTCGGGACACTCCCCATGGGCGGGGCTCAGATGGCCCATCCAAGCAGTTCAGCTGGGCTCGGAAGCCCGTGGGTGCCTCCTGCGAGGTCTGTGTTCTCAGCGCCTTGACCTGGGAAGGGCCCAGGATGTGCTCTGTAATGTCCACCTGCCATTATTATCATTATGACTGTTATTACTATCTGCTCTTCCAAACTGGACACCACGTGGAACTATACAATCACTGGACCATGGTTCTTTGAACAGGGAAACACCTTTCAGAGCCATTGCATTGAAACTGAACCCATAGGGGCGCCTGGGTGGCTCAGCCGGTTGAGTGTCCGACTTCGGCTCTGGTAATGATCTCACGGTTCGTGGGTTCGAGCCCCACGCCGGGCTCTGTGCTGACAGCTCGGAGCCTGGAGCTGCTTCAGATTCTGTGTCTCCCTCTCTCTCTCTGACCCTCCCCTGCTCATGCTGTCTCTCTCTCTCTCTCTCTCTCTCAGAAATAAAACATTAAAAATTAAAAAAAAGAAAAGAAACAAACTGAACCCATAAGCCATAGCCTACCCTGAGGAAGGTAAAGCTCTAAGCCTGGATGACTCATCTATATATTTCATCATAGTCAACATACCCAAGCAGAGACCAGTGACTACATTTACAAGACTATCTCCTTTTTATGCTTATTACTGTGAGGCATTGGGTTATCTCACACCCACCCCGGGATATATTAAAAATAGACAGCACTGGGGCGCCTGGGTGGTTCAGTCGGTTAAGCATCAGATTTCGGCTCAGGTCATGATCTCACGGATTGTGGCTTCCGGCCCCGCGTCGGGCTCTGTGCTGACAGCTCAGAGCCTGGAGCCTGTTTCGTATTCTGTGTCTCCCTCTCTCTCTGACCCTCCCCTGCTCATGCTGTCTCTCTCTCTCTCTCTCTCAGAAATAAATAAACTGAAAAGTTTTTGTTATTTAAATAAAATGGACAGTACGTATGTCTCACTGTGCTTCCTTAGTATGTCTGTGCAACGCCCGTACAAATGTCCCAGCGGATTAGCTCCAAAGCAGAGAACAAAATCATGTGGCTTCTTTTTATGATCTTAGCATTTCTGTCTTTCAGAAGAAGTGAAACACTTAAAATTATTGCGCACAGAGAGCGTGCTAGGCATGAATCAGCATGAAAGCCACACTATCGTGCACGAGCCTGCCAAGAGCAACTCATTGTGTTTGGCAACGAGATGGGGGAAAAATAAGTGAGTTGCTATTTATTTGCATAGACTCATGATAATTTCCCCCCGTGACATACATTATTGATAGTTTGGAGAGTCCTGTAGTATATATTTGAATTTTCTGTTGGAAGGAAAGGAGGAAGCAAGGAAAGAAGAAAGAAGGAAAGGAAAAAAGGAAGGAAAGGGAGAGACGGAGGGAGGGAGGGATGCACACCCTGAGGCACACATTCTGCATCCAGAGACCAACAGCCTCTGTGTCCTGTGTGGCCCCTCACGTGGCATCATTGGGCTGCGTGTGCTGCCTCATCCCTGCCCCACAACGTGGTGAGAGCATTCCCGTGGACTCAGCGTGTCCAGCGCCTCTGGACCAAAGTGCAACCCCTTTGTCTCCCCGGACTCTTCTCATGAGTCTTTGTGCCTCACAGTCTATCATCTCAGCTTCCTTCACGCTCTGAGAGGCCCTCCCGGGTCTCCTGGGGACCCAGACCCTTGGGCATCCTTACCCGTCGCTCTACTTTCAAGACATTGTCCCGGGAAGTCACTTACATCCTCTGCCCTCACGGCTACAGGCCCCCTCGGCGTCCTCTGTCCAATTTCCGAAGCAGCGAGTCGAGAAGCAGCAGCCACAGTCGGACCTGTGCAGGCTACTTACGTCTGATGCTGACGGATGACGCCCCTCCATCTACTGAACACGTTCTGATAGCTGAGGTGGCGAGGCTCACAAGTGAAAGGGTGCGTGGAGCCTCACAGGTGCCCTTGACTCCCTCCTTGTCTACGGGAGATTACGGGACATGCAGGTTTACAAACAGAAAATTGGAAGGTGCTGTGTTAAATATGGCTGCATAATACTCATTCTCTCTCTGTCTGTCTTGCAAACCGCAGAGACATTGGCATTAAAGAGGAAACCAAGGACAGACGGAAAGAATGTGCGAGGAGGTGGCAGATAATAGATGACCCCTGGACAGTTATGGTTGATGCCTTGGTGGCTGGAAGGAAGGGACGAGAAGGAGAAGCTAGTGACAGGTAGGGAAGCCGACAAGAAAGAAGCTTCAGAACTCTGGAAATCGCGCGACTTGGACGCAGCAGGTGGCTCTCAAGGTGTGGACAGAGGTTGGGCTGAAAACAGGAGATTTGGATAAAGTCGACGTGCTCCATCCATACCGTGGAGAATGACTCGGCCGTGAAGAAAGAGCAGGTCTCTCACACCCGCTACCACGTGCGTGGATGGACCTTGAGGACACGGCGCTCCGTGAGGGATGCCAGACACACAACAGAGCATCGGGCATGATTCCATTTAAATGGACCATCCGGAAAATTTATACAGTGAGAAAGATTCAGGGGCTGGCAGTGTGTGGGAAATGGGGAGCAATTTCCTGACATCCCCGGTTTGGATAGTGATAAACGTCGTCTGGGGCTGGAGAAGATGCTGGATGCCCAGCACTGTGATTGTACTAAACCCCACACGATCGCTCAGTCTATAATGCTTACTTTCATGTGCTGAATTGCACCTAATAAAAGGAAGACGGAGAAAGAAAGGCTGCACATTGCACGTTGAAATACCCTGTCTCACCCTCTCGCTGGGCATCCAGAGAGAATTTGTTACAAGTCCCTGCATGAGGAAGTGAATGACCCTAAAGGAAAGTTCCAGAGACAGGAAAACATGGAAGTCACCCAGAAACGGCCACACGTGTACTCTGTCACCAAGTACCAGTGTCCCCGGGTGGCTTACACAGGCAGGGGGCCTCGGAGCCAGCACAGAAGAGCCCAGAATCGCCAGGCACTTAAGGAAAGCCTCCGATATGCAAAAGAGATGCAAAACCAAACAGCTGCTCGAAGGGAATCAGAAAGAGACCCTACAGGCTTCACAGAAGCTGCAAAGACAACATGGCATTCTCACGGAATTCGCTCGGAAATACGAATTGGGCAGTATTAAAAAAGATAGGAGCATAAGAAAGAGCTCTTGGAATTTATAAGACACGGCAAAAACAGGCATTCACACCATGACTGCGTGATAGAAATAAGCAAGTCATCTAGAGAAAAAAAAGAGGAAGAAATAACACAAAGAGACAGAAAACCGAACGCAGAAAGTGGGAAAGAAGAGAAATCTAGCTGCCCTAACATCTGAAAAATGGGAGTTTCAGGGGAAAAAAAGAAAGAGACAATGAAGGATTGGAATGATGAATCTGACAGTCCAAAAAATGTTCCAGCATGGAAGGATTTGAGTGTGGACTCAAGGGACCTGTTGTGACAGAGAGGAAGTTAGGTGCGACCTGGAGCAGGCGGTAAAGGCAGGTCCAGGGACCCCCCCACCCACGCCCGCGAGCCTGCATCACCTGCCTCTTTGGGGCAGAATCCTGTTCAAATGCTTAGAAACAACGCCGAAACAGTGTTCAGTTTTTTCTGTTTCAAACGCAGGTGATTCAAGGGGGAAGACACACAAGTAAAGATGGCGGCATCTTAGTTTTACCCAATTCAAGGTATTTCAAATAAAAGCAGCAACAACCAAAAAATGACGGGTTACTTTGCTGCATAGGAGTCTCTATGTTTCCCAAGAGTAAAGCGAATCGAGTCTTCCGTACAGTGTCTGAAGTCGGTTGTTTAAATGCCTGCCCCCGTCCCCACCAAGGCAGAGGCAATGATAGGTTTGTCGTCTTTCTCAGAAATGTCACAGAATCCCTTGGAGGAAAGTCTCTACTGAAAGTTGCTTCACTGTCTCTAGTCCGTCCGTAAAGCGCTTGTGCTCCTTCATCGGTAATAATAATTGCGTTATTATCTGGCCATTGCATGGGCAGCAGCCTTTATGAATGAAATGAGGGGAAAACTCTATGAGAACATGGATCCCAACACGGATGCAACCTTGCAAAATACAAGTCCCTGCCCACAGGACAAGGTCTGCGTGGGTCTCAGACCCGAGACTCAATGAGGGTTTCCAACCTGCCATGGGTGACCCGGTACAAGCCACCCAGTGTGACCCAGCAGGCTCTGGGTCTTCGGAAAAACACCAACCAGCCAACCAACCAATGGAACAAGTCTGTACCAAGTGCCATGTCATTTTCCAGCGTGTGGCTCACAAGTCCGATGGAAATAAAGACGTGTCTCCAGCTCAGGACAGAGCCTGTGGCCAGGACCTGCCTGTTTTCACAGAACCAGATGCCTGGAAGATTGAGGGCAGAGATAAGGAGAGAAAGGTTCACGTTGGAAAGATCTGATAAACACCAAGTCAACAGGGTGTGGTAGTAACTGCATTCTGAAAAACAGAAGAAAGGCAGAGATCACTTCTGAGTTAGGACCCGAGGGGGTTAAACAGAAATGTGGGTTTTGTGTTTTTTGATTTGCTTTTCAACATTGAGAAAGGGAACCAGATTGCTCAGGGGAGGCTGGAAAGAAATGAATTCACTTTTTATTATTTTTCACTCTATAAAATCAATTTTAGACTCTGAGCTTGTACAAAGAAATAAGAACTAAGAAAATCTTAGAAGCACATACTATTGCCTTAATGGTCAAGACTCAGGTCCAATCAAGACCACATAATATGCCCTGGTTTGGTTATGAGCTGAATTTTAGATTATCTTATTAACAGATGCAAATAAGGAAAACATGCACTTATCAAATAAACACTGAATTGTTTTCACTTTGAGAAAGGCAAAATACTTCTAGAAGAGCTCATGATGTGGAGTCGACTTGATTTCTTGCCTAGAGAAAGATCAAAGTCAACATACTTGACTGATGTCCAGTCACATGTAGGATATGTTGAAAGATTTAGTCATAGTCCACTAATTTCATTTTTTGTCTTAATTTGTGTTTTTTTTTTTTAAGTTCCTTTCTTTATTTTTGAGAGACGGACAGACAGACAGAGTGCCAGGAAGGGGCAGAGAGACAGGGGGAGAGATAATCCCAAGCAGGGTCCACACTGTCAGCACAGAACCCAATGTGGGACTTGATCTCACGAACCACGAGACCATAACCTGAGCCTAAGTCGGACCCTTAACCGACATTTCCACCCAGGCGTCTCTTAATTTGTTCTTAATTTCATGATTTGTGTTTACTGTCTATTAGTCCGCTGTGTGGGTATCACATGGTTTACTGAGATATTTTTTTTTCCTCTCAATGACCATTTGGATGGTTTATGGTCTTTGGCCACCATGAATATTGATGCCGTGAGCATATTCATATATGCCTCCCGGTACAGCTTTGAAGAGTTTTTAGGATTAAGCCATCAGCACAATGCCTCGTCTTCACAAAGTAATGCCGCGTGGTTTCCCCCAAAGAGCCGTACCGATTTGCACATCTGTAGGCAGATTCTGTGAGTTGCCTGCCTCCACGTGCGTGCCCTGCTTTGCTACTCTCAGACGGCACGGGGGGGTTCGACTGCGAGCCACTTCCCTCCGATTGTGAGTTACATCGCCTCTCCTTTGAAATGCCATTGGAGGCTCTCACTCATCTTTCTGCAACTATGTGGTCTTTTCACGTCGACCTGAAAGAGTTCTTTATGTTCAAGGAATACTAACCTTCTATTAATCCTTTACAGCAAATATGTTCTCCCCGTCTACACCGTGTGGTTTCACTCTTTAACTGGGGTCCTGAGGCAAAGAAGTTCTTAACTGTCACTTGGTCCACTATATCACTTTCTCAGTGGCTGCTCCTTCTTGTCTCTTGGGGGAAGAAATCCTGCCTTTGTGCAAGGTCGTAAATGTATTTGCTTGTATTTTCCTCTAAAAGGGTTTGAGTTTGGCCTTTCATACTTAGCTGCTTAAGCCGGATAGCCGAGACCTTTAAAGCTTGGCCTTGCTCCCTCTGGATAACCCATTGTCCAAAACACCCTGTTGAACAGCCCATCGTTTTCCCACCAGAACACCAAAATGCCTTCCATCAAAGGCCTTCAATCCCACCAACCACGCTGCACTGCAATCAAGCTACGGATTCTTGAACAGAAACTTGATATGGGCAGGGAAGAGTCTCCATGTGATTTTTCTTCCTCAAACTTAGTTTTAGTAGTATCGGCTGTTTGCATATAAATTCATTTTATTTTATTTTATTTTACTTTATTTTATTTTTTATTTTTTAAGGACTTTAAGTAATCTCTACACTCAACATAGGGCTCAAACTCACTACCCAGAATCAAGACCTGCACCCTCCACCCACCAAGCCAGCCAGGCGCCCCTGCATCTAAATTTCAAGGTCAGATTCTCAAGCATTGGAAAAAACTATTGCTGTCACTATGTTTAAAGTGACAGAAAGAGACAGAGAGAAGGTGCCCTCAATTTGATGCGTCTTCACGCTACCAATTTTTTTCAAACTTTGAATATGATAGGTTTCTGGAATGATATTCTTCAGTCACGGCTGTCACAGCACATGAAGCAAAGAGCTTTGTAGTTTTCTTCATTTGTCCTTACATTTCTGTGGGTGGAATAATCCCATTATAGTTATTATAAGTTGCTCATTTTCTATTACCTTATAAAATATAAGATTATAATTATGTACTATGTATCATAATGTATAGTATGTAAAATAATATGACTATGTTATATGTATTGTGTCATAACACATAATTATAATTTTTATTGTGAGTATATGTTGTATATATACTATATAATATATAGTATATATATTACATAGTGTAAGGACTATAATTATATATTATGTAATAAGTATTATGTAGTACATATTGTAATATGTAATATAATATAGTATTATACAATTTTATTATATATGAGTATAAAACATAATTATGTATTACATAATATATCATATATAGTATATGATATATGTTAATTATATATTGTATAATGTTATATATTATAATAAATAATATTTTGTATTTGTATAATATATGATATATTATATATTCTAATTATGATGTAGTATAATTATACATAATATGTTATAGTACAGTATAATACTATGTGATGCATTACATAGTATTATATATTATAGTATATGATATATAATATTATATAGTAATATATAATACATTATAATTACATGTTATAGTATATTACAATTATATAATAAATTAAAATAATCATAACTTAAAAATAATAATATATAATTGTGATAGATTATAATATATAATACATATTATTACAATATGTTATAATGTATAATCTAATCTAATAATAATACTAAATATTCTTGTGCTGCTATATTAAACTGAAATTCACTTTATTTATTGACTTTGTAAATGATAGTTTGCTAAACTCTGCTTAATTCTATGTTTTATCCAGAAGTTGCTTTTAGGGGGGTAATTGTTTATACACGTATAGAAAGCACCTTCTGTAAACATATGCTCCTTTCCAATGCTTGTATTTATTTTTTTCTTGCCGGGGTCTGGTTGTACTGTCTAGAGCCCCAGGACCCCGTCAGGTTGAAATGATGGTGACAGCTATCCTTGGCTTGGTCCTGACTTATAAGGAGATCGCTTCCCAAATTTCACTATTTAGTATGTGATGTCCAATAAGTTGACTTATAGAAAGACTTTCTCAATTTAAGAGAAGTTTTGTTTATTCGTGGTTTTTAAAATCACAAATGGACGCTCAATATTATCAATGCAATTTTCTCCATCAGTTGATATATGAAACATTTGTTTTTATTTTGTTCTGGTTTCTCCTTTAATCTGTTAATATTTAATGTGCAATTGCAAGCTAATGTTGAACCTTACATTCCCGATATAAAACGAATTCACTGAATGGCTTCCTTAAATTGTTCTGCTAAGACTTTGCTTTGCAATACGAAATTTTTACTCACAAAGAATGAGATTGGTCTGTTATTGTTTTTCCCAAGGTGGTTTTGTTTTTTTGTTTTTTTGTTTTTTTACTGGGCTTTGGTCTAAAAGTATTTCCAGCCTCATAAAATACTGTGGAGATGTTATTTCTTTTTTCTCTTGCCTGGAGGAGTTCAGGTAATACTGGAATTTTCAGCAACCTGATGAGATCACCCAGGGATGGCATTTTCTTGGCGGGAAGGCTTTTAACCACTGATTCAATTTGTGAAAATGCCACGATACTATTGAGGTTTTATATACCTCCTTGAGCCCGTTTTGGTAAAACAAGTTGTGTCGAGTTTTTAAATGTACCGGGACACTTATTCGTATCATTACTTCGTTTTCCTTGTAAACATGCTGTCTCTCAAGTTCTGTCTCCTTTTTATTCTTGGAATTATTCACCGGCACCTTCTATTTTGTTTTTATTTTCAATATTGCCAGAATGTTGCTGCTTCCACGATTTCTGTCTTATTTACTGTACTTTACTTTTCATGACAAATTAAAATTTTACGTAAAATAATATTGATGTGTAAGAAGGACAATGTAAAAGAGAACAGATTGAGAAAAATATTTTAATGTTTTTATTATTTATTTTTTAGAGAGAGAGAGAAACAGAGAGGGCTCAAGTAGGGCAGGGGCGGAGGGAGAGGGAGGCACAGAATCTGAAGCAGGCTCCAGACTCTGAGCTGTCAGCACAGAGCCTCATGCAGGGCTCGAACCCATGAACTGTGAGATCATGACCTGAGCCGAAGTCGGACGCTTAACTAATTTTTAAAACTAAATTTTAGGGGCGGATGGGTGGGTCAATCAGTTAAGCATCTGACTCTTGATTTTGACTCAGGTCATGATCTTAAGGTTGGTGGGTTCGAACCCCACGTCGAGTTCTGTGCTGACAGCTTGGAGCTTCATTGGAATTCTCTCTCTCTGCTCCTCCCCAGCTTGTTCTTTCTCTGTCTCGTGAAATAAATAAATAAAAACTTTGAAAATCAATAAAACTACATTTTAATGTAAAATAAAATTGGAGGGGCGCCTGGCTGGCTCCGTCCATAGAGCATGTGACTCTTGATCTTGGGGTCATGGGTTCGAGCCCCATGCTGGGCATAAAGGCCACCTAACAAAAATTAAATAGTAAATAACCTTTAAAAAATAAAATTAGGGGCTCCTGGGTGGCTCAGTCGGTTAAGCGTCCGACTTTGGCTCAGGTCATGATCTCAAGGTTCGTGGGTTCGAGCCCCGCGTCGGGCTCTGTGCTGACAGCTCGGAGCCTGGAGCCTGCTTCAGATTCTGTGTCTCCCTCTCTCTCTGACCCTCCCCTGTTCATGCTCTCTCTCTGTCTCAATAATAAATAAAAACGTTAAAAAATTAAAAAATTAAAAAAATTAAATACACGTTATTAAATGTTTAAAAACTTCATGTTTATTCCACCGAAAGCTCTTCAAGGTGACCTCTGGGGACTGCACTTGCTGACGTGCGCACCGAGTAGCCAGAAACGGAACTTGCAGATATTTCCTTGGGAGGCCAGGATTCTGTCCGTAAACACAAGGGTCCATGGGGTGTGGATGACACACATTCGCCCAGTGTGAAGGCCGCGCTCTTCTTTCTTCTCGCGGCGCGTTTGGACAGAAGGGACACTGCCTCACGCTCTCGGGGAAGCGTCCTGTGCCTGGAGGCTGAAGCAGGGACAGGGGCCCTGAGTCCCTTACCGGAGACTCCTGTCACTCAGCCACAATGCAGATGGCAGAGGGCCCTCGGTCCCTTCTGCTTTGTGCTCATACGTCTGTCCCCACGTGGCTGATGGACCCAAAATAGCAGCGGTGAGTCCCCAGTGAGAGAACACTCTGGAAGGGAATTAACCCTGGTTCCTGGAGCTCTGGACGTGGGCTCCAGCACTCGGGGGTGATGCTCTGTGGCTCCCAGCTCCTTCGGGTGGAGGACAGGGGTCTGTGCTGGCTTCCAGGGGGGCCTGGGGGGGGGGGCCGAGGGCAGCAGGAAGGGGCCTGGGCACAGAGCACTGCAAGCCTCAGTCTCCCCAGAAGCACATGCCCATCTTCGGGCTGATGCAGGGGACAGGGGGCCGTCTGAGCCTCGGCGTCCACACCTGTGTCTCCCGAGCACGTACCCATCACGTCTTTGTGTGCAGCGCTGGCTCCCTGCTCCTTCTGCATGTAGTCACTGCTTCGTCTGCCTCCAGTCTGAGTCTTTGTAAAAACATCGCTTTACGTAGAAGCTGCTGCACCTTCGTGAGGACCCAGCGTCACGCCCGCTATGTTCATGCCCCTCGAGCTCTGCGACCACGGTCGGCACACGGTCCATACGGCGGAATAAGGAGCCGGGAACCAGCCAACAAAACCAACACCAAACAGGCTATACAACAACACCAAAAACCCACTCTTTCGCCCCAGAAGCCACTGTAATTGCCCCGTGAATGCCGGGGAAACACCACGCATTCCTTTCCTCGTGGAGAATGAGCTCTCTTTATCTGGAAAACTCCTGATTATATAGTCATTAGATTCGTAATGGCACTTTTATTATGCACCAGATTAGGCGGTTCACGTAATCTTAGCAACCGTTGAAATCTGTATTAAAACCGTGTAATCGCTTGGGGAGGGCCACGTGGAACAGAGCCGCCGCTCTGGAACACGTAGATGCTAAAGAAACTGTCCCCCACCCTCCAGGACGACCAACCCAAAGGATCCTTTCGACAGTGAAGAAGGGTCTCGGCAGTGACTGCTGCTCAGAGGATCCTTTCCCAGAAAAACGTGGAACAGAAAAAAAAAATTGGCTGATGTAAGAGTTTTGAGTGAGCATTTCGAGTGTTTGGTTGGTCGTGAACGGACCGATCGTCAGGCAGTGGGATTTGATCTGAGTCTGTCTGAAGGAAGCATCACGTATTGTATCCTTGAGCAGAAACGCATGCTGAGAAAAACGTCTGTGCTTCCTGCTCGGCGAAAACGCTGAAGACCGTGGGTGTGGCCGGCAGAATTCTAAGGGGGCCCCAACTTGAAGGTGCCATGGGGGGCCCCCAAAATGTATGCCCACTGGGAGCCCGCGAACAGAACCTTATTTGGAAACAGGGCCTTTGCAGATGTAAGTGTAGGATCTGAGATGAGACCATTCTGGATGAGGGTGGCCCTGAATCCCATGGGGTCCTTATATCAGAAGACGAGACGCAGACACAGAGGAGAAGCCATATCAAGACGGAGGCAGAGACGGGGAGACGCGGCCACGAGCCCGGGGACCCTGGACCCCAGGAGCTGGGAGAGGCGGGAAGGACCCTCCCCTGGGGCCTCAGGAGGGAGCTCAGCCCCGCCCCCTGCGTCTCAGGGGTCCTGCCCCCTGCATCTCAGACGTGTGGTCTCCAGAGCTGGGAGATGACAAATTTCCGACTTAACTTCTTTTCTTCTTCCCATGTACCTGCCTCTCCCCCCCAGCTGCCCTCTCTACCTCTTGCACCTTTGAGTCTCCCCAGCGGTTTCGTGTGCACAAGGCTCTTCTCCCAGCTCTAAGCACAACGGGGACCTCTGCTTCTGCAGAAATAAACGGCATTCGTCCGCTGGACGGAGACTGGGCGAAGACAGACTGGGTCGTTCCCACACAGAAGCCGACCGCCTGCGGGTAGAAGTCCCCAATCCAGGTGTAGGTTGCAGGGTTCGCTCCGTCTGGGGGTTTTAGGACACAATCAGTCCCAAGGCTTTCTCCAGCTTCTGCGGCTCTGCAGACCACGCCTGGCCGTCTGTGGCTTGCACACGACCACCAGCACCCGTCTCCCCCTTCGTCTCCCCGTGTGTGTGCGTCCCTGTATCCAGGGCCCCCGTATATAAGGACTCCAGCCCCCTCCCCGATGAACTCACTGTAACTTCTTACACCCGCAACGCCCCCTTTTCCAAATCGAGTCAGCTTCTCAGTGGCTGCGGGTCGGGACTTCCACACGCAAAAACGTGGGGAGACGGACGGGGGGACGAAACTCAGCCCATCACATACCCTTTGATGAAGAAACCCCTGGCGTTGAAATGAGCAGCTTGTCAGCCACCCGGGAGCAAAGCTCATTCCAGAAGCTCCTTCCACGGTGAAATATCCCCAAACCGAACGCCAGAGCCACACGGCAGATGGCCTGTTGGGCGTTTTCTCTGCCTCCCGGTGCATTGCAAACACACAGCGCCCCGGGCCTCACCCCGCTTCTTAGGAATTTGAATCGCCTGGGGTGCGGCTATTTTCAACAGCCGGCCAGGTGCCAGGTGTTCGCCCGTGTGTGGCAGGGACGCCAGGGGTCCCGGGCCTGCGGGGAGCTCACAGCTCCGAGCCGGCCCCCAGCCAGCTGGGGCACCATTAATGGGAAGAATGTTCCAGGCCTGGAGGCACTCGGGTCGTTGCATGAGTCACGACAGATGACGAGCACCGGCCAGACACGCCTGTCACCTGGGGCCCGTGGCTTTAATTACCGGCTGCTTTACAGTCGCCAAACAAACACGGTTTCCAAAGAAATACAAATTTTCCATCCACGAGGATTAAAAACTGCACAGGCTTATGGGGCGCCTGGGGGCTCCGTGGGTGAAGTGTCACAGTTTGTGGGTTTGAGCCCCGAGTAGGGCTCTGTGCTGACAGCTCAGAGCCTGGAGCTGCTTCGGATTCTGTGTGTCTCTCTCTCCCTGACCCTCCCCTGCTCACACTCTGTCTCTCTCTGTCTATCTCTCAAAAATGAATAAACATTAAAGAAAGGAAGGGAAGGAAGGAAGGAAGGAAGGAAGGAAGGAAGGAAGGAAGGAAGGAAGGAAGGAAGGAAGGAAGGAAG
>NW_024080886.1:362628-381685 GCF_003009895.1 Hyaena hyaena
AAAGACAGAAGGAAAGAAAGACAGAAGAAAGAAGGGAAGAAGGGAAGAAAGAAAGACAGAAAGAAGGAAGGAAGGAAGGAAGGAAGGAAGGAAGGAAGGAAGGAAGCTTTAAAATTTTCAAAGCAATACATACACGTTGGTGTTCATCTCCCCTCCTCCCTTCTCTGGCTCCGAGCTCCTAAAACTCTTGGAATTCCTGAGTGATAAGATGGGAAAGTGTCCTTTGTTGTGCGGACAAGGTGACTCTGGAAAGGCCCTGGGGATGGGGGCTGTTACCAGGACAACCAATTGTGGGATTAAAGGGATGGAAGTTTCTGCCCCACCCGTTGGAGCTTGAATCAATTGCCGGCGGCCAATGACTTAATCAATTCTACGGACCCAGGATGAAGGCTCCAGAAAGTCCCAGAAGGACGGGGTTCGGAAGCTCTCGGGTCGGGGGGCCAGGGCGCTTTCCCTGGCCTCTGAGCCCCACCCCAGGCTCCAGGCGGACAGAAGCTGCCCTGTTCCGGAGCTCGGCCCCCGGGTCTCTGCGCGGGCAGGTGACTGATCTAGGAGCCTCTGTCCCTCTCTGATACCGGGACCCAACCGACTGGGTGAACGGGTTTCCCTGAGTCGCTCGACGGAATTGATGCAACCCACGGGGGGCAGGGGGGTGGTCTTGGGAACGTCCCATCTACAGCTGGCTCGTAGAAGCACAGATCCCAACCTGGACAGGCATCCGCGGCGCAGGACTGAGTCCCTACCCTGTGGGATCTGATTGCTTCGCCAGGCGGGCTGGGTCAGACCCGAGGTGCATTGACGCCCCCCAGGCGGGGTGTGGAAGCCGGTCGTCTGGGGAGCCCCCGCCCCGCACAGACGGTTTCTGTGATAGGTGTAGTCGGGGATGGCTGGGGGCTCAGAGCCGCGGTCCAAGAAAGGATTCTCGCACACGTTTCTGCTGCAAAATGTGATTTTATTAAAGCACGGGGACAGGACCCCTGGGCAGGAAGAACTGCACGGGGTCGCAAAGAGTGACTGGTTACGTACAATGAAGTTGGGGAGGTAAAGTCAAGGCGTGGGGGCGGGGGGCTCCAGAAGGACTTTGATCTGCTAACAACTCCTCAGATACTCAGATCCTGGAAGGCGTCCACATTCGGAGAGTGCGGGCTTCCCGGAGAAACGTTCTACTCTGTACTTCGCTCAACTGTCTGTGGATGGGCTGCCCCTTAGAAGGAAATTTAAGGTTCCCTGTCATTGACTTCCTGCCTTTGTTTCCCCACGTCACTGTGGAGGGGACGATGATGTTGGGGCTCCAGGACACAGTCTATGGGTTCCTGGAGGTGAGGCTATTGAGAAGATGGGCTTGTTCTTCTCATTTGCTAAGACATAAACTGATGGAGACTCATGTGTGCATGACTGACCTCGATCGGTTAACCATTGGTTTTCTCACCTCTCCGGCGTCCTTGGGCAGCGGGCAGTGCCTGAGGAATGTCACCCCCCCCCCATGGGGCTGGGCTAGCTCCTACTTGGCCCTCAGGTCGCCTTATGCCCCCACAGTACACCCTCCGGCCCTATGATCCTGGGTTTGAACACGTTCCCGGCCACGGCCAAAGAAGCATTGCCCGACGACTTACGTGGGTTATCCACACACCTGCCCGATTTGGGGTGTCTCACTTGCTCCCGTTAACTGCCCCAAGAACACAAATTCGTCAAGGCAAAGGTCTCCTTTAAGCTATTAACCAGTCACGCAGCACCTCACCTAGCAAGGAGAGGGAGCCCCAAGGAGACGTGAGACTTGGAAAGTTTTTGTCGGAACGAGGGTGGGGCGTGGAGGCCAAGGTCACCTTCTCCTAGGGGACGGGCAGGAGGTCTCATTATGTGGGTCCCCTCATCTTTCTTTGGGGGGGAGCTGGATGGAGAGGGCTCGGGTGACAGATTCCCTCCTCGCGGTTTAATCAGAACACGCATTCCCAACTGGCCAGTTAAGACTTCATTTCCAAGGGAGGTTGAAACTGCATCGGGAGACGTATGAAGCCTCAGCTTGGTGACTCCATTTGGGGCTTTCACGGAAGCACGCCCCAAATATCAGCCCCCCCTGCATCCGGGGTGTGGCATGGAGACACATGCTGGACATGAGACCCCAACCAGAGAATTGGGAACCCCGCCCCCCAGAACCAAGGTAGCTCAGCCACGATCAGAGTTGATGATTCTCACACGCTCTGCATATCATCCTCACTTCTCAGGAACAATTACTCACCACCGAGGGCCATCTTGCTCCCAAGGACACTGGCAAGGTTGCAGGTATTTTGGTTTTCACGGCAGTGGAAGAAGGGAGTGCTTCTGGCTTGTGGAGGGTGCAGACCAGAGACGCTGTTCAACAGCCTACGATACACAGGATACCCTCTCGCATCCACCCCCACCATCTTCATGGCACCGACGTTACAGCTGACTTCGCACACTGTGCTCACTTCTTTCCTCTAAGGGCTGTGTTTTAGGCCTTCTTGTCCAGAGATATAAAATGTCTGTGCAACTTTCTCTACCGCTCGGAGCGGTACAGAAATACTGGAAATACTGGAAATTCCAGAAATACTGGAAATGCGTGACTCTTACGCATGCACTATTTAGACTCTTTTTTTCTTCTGTTGCTTGATTTCTTGGGAACATTTTTTTCCACTCGAATATCCAAACCATGTTTTAGGAAATGCACTTGGGTTTGCAAATACATTTTCATAATAATGTGTCTGAGTAGAGCTCACGACTGTATTTCTCTATGCAAAAATAGACAGTCAAGCCACTTGGTGAAATCACACCATTTTTCCCTAAATAGTCTTATGGCTATTAAATAATTTAAATGAGCTTTTAAAATTCCCAGAAATGAAATGTTAGTTCCAGACAGTTTTGTAGAAGACACCAAATGCACTCTCTTTTTTTAAAATTTTTTTTAAATTTTATTTATTTTTGAGACGGAGAGAGAGAGACAGCATGAGCAGGGGATGGGTAGAGACAGAGAGGGAGACACAGAATCTGAAACAGGCTCCAGGCTCTGAGCTGTCAGCACAGAGCCCGATGTGGGGCTCCAACCCACAAACCCTGAGATCATGACCTGAGCAGAAGTCGGACTTTTAACCGACTGAGCCACCCAGGTGTCCCCCAAATGCACTCTCAAAAACAAAAACAAAAACAAGAAAACCAGATCATTTCAATAAATGGAGACTATTTTCATAAAAGTCAAAATTATTTTATGAGTATCATTCTTAGCAACCTCAGAATGGGAGGGACTCTCTTAATCCGGTAATCTAGTTTTGTTGAAAAGCAATCATTTTCCTTGTTGGAAGAGCCATGATTCATATTGCGTTTAGGTAATCAATACGTAACTGGTGGTTTGGGCTAGAAACGCAGCCCTATGCTATCTGGTGGTGTGCACGTTACTTAGACTACAGCCTCTACGGGGCAATTGAAGTTTCTTCAAGTTAATGAAAAAAGAATGTTTTAAGAATATTTAAGAAATGATGGAATGAAGATTGGAGTCCCAACAAACTCAGAAAATTTGAGAGGATAAAGCCTCAATTCAGGGTTAAAACTGTAGTATACCTCAATTCCATCTTCTTCAGTCAAGAAACGAGTATTTATTTTAGTGGCTAATTCCATACTCACCACAGCATGTACCTCGCTTACGCACTTCGCAATAAAAGTCTGCTTAAATAGCACAGACTCCAATTATACATTGTTTTATGAGCAAAAAGCGCTTTATTGCAACTATCGACATAGTGGCCATCATTGAACGCTCAACTACTAAGGCTTGTGTTTCTTCCTTTAAAAAATATTTCAACAAAATATTAAATGAATATAGGTAGCAATGTTGCTTTGCTCATAGAATTTGGGAATGCTTTTTCAATGTGTTGCATGTCCACATGTTGGAAGGATCTCAAGGTCAATAAATGAACGAGAATGAATAAATGTCTCCACCCGCCCCATGTCGGGCAAGCAATCCCATCAGTAACTGTCAAGGCTGTGGACAAAACCATCACAACGTCCAGGATGTGGCCACTGGACCCACGACCCCACTGGAGTGTTGTTTTATAGACAAGATCAGAATTCCTTGGGATGAACTTAACTTTGCCTCTCAGTGAAATCGCTCTACCCATTCACCCATCTGTGCGTCCATCCATCCATCCATCCAATCATCCATCTATCCACCCATCCATCCATCCATCCATCCATGAATGATATCCCTCCAACCATATCTGTCTATCAATCATATATCATCTATCTATCTATCTATCTATCTATCTATCTATCTATCTATCTATCCATCCATCCATCCATCCATCCATCCATCCATCCATCCATCTATCATCTACCTATCCTTTCCCTCCAGGGGCCATTTGGTAATGTGGGGAGACATTTTTGCTCGTCACAACTGAGGAGATGCTAGCAGCATCTACTGAATGGACACCAGGGATGCTCCTGGATATCCCACAATGTGCAGAACAGCCCCCTACAGCAAAGATGTATCTGTCCCCAAATATCAATAGTGTCAAGGTTCAGGGACCCTGGGCTAAAGAGTAGGGAGGAAGCATTCAGCACGATGCATTAAACACACATGGAACATAACCCATCTACTACCTATCCTATGTGAGAAATAACATAGACAGTCCCTAAATGATTTTTAATGAATTTGTAAATAAATACATGTTTTCTTTAAACCTGTTTTATTAATACAAAAAACAACGAAACCCACCCTGAACTCCCAAAACCTCAAGCCATGCCTTGTTTACACATCAAGACTGAGTAGAACTCAGACAGGTTTGTCTGCAAACACCAGCAGGAAGTGCCGGGGTGGGGTTGACCGTAGGTGGCGAAAGTCCCTGTGTGGGTGGCTCTGACAAGTCCAGGAGGTGATGTTCAGGAAAATGGATGAGGTGAAGATTCTTCTGGCTTCACTCATATTCACCGATCGAATGCATTTTGGGGGAGAGTCGAAGAACTTCAGGTAAACTACAGCTTTCCACCGTCCCCGGAAAAGTCTTGCACTGCTCGCTGGAAAAGAGGCGTGTTAAGAGGCACCGCTGAGTCTGTCCCAGAGAGGACCTGACATGTCCTGTATCACATCTTCTTTCCCCGCCCTCCTCGATTAAGAAGTGGGGTCAATATTCCTTCCCCTGGACATTGAGATGGCCTTCTCCTGGCCCCCATGTCTTAGTCAGCTAGCACTGCCCAAACACGGCACACAGACCAGGGGCTTCAACACCAGGAATTTGTTCTCTCCCAACTCTAGATGCCAGGAGGTCAAAGTCAAGGTGTACCCAAGGTTAGCACCTCCTGAAAGGTCTGAGGGCAAATCTTCCCATATCTCCCCGAATTCCTAGCTGTTACTTGGCAACCTTCGGCATCCAACACCGCCTCCTCCTTCCCACTGCCATTCCTCTGCGTGTATTTCCATTTTCCTTATTTCATAGAAGGACATGCACCACCGGATGAGGGCCCACCTGGCTAATCCAGGATAATCTCATTTCAAGATCTGTACTGATATCTACAAAGATCTTTTCCAAGTAAGGTCCTATTACCAGGTTCCAGGTAAGCACCTCTTTTGATGTGTGTGTGTGTGGGGAGGGGATGGGCTAAGGCGGTGTCAACCTTCAACCAAGGACATGGTGTATTCAACGCAAGATCCAGACTTCATGTCCATTGACCTTGCAACAACATGGCAGAATATGTCTTGGGGAAGGATTGGTGAATCCCCTCCTGGGAATTCACCTTCATCCAGAAGCCTTCAGAAGCCTTAATGATGCCACTGTAGGCATTGTAGACCTCTCAGAAACATTTTCAAATCCCACTAGTTAGAGCTATAGCCCTGTCCCAATCGAGATGGCTTCCTGGTCTGCATTAAAGCGCCCCCTGTCTTCCCACAGATGACTGGGTCCACTGCCAGACCAGTTTACCCTAAAGTGTGCAGCTCGGTGTACTGAACACTATTTTCTTTCTTTTTTTAAAAAAATATTTTATTTATTTCTAGGAGAGAGAGAGATAGCGTGAGCAGGGGAGGGTCAGGGAGAGAGGGAGATACAGACTCTGAAACAGGCTCCAGGCTCTGAGCTGGCAGTCAGCACAGAGCCCGACGTGGGGCTGGAACCCGCGAACCGCGAGATCATGACCTAAGCGAAAGTCGGACGCTTAACCGACTAAGCCACCCAGGCGCCCCTGAACGCTATTTTCAATCTTCAGGAAATTGAAGACACTTTTCACGCTCTCTGGACAAACTCACAGATAAGATACCCGCCATGTTTAACAGCTAAAGGCCAGTCATACAGAGTTTTGTTAACTCCGGTCCTACACAGCAGACTAAATTCATTCCGAAACCTGTGTTTATGCCTGTATCCCTCCGGGATTTCACACCACGCAAGTTCCTTATCCCACGAAGGCATATTGTCTTCGTATCTACCCCAGCTTGTCTGCAAAGCTTACATCATCGTTCTTCCAATGCCTTCGGCAAATTCCCAAACAAGATACCCAACACTCATCTGCATAAAGAGCTGCTGTTTATTCTGTAAACGCATCATGTGTTTGGTGCTGCTGGTGGGCCCCGATCCATACCTGGTGCACGAAGCATACTTCGCGGTCACATATCTGGGTTTGATTCCAGGCGTGAGCCACGGGCATCATTCCTGCTTTCTGCAGATAATGTGGGATCTATCTCTCTGTTCTTGTGAGCGATGGGATGGGATGTTTTCAGAGCACATACTGGAAACTTCCAGTGTGATCTGCATTTACTGAGGACTATGCCCCGATTGCCTATGGCTGTTCTGAACCGGACTTGCAGGGTGAACAGAGAAACCGATCGCTTCTGTATCTTCCTCCCAAGGACATTCCGTCCCCTTCTGCAGAGAATGATATTTCAGACACAGGGGCATCTTCCAAGATGCAATCAGGGTCTCAGGCTTCCATGGGGGGTGGGGGAGGGCTTAGTCTGGACCCTTGACATAACAGTGACCCAGAGAAGTGACGTCATGCAAAACGGGCTGCGTGCGGTCGGAAGGGTCTGTGTGCTGAGAACGGAGACGTCCATGGTCCCGGGTCCTCAGCGGCTGGCCCACCTCCGTCACCTCTGGCCGTGGGACTGTCCCCACAGTGCTTTTGAGTCAGGAATACGTTCAAGGCTGTTCTTCCCTTCCTCGTATGGGGCACACATCGCATTCCTTCTTCAGCGATGCTGTTGCGACAGGCTCTGAAAACAAAAGCCTTTGTGTTTTATTCCGTCTTCCCAGACCCGTGTCTCGTGGGAACTTGACCCCGGACAGGGAGGGCTCCGGAGTTTCATTTCTGCAGTCGGAGGAAGCTCTCACGTGCCTGAGGCTCGGCCGTAAACCCACAGAGCCTCCCTACATCCCAACACTGGCTGAGCTCCGTGGGTCCCCGGCCACACGGAGTGGGTGTCTTTCCCACTCTGGTCCAGCAGCACCTTTGGGCGTTGTGCGCACCAGCCAGCGCGTTCCTGAGGAGCACATCACCACCAAGGTGGTTTCCCGTTCCTCTCGTACCTCAAGGCCTCTCACAGTGAGAATGCTCGTGACACAGGCAAAACCCAATAAACAGTAATTAGTGGCATCAGATAGTCTCAGCCCATCCATTTGAGCCCCACGTGGGTTGCCCTAATTATACCCAGGAAGCCATAAACACTTGGAGTGGGCAGATCTCTCTGTCCGTCGAATGTGGGACTCACCGCTTTTGCTTTGTTTTCAGATTTCGTTTCTGTTTTGTTTGCTCGGCCTCCGGCGGCTTCTCAGGAAGGACCCACCTGTAGGAAGGAGGAAAGGAAGTCGTCACGGTGTGAACAGGTGCATTTTTGGAGTTTTTCATTTTCGTGCTGGGATGAGCCGCCCGCTCTGTTGGGCACCAAGGACACGGGGAGCAGAGCGTCCCTGAAGGGCAGTGCAGGGCACGGCAGGGGCCGAACAAAGATGCCCCCTGTGCCAGAGACGGTCCGTTGTCATTTCCTCACCTCGCTGGGCCCTCATCCCGTGTGACCTGCAGCATGTCGTGCAGAGGAGCCCAGAGGGGGCGCCACACGCCCAACACATGACTGTCACTCTCCCACAGCTGAACAGTTTCGTACTTTATTTTATTTTATTATTTTAATATTTTATTTTGTTTTATTCTATTTTATTATTTTCTATTATCTTATTTTTTTCTTATTATTATTTTGTTATTTTGTTGTATTATTTTATAGTATTATTTTGTTTTATATCATTTTATTTTATAGCATTATTTTGTTTTATATTTTTATTTTATAGTATTTTGTTTATTATTTTATTATTTTATTTATGGTATTATTTTGTTTTATATTATTTTATTTTATAGTTGTTGTATTATTTTATAGTATTATTTTGTTTTATATCATTTTATTTTATAGCATTATTTTGTTTTATATTTTTATTTTATAGTATTTTGTTTATTATTTTATTATTTTATTTATGGTATTATTTTGTTTTATATTATTTTATTTTATAGTATTTTATTATTTTATTTTATTTTATCATTTAATTTTATGGTATTATTTTGTTTTATATTGTTTTATTTTATAGTATTATTTTGTTTATTATTTTATTTTATAGTTTTATTTTGTTTTATATTATTTTGTTTTATTTATTGTACTTTATCATTTAGTTTTATTTATTATTTTATTTATTTTACTTTCTATTATTTATTATTTTGTTATTTTATATTATTATCTTGTTTTATTTTATTAATGTATTCAATTTATTTTACATTATTTTTATTTTTTTATGTTATTATTTTATATTATTGTATTATTTTATTTTATATATTATTTTGTTTTATTTATTGTGCTTTATTATTTTGCTGTATTTTATGATTTTATTTTATGTATTATTTTACTTTATTTATTTATTTTAATTATGAGAGAGAGAGAAGGGGAGGGGCAGAAAGAGCGCACGAGAGAGAATCCCAAGCAGGCTCCGAACTCAGCGCAGACCCAAGACAGGACCCTGAGATCACAACCTGAGCCAAAACTGAGAGCTGAGTGCTGAACCAAGTGAACCACCCAGGTGCCCCTCAATTAGTATAATTAAAAACCACTATAAAAGAACACCTTCTGTTCAAAAACTGAAACTGAACACAAGTGATTCAGTGGAATCCCTCCCACCCCCCTGAATTGACTTACCCTCCTCCTCCCACCCTTACCCTTTGGAAGGGCATGCCTTGACTTTTTATTTTTCCTTTTATTACTTTTTATTGTTTTTGAAAAATTTTCCCTAGTGTTTATTTATTTCTGAGAGAAAGAGCCAGAGAGAGACAGAGACAGAATGCAGGTAGGGGAGGGTCAGAGAGAGAGGGAGATACAGAATCTGAAGCTGACTTCAGGCTCTGAGCTGTCAGCACAGAGCCCGACGCGGGGCTCAAACCCACGAACCATGAGATCGTGACCTGAGGTGAAGCTGGATGCCTAATTGAGTTAGCCTGTCAGGTGCCCTTACATAGGACATACTTATAACCAAAGAATTATTCATTGTTTATTTGAAATTCAAATTCAACTGGCTATGTAGTATAAGTACATCCCTAATGCACTATGGGACACACTTATACTAAAAGAATGATTTATTATTTACCTGAAATGCAAATTCATCTTGGCTTTTAGTGTATGTCCCAAATATTACACGGGGACATATTTTATACTGATATATATGTATTATCTGAAATTCAGATTTTACCGAGCATCGTGCATTTTTAAAATTTTATTATTTTTTATATTTTTAAGATTTTTATTTTTTAAAATGTTTTATTTATTTCTAGGAGAGAGAGAGAGAGAGAGAGAGAGCGTGAGCAGGGGAGGGTCAGAGAGAGAGGGAGTCACAGGCTGAAACAGGCTCCAGGCTCTGAGCTGTCAGCACAGAGCCCGACGCGGGGCTCGAACCCACGAACCGTGAGATCATGACCTGAGCGAAAGTTGGATGCTTAACCAACTAAGCCACCCAGGCGCCCCTGGTGCGAAAGTGGGGCTCGAACCCACAGCCCCGAGATCAAGACTGGCACACTCCGCCAACTGAGCCGGCTGGGGTCTTCTCATCCTACGTTTTTATGTGCTCAGTGTGGCCATCCTACCTAGAGTAAGAGGCAGAGTCAGTATCAAGGCCTCTAGGGCCACACTTTGTGTTGCTGGTACCCAGCATGCTCCGGACACACTGTCCCCGTCAGTCCCCAAACATGTGCTCACGGACTGTGTCCCTCCTTAAGGTCATTGTTCCAATCGCAGCATCTCGGGGAGACCTAGTACATCACACACACACTAGTACCTGCCTATCTCTGCACGTACACATCCCTGTATCTCTGCACACACTCAAAATCACACGATAAACACGATTAACGCACATGCAATTATATGCACGTAGCGCATGCAGACAATTACTGCCTTGTAAGCCCTCCGTCCCCCGGCTCTCTCACTTTGCTATTTCTGGTGTTCCAGCCACTCAGTCACACCCTCTAACCGTCTCTCACTGCTCACTGTCCGTGGTGCCCATCACGTGGGGGGCCGGGCAGCCAGCCCTGAGCTAAGCTGCATTCCTCCGCGGTGACAGGCTGACTCTGCTCAGGGCCTGGCACAGACCCTGAGGACCGGCTGGGGGGCTAATGTCCCAACATCTGGTTACAGCCTTGCCAGGGAACAGGGAGGTTAGCATCAGACTCCAGGTGACGGTCGGGATTGAGCGGAGAAAGGGCAGAAAGGTACCTTTCACGTTAACATCTGCCTTGACATTGAGCTCGTGTACGTTTAGGGGCACCTGGGTGAGTCAGTCAGTGAATCCTCCAACTCTCCATACGGAGTCCGATCGTCTCACGGTTTGTGGGTTCAAGTCCCGCGTCAGGCTCTGCTCTAACAGCGCGGAGCCTGCTGGGGATTCCCTCTCTCCTGCCCTCCCCACCTCAAAATAGGTAAAAAAAAAAAAAAAGTAAAAGTAGCTTATATACTTTTAAATTATGCATACTTCAGGCGATTATAAATATATGTATAAATACACATATACAAACCTAAATATGTACAAAGAGGTGCATTTGCGGCTTTATACATATTTAGGTTTGTGTATATATGTATATATGTTTATCCACACTTAGATTTATATATGTAGATTTGTTTATACATATTTGTCTACTATGTATACATATATGTATATAATATTACATATAATATATAACTATATATACTGTATATAAACTGTGCATACTATATAAACTATATATGTACTATGTACATACTACATATATAATAAAATCACTATGTATATATTATATAAAATATATAACTATATATAAACTATATATATACTGTCTATAAACTGTGCATACTATTTATAAACTATATATATACTATGTACATACTATATATAATATAATCACTATGTATATATTATATAAAATATATAACTATATATAAACTATATATGTACTGTATATAAACTGCAAACTATAAACTATATATATACTATGTACATACTACATATATAATATAATCACTATGTACTTACTACATATAATGTACATAGTCTATATGTGATATATAGGATATATACTATATAACCATACACTATATATAATATTAAGCACATTATCATATAAATGTCTATATAAAAACCTATATATATTTTTCGTAGGCAATACAAGCACAAATATGCCTTCAAAATTTTCTAAGCTTTCTCAGAAAAGTTTCCCTGTCCCTAAATTATGCACATTTTTATAAATGATGTGCAGTATAAGTTAGTTATGATCTATGTAACTCAGCTATTACAGCGTAATCTCAGAAAAGTTTCCCTGTCCCTAAATTATGCACATTTTTATAAATGATGTGCAGTATAAATTAGTTATGATCTATGTAACTCAGCTATTACAGCGTAACATTAGTTTCCGGTGGAGAAGGCAAGGTGTCTCGCTTCCATACAACACCCAGTTTTATTTTCACACTTATATCTTGACACACGAAGAATCAGTTTTGGTATAAAGGACTCAGGAAGGGCCCCTCCTTGTTAAACACTTGGAATGGCCACACGCCTGCCCTGCGTGTGTAACGCCCAGCGGGCAGGCCGCGTCCTCAGGGCGTTAACACAGCAGGTGCCTTCTGGACTTGAGAACAACGAGCTTCTCCACCTCTTTTCGGCTGCAAGAGCGAAGCCTCCTCAGACCCTTGGCTTTATCAGGACGGAATCTCATTCCCACCTCGTGGTAGTTCTTCGCTTCTCAGAAATCGAGCATCGTGGCTCCCTCGCGGGTCCTGGTGCAGCGACAGGCACCTCTCCTCGGGGGGGTGTGACCCACACTTGGCGGGACGACGCTGGCCCGCTTGGTCACACTACCAAGTCTCCTTCCTCCAAGGCCGGGGGCGCGTGCTTCTCTTCACTCCCACCCCAGGCACGCCCATCACCCCACTTTGCAAGTTTCCTCCCTGCGCGTTGTGTCCCCAGAAGTACTGCCGACTCAGTGAAACAATCTGGTTGCAGATAAGCCCTCATCGAAGTTTTCAAGCCTCCCTCCTGGAAGTGGTGATGAGCTGCAAAACCACAGGTCTCACGGTGGCCGCCGCGGCTCTTCGTGCAATCTCTCACTTTGCAAAAACTGGCCTCCACCCCTCTCCAACTTCCTCTCCGCGGAAGTCGTTTCTGTGCTCCTCGTGACGAGGAAGTTTGGGAAACACTGAAAAAGATTGATGCAAAAATTGTAATCGAGACTCAACCTCTTTGACATTTTCCTGCCTTTTTTTAGGTCATTTTGTTATATGAGGAAGATCAGAGTATGTGATAACATTCGCATTACCACCTATACTACTTAAAATTATTTTTTTTTTGCTATTTATGAAGGGTGTGAATATCTCCACACATATACAAACCAACATAAAGGTATACATCCCCCTTTATTTGGATATTGAATTTATCTCTATTTTTTCCATATCATAAAAACTGCCTTGAATAATGGATATATTAGACTGACATAACAGAACACCACAGTCTGGGTTTAACACAACACACATAGTATCTCCGGGCCCTGGAGCCTGAGGGTCTGAGGTCCAGGCAGGGCCGAGGCCGGGGGTCTGAGGTCCAGGCAGAGCCGAGGCTGGAGGTTGAGGTCCAGGCAGGGGTGAGGCCGGGGGCCTGAGGTCCAGGCAGGGCCGAGGCCGGGAGCCTGAGGTCCAGGCAGGGCCGAGGCCGGGGGCCTGAGGTCCAGGCAGGGCCGAGGCCGGGGGGTTGAGGTCCAGGCAGGGCCGAGGCCGGGGGCCTGAGGTCCAGGCAGGGCCGAGGCCGGGGGGTTGATGTCCAGGCAGGGCCGAGGCCGGGAGTCTGAGGTCCAGGCAGGGTCGAGAAGGAGCCGCCAGCTCCTGGGACGTCATTGGGGGAAGGGAGAGCTCACAGGGGTGAGGCTGGGAGTCTGAGATCCAGGCAGGGGTGAGGCTGGGGGTCTGAGGTCCAGGCAAGGCTGAGGCTGGGGGTCTTGAGAACCGAGTGGGGCCAAAACTATTTCCCCTTGAGGCCTCTCCCCTTCTCCCTGTGTCCTCACATGATCGTCCCTCTGTGCTTGACCGTGTCGTCATCTTCTAAGGACCCCAGTTTTGAGATCAGGGCCCCCCCCTCCTGACCTCATTTTACCTTAATTCTCTCTTTAAAGACCCACCTCCAAACACGACCACATTCTGAGATGGCTTCGAGGTGTGAATTTTGGGGGACGCTATTCAACCATAGCCATGGGTAACTTTAATCACAAAGCCGTGATGTTCTCCAAAATTTAATTTTTTAAATACTGATGTTTATTTTTAAGAGAGAGAGAGAGACAGAGCATGAGCAGGGGAGAGGCAGAGAGAGGGAGACACAGAATCCGAAGCAGCTCCAGGCTCTGAGCTGTCAGCACAGAGCCCGACGCGGGGCTCGAACCCACAAACCACGAGATCATGACCTGAGCCGAAGTCAGACAGACGTTTAACAGACTGAGCCCCCAGGCGCCCCAAAAATTTAATTTTGAAACATAGATTTGTGCATATAACATGACTAGGCCAAAATGTATGGTCATTTCTAACACAGTTAAGTCCTTCCGCTAACGGATTTACAAGTAAAAGTGTGTAAGAATTCTCTTCCATGTGGGGAATCACCCATCCTTCACTGTTAGCTGGATTTTGAAAAACAGCCGCCATGTTTGCTGTGCGATACATTTCTTGGTTATTAGTTATTACCAACATTTTTCTCTCCCTCTGTGAATGCCCCTTATCTATGCGCTTTCTTGGGGGTTAATTGTGCATTAATGCCCTTTGACCACGTGAGTTGGCCTATGTAGTGTTATACCCCACACGTTTGCCATCAATGCGTTTTAATGTTCTATTTCCAGAACTTTCTTGCATTTTGGGGTAGTCATATCTTTTTCATCTATTTCCCCCTGCGGTTCTATTTCTGACATGTTTAGAACGTCTTTTCCGCGACCACCCGGGGATTTGAACCCCGGCCCCAACATTTTCTTCCAGTCGTACGGTTTCGAATCTATCTCCCGTCTACACCTAATACTCCTGGAATTGACAGTGATTTTCTTTTCTTGTGAGGTCTTCCTGGTATGTTTATTTATTTTATTATTCTCAGTTTTAAAGTTTATTTATGTTGAGAGAGAGAGACAGAGCCTAAGCAGGGGAGGGGCAGAGAGAGAGGGAGGGAGAGACAGAGTCCCAAGTAGGGCACAGTCGGCACAGAGCCCGACCCGGGGTTCGAACTCTCAAACCGTGAGTGGGATCCTGACCTGAGCCCAGATCAAGAGTCAGACGCTTCACCGACCGAGCCACCCAGGCGCCCGTCTTCTCGGTATTTTCAATGTAGGGCAAGGTGAGATTCTAAGAAGCATTTAATCTGCAAAAGATTACAGTTTGATGCTAGTCTATCATTTCCTACAGGCCGGAGACACACACAACTTGGTGTGAGACTGTTTCCTACGTGACGTTGTGAGTTACTTAAAAGCTTCAGCTACTTGGGGCGCCCGGGTGGCTTAGTCGGTTAAGCGTCCGACTTTCGCTCGGGTCATGACCTCGCGGTTCGTGGGTTCGGGCCCCGCGTCGGGCTCTGTGCTGACTGCCTGCTCAGAGCCTGGAGCCTGTCTGTCTGTGACTCCCTCTCTCTCCGACCCTCCTCTGCTCACGCTGTCTCTCTCTCCTAGAAATAAATAAAAATATTAAAAAAAAAATGAAAGCTTCAGCCACTAGCTCAGGAGGAGTAAGGGTGAGGGAAGTGGGGGCAAGCGACGTGGCCCCAGCGATCGGGTCAGGCTGTTTATTCGCACTGTGCAAAGCATCATGCCGCTGGGTGCGCTCAATAGCACGGCTGAGATTTTTCCGTGCACACGTTGGGCGACGAGGGAGCTCAGCCAAGCCTCGCGACAGGCTGGTGTGGCCCAGACCGCGTCACCCCCTCCGTGCTTCCTATAACACGCTTTCCTCTGAAATCTCTCACGAGAAGCCTCAGGGAAAACGGGCGCGTTCTGGAGCCTTATTTTCACAAGTCCGGGCTCCACTCAAGAATAAGCCTGTCTGCTCAGATGTTTTTAAACTTTAATTTGGAGACAAGGTGCCTTAGGGTTTGGCTTGATGTTAGTGATTGATGATTCACTGATTTTCCTTAAACGCCCAATTATTGGGCTACTCATGTTTCCACCCCGAGACTTAATTGCTGTGAGTCCATTTGGAATCCACGACCTCCCTGCCCAGGGAAGGGTGTGTGAGATGTCCACGGCGAACACGTCACTTCCGTCACCAGACTGGGTCATTTCTTCTTTTTTTTTTTGTTTTTCCTCAAAAAAATATTTTTTAAGATGTTTTATTCATTTCTAGGAGAGAGAGAGAGAGAGAGACAGGGTGAGCAGGGGAGGGTCAGAGAGAGAGGGAGTCACAGACTGAAACAGGGCGCCCGGTACGGGGGTTGCTGAATCCCAGGACAATCTAGCCGCTGACACCGGAAACACTAATCCTGTAGCTAAACAGAATTTCAGAATTTCCTGCCCGCCTCAGAAGAGGAAATCCAAAGTGGGCATAACCTGGGGCATCCAGTCCCGTCTCCGGCCGAGTCCACATTCAAATCCTTCCGACATGGTTTGAAGGACTGCTTTGCAGGGGTGCTGGGAAGGCCTCTCGCACCCCAGCACTGAAACCCACCGCGCGTATTTCCACAATATGGGATTTCCCGTGTGAGACGCACCATGCAGACATATATTTAAGTCGGAAGTATATATACCTATTTTTTCCATACGTAAATACGCTTAACAATATAAACTGTCATGTCTGTAAAGGAAGCTGAATGCTTGTTGTTTCCAATATATGGATTACAATCTATAATAAGATATATTACAGTATATATCATAGCATGTTAGAACAAAATGTATAATATACGTCTAATGTTATATATATATAACTTGTAAAGTCTGAAGGCAGCTGCACCTGGGTATTTGTTTAATTAATTTAGTTTTTAAGGCTTATTTATTTATTATTAAAAATTTTTTAATACTTATTTTTGAGAGAGAGACAGAGCATGAGCGGGGGAGGGGCAGAGAGAGAGGGAGACACAGAATCGGAAGCAGCTCCAGGCTCCGAGCTGTCGGCACAGAGCCCGACGCGGGGCTCGAACCCACGAACCGTGAGATCGTGACCTGAGCGGAAGTCAAGAGTCGGATGCTTAACTGAGCCATCCAGGTGCCCCTGAACATGTTTTTTAGAATACAGAAGTCACAATTTATAACAAAATATATTCAAATATACACAACAGTATATATTAGAATATATTACAGAATGTTTGAACATAATATATATAATACCCAATATTTTACTATTTACTATACTGTGAAGGGCCGTGAGCCTGTCTTTTAGAATATGTCTAATAGAATATATGTCTTAAAACATATCAGAGTACATATTATAGAATATATTAGACATACATAATATATAGTATAATATGCATAAAGCCTGTGAAGGTAACAGTATACTTAATTAAATTAAAAAAATTTTAATTAATTAATTAAAATGTTTTATTTTTCAGAGAGAGTGGGAGACAGCGTGAGCAGGGGAGTGTTAGAGAGAGAGGGAGACACCGAATCTGAAACAGGCTCCAGGCTCCGAGCTGTCAGCACACAGCCCGACGCGGGACTCGAACCCACGGACCGTGAGATCATGACCTGAGCCGAAGTCGGACGCTCAACCGACTGAGCCCCCCCCAGGCGCCCCAATCACATCTCTCTACACACTGAGGAGCCCACATCTCCTCCAGACCCCCTCTGAAGTTTACATCCTATGTGGACACCCCCATAGCCGACTGGGGGGGGACACCCCCAAGCGCCCCCACCCCAAATTTTTAAGCTTATTATATTTTGACAGAGAGAGAGAGCAGAAGAGGGACCGAGAGAGAGAGGGAGGGAGAAAGAACCCCAAGCAGGCTCTGAAGTGTCCGCACAGAGCCTGATGCAGGGGCTCGAACCCACAAACCAGGAGATCTCGATCTGGGCTGAAAGCACGAGTGAGACGCTCCCGAGCCACCCGGGCGCCCCCATGCTTTTGAATTTTAGCTCACTATCTACAGTCATCCAGCGCTTACACACTTATGTGTATAGCTCTACTCGCACACACACACACACTATACACAGGTGGCTGTCACCACCACGGAACGCGTCCTTACGGGCCTTCGTCTCTTCCGTCTTCAAAGTCACTCGCTGTAGTTGCTGAAGGATTTTTACAAGCCTCTGGGATGAAAGCGGCTTCTGTGCAGCCAGGCGTGCCCGCGGCTGGCCAGGAGGGCATTCGTAGGAAGACAGGTCTATGCGGCCAGTCTCAGGGCTGGGACACGACAGACGCGCCGCGCTGCACAACCCTGACTTTTAATCCTCAGTTTCAAAAAAAAAAAAAGCGTGTCCCCAACTGACCTAGCCTTGACCCTCAACCTCAGTCACCTAGAAGCTTCCTGGTGGCAAAGGAGACGTGGGTCCCGAGTCCCTCTGCAGGGCAGGGCCATGCAGGGCCCGGCGACCTGACCCCTCCTGGCTCCAGCCTGGTGCCCCGGGCCTGCTCAGGGCGCGCATTTCTTTTTCTTTTTCTTTTCTTTTTTTTGCATTCCACCTCCGGACCTGGCAGCAAGCGACCAGAGCCAGCGCAGGGCCCAACGCCCCGGGAAATGCCACCCACCAGGCGCAGACCAAAGGGTGGGGCGGCTCGCCACACCCAGGGCTGGGCGCTGCTTTCCCGGAGCCCCCTCCCACCCCGGGCACGGCCTGGCCTCTGCAGTTCTTGGATGGGGCCTCGCCTCCTGCACAGGCCGCCCCGGCCGGGCCGGACCCCTCCCTCCCCTGAGGCAGCTCAGAGCCCGGTCCGCATGCACACGGGTCATTTGTTGTGAAAGCGCATCCACACACGACCTCCGACACACTTACACCGGCGGGAGGGGGAGCTCTGTTCGCGGCCTCTGAAATGCAAATGGCCTGGGGCACCTGGCCTTGCTTGGGCGCCGGGTGCTCTGAACCCAGGGACCCATCGCGGTTGGGCGCCCTGCCTTCGGGTGTCCCAGCTCTTCACTCTGGGTCTCGTTTTTGTTGGGAAAGAATCCTGGGGATTGTCAGGGAAGCCACCCAGAAACTCACGGGGGGCGGGGGGGCGTTGCGCTCGCCCCTCCCAAATCCGGCTCAGAAACTCACGGGGGGTTCCTTCCACTGCCCTCCGGCCCCCAAATCCGGCTCAGAAACTCACGGGGGGGGTTCCTTCCACTGCCCCCCCCCGGCCCCCAAATCCGGCTCAGAAACTCACGGGGGGGTTCCTTCCACTGCCCCCCCGGCCCCCAAATCCGGCTCAGAAACTCACGGGGGGTTCCTTCCACTGCACCCCCCCGCCCTCAAATCCAGCTCAGAAACTCACGGGGGTGTTCCTTCCACTGCCCCCCCGCCCCCAAATCCGGCTCAGAAACTCACGGGGGGGGTTCCTTCCACTGCCCCCCGGCCCCCAAATCCGGCTCAGAAACTCACGGGGGGGTTCCTTCCACTGCCCCCCCGCGCCCCCAAATCCGGCTCAGAAACTCACGGGGGG
>NW_024080886.1:382343-386188 GCF_003009895.1 Hyaena hyaena
ACGGGGGGGGTTCCTTCCACTGCCCCCCGGCCCCCAAATCCGGCTCAGAAACTCACGTGGGGGGGTTCCTTCCACTGCCCCCCGGCCCCCAAATCCGGCTCAGAAACTCACGGGGCGGCGTTGCGCTCCCCTCCCTCCCAAATCCGGCCCAGAAACGAACTCACCGGGGTCCGGGTTGCTCGCCCCCCGCCCCCCCCCGCCCCCGGCCGGCGTCTTGCATCACCATGGTCCCCCGAGAAACCAGGCAGCTGACCCAGGCCCGGTCTCATTATTCGCTGGACCCGCAGGCGCCCCCCCTGCCCCCCCCCCCCGGGACCTGCGGGAGGCGCGCCCTGTGTGCAGTGAGCTCCGGGTTCACTTGGGGTTTTTTTTTAAACTTTACTTTGGTGGCAGCCACGCCCTCTCCCACCCTTCCGGGCGCGCCGGCCCGCGGGTGCCCCCCCAACCCGCCCCGGGGGAGCTCGGCGGGGACCCCAGCTCCGGGGGCGAGCGAGGGGGCGCGGCCCCCTCCCCAGCGCCGCCCGCCCCTCCCGCGCGCCCCGGCCTGGCGGAGGCGGCCCCGGGGCGCGGCGGGGGCGGAGCGCGGCGGCGGCGGCGGCGGCGGCGGCGGGGACGCCCCGGTCCCCGGGCCAGACGCGGGCGGGCGGGAGAGCGCGCGGCCCCGCCCAGGCCGCTTCCGCCCGGCCCCCCCTTCGGCGCGCGCGCACCGCCCGCGGACTCGGGCGGCGAGGGATGAACCGAGGGGACCCCGCGCCGCCCCCGCCGGCCCGGGCCGCGCCCCCCGCCTCGGCCGCGCCGCCCCCGCCCCCGCCGCCGCCGCCGCCGCCGCCGCCCGGGCCCCGGGGCCCGCCCCCCGAGGCCGCCGGTTACTCCCACCAGCTGCTGCTGCTGCTGCTGCAGTGAGCGCCGCCCCGCGCCCCGCCATTGTCCCCGCCGCTCGGCCGGGCCGCGGGGGGCGCGCATGGGTGGGCGCCGCTGATGCCGCCGCCGCCGCCGCGCCGCCCTCCGAGGCTGCGTCCCGCCCGGCCCGACCCCGCGCGCTCCCCGGACTGGAGCGCGCCCCCATGGAGGCGCCCGGGCTGGCCAAGGCGGCCAAGGCGGCCGCGACCGAGCCCGAGGCCCCGGGGGGCCGAGCCGACGCCCCCGACGGCGCGCCCGCGCTCTGCCCGAGCCCCGAGGCGCCCTCGCCGGAGCCGCCCGCCTACCGCCTGCAGGACTTCGACACGCTGGCCACCGTGGGTGAGTAGGGCGCGCGGGGCGCCGACCCGCGGGGCGCCGGCGTCACACAAAGGGCGCGTGTGCCGTCGCCCGAGCCAGCCCTCCTGGCCGCTCGCGCCTGCGCTGGGCGTCGCGGCCGTGCGCCCCGGGACCCCCTGGGCGCCCCGAGGCGCGGAGCGGGGCCCCCTCCGGCCCCCGCGGGCCTCCCCGCCTGCCGGGCGCGCGGCCCCGCGCCCCGGAGATCCCCTCAGGTGGACAGAACTGAGCTCCCCAGCGCCCCAGGCATCCGCGGCGCCCGGCGTCCCCAAAGTTCCCGGGGTGGGGGGGTCACCGCGTTGGGATCCTCGCGCGCCGTCGCAGCCAGGGGCCCCTAGCGACGGCCGCGGCGGCTGCACGCACCTGCACACTTGTTTTTGGGCAGCCTCGCCCTGCCCGGCGGCAGATGGCTTCCGCGGAGACCCCCCCTCCCCCCAGGGGCTTGGCGGGGACCTGGGCCCCGGGGCGCGCGTGACGGGGGCGGGCGGGGGCGGCCGCGGCCACGCGTCCCACGTCCCCGGACCCCTTGAGCGCCTGGAACGTGGGGTCTGTGAGCACACGCCGGCTCCCCTTTGTGCTCCCCGGGTGTGAGCCGCGTGGACTTCGCACGGAGTTTTCTGGGCGCGCGGATCGCGACGCGCCGAGGCCTGTGGCCGCCCTGAGTGGGCGCTGGGTTCAGGTTCGGGGCACCCCCCGCCTGTGGCTGCGTGGCTCGCCTTTGCTGCCCGCAGGGTTCGGACGACGTGTGGTTTGTCGGAAAGCGAATGGGGAAGGGGTGTTCGGGGACTTTCCTGGGTCCCCTGCGCCTGTTTGGGGAAGGAGGAAGCTAGGCGCGGAGTCAGGAAGCGTGCGCTCAAGGTCATGGCCTAGGACTTGCAGTGTACCGACCGGGGGACGCGGAGCCTTTTCTTTCCCCCCGGGGTCTGCCCGTGCCCTGTGCACTTGGCCGTGAGGAAGGGTCCTCAGGACACCTGATTTGGGGAGTAGGGCTTGGGACCCGCCTTCCCTCCCTCTGTGCCCCCACTCTGTGTTTCCCTCTTCCTTCTGTCTGTCTGTCCGTCTCCTTCCCTCCCTCCCGGAAGCCGGGGTCCTGGAGAAGCGGGCTGTGTTTTCGGGGAACCCCAGGCCCGCGCACTGACGCCCGGACCCTGTGGAAACGCAAGTGAGCAACGGAAAGTTGCGGAGGGGCCCGCCGTGCCTTGGCACCCAGAACCGCCAATTGTGTTCCTTTGGGCACAGGCGTGGGTCTATTGTCAGGTGCCCGGGCCGCCGGCCAGGACCGCCCCGAGGGCGTGGGCAGCCAGTGGGCCGTGGCCCTGACCCGCTGCCTGCAGTCACGCGGGCTGTGGGCGCTGCCGAGGGCACGGGGGGCCTGGCCGGTCATCTTCTCTTAAAAATAGAATGTCCCCGCCTTTGGGATGGAGATGGGGCGTGGGGGAGGGGGCAGCCTCCTTCCGTCTGTGCACGTCTCTTACTGGAGAGGATGCTCCTTCCTCCAGGATGACTTCCTGTGCGCTGCTGGGGTGTGGACGAGAGCCGGGGCGCGTGATCAGTTGTTGGGGCTCAGAGGGGGGTCGGGTGCGGAGGGGTGTGTGTGTGTGTCTAAGACACAGAAACACCCAGGTGTGTGTCTGTGTGTGTGAGAGACACAGGTGTGTGTGTGTGTCTGTGTGTCTTAAGACGGTGTGTTTGTGTGTGAGACACACGTGTGTGTGTGTCTGTGTGTGTCTTGTGTGTCTTAAGATGGTGTGTCTGTGTGTGAGACACAGGTGTGTGTCTGTGTGTGTCTAAGACACAGACAGAAACACCCACGTGTGTCTGTGTGTGAGAGACACAGGTGTGTGTGTCTGTGTGTGTGTAAGACACAGACAGAAACACCCAGGTGTGTCTGTGTCTGTGTGAGAGACACAGGTATGTGTGTGTCTGTGTGTATGTGAGAGACACAGGTGTGTGTGTGTGTCTGTGTGTCTTAAGATGGCGTGTCTGTCTCCGTGTGTGTGAGAGACACAGGGGTGTGTGTGTGTCTGTGTCTGTCTGTGTGTCTTAAGACGGTGTGTCTGTGTGTGTGTGAGACACAGGTATGTGTGTGTCTATGTGTGTCTGCGTGTCTTAAGACGGTGTGTGTGTCTGTGTGTGTGTGAGACACAGGTGTGTGTGTCTGTGTGTGTCTAAGACACAGACAGAAACACCCAGGTGTGTCTGCGTGTATGTGAGAGACACAGGTGTGTATCTGTCTATGTGTGTGTGTCTTAAGACGGTGTGTCTGTGTCTGTGTGAGAGACACAGGTGTGTGTGTGTGTGTCTAAGACACAGACAGAAACACCCAGGTGTGTCGTGTTTCTCTGTGTGTGTGTGTGAGACACAGGTGTGTGTGTGTGTCTATGTCTGTCTGTGTGTGTCTAAGACACAGACAGAAACACCCAGGTGTTTCTGTCTGTGTCTGTGTGAGAGACACAGGTGTGTGTGTGTCTGTGTGTCTTAAGACGGTGTGTCTGTCTGTGTGTGTGTGAGAGACATAGGTGTGTGTGTGTCTGTGTGTGTCTAAGACACAGACAGAAACACCCAGGTGTGTCTGTTTGTGTGTGTGTGAG
>NW_024080886.1:389991-399432 GCF_003009895.1 Hyaena hyaena
CACAGACAGAAACACCCAGGTGTGTCGTGTTTCTCTGTGTGTGTGTGTGAGACACAGGTGTGTGTGTGTGTCTATGTCTGTCTGTGTGTGTCTAAGACACAGAAACACCCAGGTGTGTCTGTCTGTGTATGTGTGAGAGACACAGGTGTGTGTCTGTCTATGTGTGTGTGTCTTAAGACGGTGTGTCTGTGTGTGTGTGTGTGAGAGACATAGGTGTGTGTGTGTCTGTGTGTGTCTAAGACACAGACAGAAACACCCAGGTGTGTGTGTCTGTGTGTGTGAGACACAGGTGTGTGTGTGTGTGTCTATGTCTGTCTGTGTGTGTCTAAGACACAGACAGAAACACCCAGGTGTGTGTGTCTGTGTATGTGTGAGAGACACAGGTGTGTGTATGTCTGAAAGACAGAGACAGACCCAGCCCTGTGTGTGTTTGTGTGTGTGTTTAAGAGACAAACAGAAACACCCAGGTGTGTGTGTGTGTGTGTGTGTGTGTGAGAGACACAGGTGTGACAGACATACCCAGCCCTGTGTGTGTGTGTTTGTGTGTCTGTGTTTAAGAGACAAACGGAAACACCCAGGTGTGTGTGTGTGTGAGGAAGAGTAGTGAGAGACAGACCCAGTTTCTCTCTGGTTTTACTCTGTGCGTTCATTATTTTATTTACTTTCTATTAAACCTTTGTGATTGTATGTTTATTTTTGAGACAGAGCATGAGCAGGGCAGGGTCAGAGAGAGGGGGAGACACAGAATCCCAAGCAGCTCCAGGCCCTGAGCTGTCAGCACGGAGCCCGACGCGGGGCTCGAACCCTCGAACCGTGAGATCATGACCTGAACCGAAGGCAGATGCTCAACCGACTGAGCCCCCCAGGCGCCCCTCTTCTGTGCATTTCTGTGCCAGCCAACACCCCCAAATCAAGGCCAGGAGACCTTTCTTAGCGAATAATTAATTATGGGTGTTTCTGTCAAAAGTGCTTGCAATCGCACGGATAGGATTTTCTCCCTCGTGCGCGTGGGTCCCCCAACTTGGCCCTAATTTCGCTCCCTCTGACCTGGGCTCTGTGTGCTTTACTCCGGAACCTTCAGGCCAGCACACGTCCGGAAGGAGTGGATGCCGAACCCATGTGGGTTTGCCGTGCGCAGACACGGAGAGTCCTATGGGCGGCATTGACAGGAGCGAGCGATCGGAGGGAAGTCAGGAACTTCAAGAATCAGGTGAAACATTAGAAAAAGAGTATTTCCGAGTACACAGGTCCTAAACGTTCTTCCTCATTTTTTAAAACCTGAGATGATCTCCGTGCGCGTAAAACGAACCGTTTTTAAGTGAGCCATTCGGGTGCTTTTTTAACATCCACAGAGTTGTGCAAGCGCCTCGCGCCCGTCTGCCTCCAGAACGTTCTCGTCGCGGCCCGAAGGAGCCCCCGTCTGCATTAGCCGGTCACTCCTCACCCCCCCCCCCCCCCCCCCCCCCACCAGGAGCAAGCTTTCTGCCTCCTTGGATTTGTTGATTCCGTGTCATTCATTCTACAAACACTTCTTTCTCACGTGCCATTCTCAACGGTTGAGAAAATGAGACCCAGACCCCAAATTTCCCTGCTCAGGAGGTCAGAGAAAAACGGAGCCTCCGGAAAGAAAATAGGGGACGGCAAACACCGCGTGAGGTCAAAGCCGGAATAAAAAACGTGTGGAGTGAGCGAGACCGTGACGGGCGGAGCCCAAGTCGCACGCTTCACCGACTGAGCCCCCCAGGCGCCCCCAGAGGTGCTGCCTCGTAACCACAGTGTTCTTTCTGGAAGACTCTTGTGTTACCGGTTGTCTGAAACCCACGTTCAGCGTCTGGGAAGTGACCCCACGGGGCCCTCTCTGTATTTCCCCAAGGTCGTATCAGATGACTGCAGTGTCACGGCTTTTACCACCATTCGAAGAGTCCCCTCTTCCGCCTGTGGTCTGGAGCCCTGCTTGGCCCTTTCTTGCGGGAGGAAGAGGGACGCGCCGGGTGACGCAGGCTTGCTGGCTGGACATCGGACCCCGGGTGTGGGGCCGGGTATGCTCGACCCCCTGATGGCACAGGGGTGTCCTCGAGGGGAGCCGGGCACTGTTTCCCGTCGGCGGCCGTCGCCGCTCACGTGCTGGGTGAATCCTCGGGCCCCAGGGTGTCTGCCCCTCCCCCTGAGAGGACGCCGCAGAGTCGGGGCACAGCGGTGTCTGGGGATCGCTGCCTCCCGAGCGGACGTGACGCACAGAGAGGGCGACAGCAGGTCGGAAAAAGCTCCGGCCGTGACATCGTTCCCAAGCTGCTTGAGCAAGTCCCGGAAGGGGAGGCAGTGGACGTCAGCAGGCCACGGGCGCGGAGCTGGTTCTCAGCCTGGGCGACACCCGCGTCCCCTGCACGGCCGGCCGTGTGACCGCAGACGGCCGGAGCTTTTTCCGACCCCCCTCCCCTGAGGCGGAGCCTGGACCCTGCATGGCTCCCCAGTCCCCAGCGGCGACCGCTGCTGCTGCTCTGGAATGTTCTACGGAAGCCCACGGCAACCTCAGAGCCCAGCGGACGTGTTCCGGAAGCTCTCAGGAGGTCGCTGTGGCTGGTGTGGGGCGGCGCACGCAGAGACGGGAGGGCACAGAGCAGGGCTCGCGGGGTGCGAGCCGCGGGGAAGGGGCTGCAGGCGGTGACAGCCTCTCCTGTGGGTTCGCAGGTTCTTGTGGGTTCGTGTTGACGACAGGTGCGGGAGACCACACCCGAGGGGAAGGGTGCATGGTGCTGTTTACAATCAGGGACACCTTACTGGCCGGTCGAGTTCTGGGATTAGTTGGGGGTGTAACCCATAGGATCTGCTGTATGCAGGTGACCCGATTAGCCCAGTAGGGCTGCTGGGAGAAAATGCCACACACTGGGCGCCTTAAACCCCAGACACGTGTTTCCGGCAGCCCTGGAACCCGAAGCGCTGGGGTCAGGAGGCCGGCGGATTGGGTTTCTGGAGAGACTTTGCTTCCTGTCTTGCAGATGCCCGTCTTCTGATGGTGTCCTCGCCAGGGCTCCGTGTGCAAGCAGGGAGGGGACGGGAGGGGAGAAGGCGCGTTGTCTCTCGTGTGTCTTCCTACAGGGACACCGACAAGCTGTTCTGTTGGGTGAGGAACTCACCGTTCCGACCTCATTTCACCTTTATGACTTCCTTAGAAACTTCATCTCCAGGTGCACTCACACTGGGGGTCAGGTCTTCAAGACACAGGTATTCCATCGAAAACAGCGACTTACGGAACAGACGTGGGTGGCTGTGACCCCGAGGTTTTTGGGTTAAATAATTGGAAAGCTGGTGTGGCCATCAGGCAACGCAGCGTGGGCTGTGGATGGATCAGTGCTTGAGAGACAGATCACCGTGTCGTCACCATCACCGTCACCTCTACCTCTCTGTCAGTGTTTGTCCCCGACACCCGCCCACATTCTACCTCTGCTACTGTATTGCTACTGTATTGTCATCTTTTTTTTTTTTTAATAATTTTATTTATTTCTAGGAGAGAGAGGGAGAGAGAGACAGCGTGAGCAGGGGAGGGTCAGAGAGAGGAGACACAGACTCGGAAATAGGCTCCAGGCTCCGAGCTGTCAGCACAGAGCCCGACGCGGGGCTCGAACCCACGAACTGTGAGATCATGACCTGAGCCGAAGTCGGACGCTTAACCGACTGAGCCACCCAGGCGCCCCTGCTGTATTGTCATCTTAACCATCACCATCATCACCAACACCATCATCATCATGATGGTCACTGACTACCACCTCCAACCCTGTGACCATTATCACCATCATCACGACCGTCGTGACCACCATTACCAACCCAGTCATCATCACCACCACCGCCGCCTTCGTCACCACCTTCCCTTCAACCTCTGCCTGCGTCCTCGCACTTTGACCATCTTTGTCATTATCGTTACGTCATCACTTCTGACACCTCAAGAAACTTATCTTAATTGAAATTCACACAACATAAAATTATTTTACAGTGAACAACTCTGGGGCGTTCAGCACATTCACAATATGCAACGCTCCCTTCTCTCCTGTTCTGGAACACTTCCATCTCCCCAAAAGAACACCTTGTATCCATTAAGCTCTCACTCTTTGTTCCCTTTCCCCCTGCCCTTGGCAACCTCCGGTCTACTTTCCGTCTTTATGGATTTGCTTGTTCCGGACATTTCATATAAATGGAAACCTACGGTATGGGGCCTTTTTAAAATTTGTTTCTTTCATTTGCGTGATGTTTTTGGGTTTCATGTGTAGAGTTAGTGTTATCTTAGGATTTCGTTCTTGTTTATGACTGGGAAATATTTCACAGAATGGATAGACTCCTTTTTTTTTTTTTTTTTTAAATCCTGTTCTATGAGTTTGCTTAGAGAAACAGTACTGTGGATGGTGGATGGGCGGCTTCAACCACAGACCTTTATTGCCTCACAGTCCTGGAGGCTGGAAGTCCAAGATGCAGGTGTGGGCGGGACTGGTTTGTCCTGAGGCCTCTCTTGGGCGTGTAGATCCTATCTTCTCTCTGTGTCCTTACATGGCCTTCCCTCTCTGTGTGTCTATGTCCTAATCTTCTCTTCTTATCAGGACACCAGTCAGACTAGGTCGGGGACGAACCCTACTGACTTCTTTTAACTTTATCCCTTCTTTTAAGATCCCATCTTCAAATACAGTCACTGTTCTGAGGTCCTGGACATTGGGACTTCGCTATGTTTTCTGTGGGGGAGGGACACACTTCAGCCCATTACACCCGTGAAACTTTAAATGCATCCAATGACACCTCAGTCCCCTCGGACCTCCCGTCCTGCAGTAGTTTGGCATGAGCGCTGGTGGATTTGTCTGGTCAGCTCTGACGGCAGAAAGCAGGATCCTTGTGTGACAGAGGACAGAAGGAGACTATGGTAATGGTTTAAAATAAATAAATTTTTCTTCTGTGTTTTGTTTACTTCTGAGAGAAACAGCGTGAGCAGGCGAGGGTCAGAGAGAGAGAGGGGGACACAGAATCTGAAGCAGGCTCCAGGCTCTGAGCTGTCAGCACAGAGCCCGACATGGGGCTCGAACCCACGAACCTTGTGATCATGACCTGAGCCCAAGTTGGACGCTTAAGCGACCGAGCCCCCCAGGCGCCCCTGTGGTAATGGTTTAAAGACCACCCCTGTGCACATCCTGCAGCCCCTCTACCTGCCATTCTCTTGTGCGTCTCCATCCGTCCAGAAGCCCCCAGGCACCCCTCTAATTCTCAAATAATTTTTTCTTATACTGACATAACAGATTTCACCATTTTAACTAATTCTATGCATACAACTCAGTGGCATTAAATAATTCACAGTATTGTGCGAACCTCAGCACTACTTACTTCCAACGCTTTCCTGTCACCCCCAAACAAAACCCCACACCCCACACGAATCCACTCTCCTGTCCCTTGCTTCTTGAGACCTAGTAGCCTCTCCTCATTCTCCATCTCTGAATCCCTCAGTTACGGATATGTCCTATCAGTGGAGGCCTGCTGTGTTAGTCCTCGTGTGGGTGGCTCCTTTCTCTCCGTGTAATGCCTTCCGGGTTCATGCACGTTGGGGTACCTCGTCCCTGCTTTATGAGCCGCCTTTCTTAGTCTTTCGCTCCTGGAGGATCAGTGGTCAGCGCATTTATGAATCAGTAGGGTGCAGGGTTGGCGCTCATGTTCCTGGGTGGAGTGACTGGGACAGAAGCCTTGGCTCCCCGCCCCCTCGCTCCCACCTCTGGGAGCATAGTTTCAGGATGAGTGTGGACCCGGCTCTCCATCCCAACGTTTTGCCCACATAGTCCTCAAGCAGCGGCCGGTTAAGGGCCGAGACCCTCAGTGGTGGAGGCGGTCACTTACCAGATGTGCTTTTTCATGTAGTGCAGCCCGCGTGTGCGGTGGGTTTTCTGCCGTCCTTTGAGGAGGGCTGGGGAGGCTTAGCCTTGAGCATGGTGTCTGCCATCCTTTGTGCATGAGCCAGGAAGTAATAAGCACGCCTCACCAAGGCAGGCATCGCCATCATCATCATCACTGTCATCGTCATCATCACCACCATCATAACCATCATCAGCACCAAAGTCGTCGTCATCATCATCATCATCATCATCACCACCATCATCACCATCACTTCCCAAGCATGGTGCAGGCTCATCCTTTCAGGGATGGATGGTGGTGTTACTTGTCTGGATTTAGAACTTGTTCCTTTCAGTAGACCTTGAATCTTCTGTGTATGCTTCTGAGGCTGTTCAGAGTTTGCACACACCCACCCCCTCCCCCACTCCGTGGCTGCACGGACACCTCCCTGTTCTAGCTCTTGGGCTGGGAAATTGGGGCACAGGGCGGGGTCCCCAAGGAAGCCCACTGCAAGGTCGTCTCCACTCTCCCGTTGTGATCGCTCTCAGGGGCTCTCTCCCCGTCTGAGTCTTCTATGGCTGATCTGACAACCAAGTGGCTTAAAACAACACATGCACTTTCTTTTTTTTTTTTTTTTAATGTTTTATTTATTTCTAGGAGAGAGAGAGAGACAGCGTGAGCAGGGGAGGGTCAGAGAGAGAGGGAGTCACAGACGCTGAAACAGACTCCAGGCTCCGAGCTGGCAGTCAGCACAGAGCCCGACGCGGGGCTCGAACCCACGAACCGCGAGATCATGACCCGAGCGAAAGTCGGACGCTTAACCGACTAAGCCACCCAGGCGCCCCACGTGCATTTTCAATCCCACGGCAGTGTGGGTTAGGAGTCTGAAGGTGGGTGTCACTGGGTGGGTGTCACTGGGTTCACATCAAGGGTCCGCGCGGCTGCACTCCCTTCCACAGGCTCCAGGGGAAAGTCTAGCTCCCTGCGTTTTACAGCTTCTAGATACTGTCTGCCGCCTTTGGCTTATGATGCCTTCATCCGTCGTGTAGCACAGCACCCTTGGGTCAGATCTCACGCCGCCATGTCTCTGGTTCTTCCTCCCCTGCCTCCCTCTCACACTTGGGAGGACTCATCCAGCGCCCTGACGATCATCTCCCTATTTCCACTCAACTACTTAGCACGGGGAAACTCAGTTTCCCCTTTGCCGCGTAGACTAAGACTCACGCGTTCTGGGTATTTGGGCGCTAGCATGTTTGTGACGAAGGTGTGACTCTGTCTACAGCACCCGCTGAAGTGGCACTGCTTTAGAGAGTGGGGTGGGGGCTGACGTGGGGTGAGGTGGGGCGGCTGCGTTCCAGCTTGGCCTTCCTCCTCCTCCACCCGCATCGACATCCATCAACTTCCATAAACGGGCAAACCGCATTAACGATAAAAAGCTCTTCCGTTAGGAGTAGAAATGCTAAGCCTGATTAGCTATGCATGTGGCTCTCAGTGGTGTGTGTGTGGGTGTGTGTCCGTGAGTGAGAGACGGAGAGAGAAGGGTGGGGAGACAAGCGATTAGCTGAGTTAATTGACCCTCTCACATCCGTGCCCTCCTCTGCCTGGACTAATGGCCACCTCTGTGGGCCCGGCCCCTGCGCCGGGCGGGCAGAACTGGTTCTGACAAGGGAGCCTTGGCATTGGCCTTGCTCGAAGCTGAGATGACCCCGCCTGCCCTCTGGGAGCTTCTTCATAACAGGGCACTTTTTTGGGTTAACTTGGCAGGCTCTGGCCTCCGGGTTCCCTTGTGAAAGAATAATGCCTCCAACACAATGAAAGCTTCTAAGCAGCTAATTCCAGGAGGCTGCTCCCTTGCTTCCCGTGGGCACAGATCTCCGCATCTACGCTGGGTGGGATGGACCCGATGGTACGCTTCTGCCTCACCGTTAGGGCGCCTGCGTAGGCGTCCGGGTGAGGCATTCGGATTCCATTTGAATGGAAGAAAACACGGTCCTAAGCACCCGATGCATTCGAAGTCGCCTGCGACTTGTCCATCGAAGCGTCCTGAGCTCCGAGACTCACCCCTGCAGGGCCCCTGTGTGGGGGATGGAGGCGGAGGGGAGGGTGCACATTCCAGGGTGCAGATCCCTCCCTGTTCCTTCTGCCTGGAGGAGGTCGGGCAGAGAGATTCTTCAGTGCGGGAGGCTGCCTCCAGCCCCGCGGGTCAGCCGTGCCCGCGTGTGGGAGTTTCCTGTAGAACCCGCCTGGGCGATGCGTCCCCCGCCGTGGCTCAGCTCGGGCCAGTGCGCTCCCGGGACCTGCTTGCACCTTCCCGCGCCGCCCAGTGCAGGAAGCCTGCCCAGGCTACACCTTGGGCCTCACGGGTCGCCGCCCACCTGGGCGGTTCCACCTTGGGTACCGCGTGCTCCATGCTGCGATCCGTGGAAATTGGGACATTCTTGGATTATGGAAGGTTCCCCCAAGGTCCGTGCCGCGGTGCACCACTCGCGACCTGCTGTTCACACCCAGCGCCACGTCGTCTTGAGCGGCTCCCGTGCGCGGAAATTACAGTAATTGCCTTGAGGTGGTTGGTTGGGACACAGTCCTGACGAGGCAGCTCATCAAAGAGCTTCGGAGGGCGGCCTCCAGAGAGTTCTTTTAAAGTGGTTGACAATTAATCTGGACGATGATTTCATCTCGGGAGCCACTTGACGCAGCAAGGGCTGTGCAGATGGGGGGCCGGGCGTGGCCGGCCACAGCCCTGGCTCCGGAGAAAGAGGGCCTTTGTGACGCTCAGGGCCCCTGGGATCTGACGGGGGTGGGGTGGGGTGGGGGGGGTGGGGGGGGGCAGACAGAAGCAAGACTGTGTGTGTGCCCGGGCGTGCCTGGTGAGCGTGCTCACGTCCCCAGGGGCCATGTAGCCGGGGACGATCCTGGGCCAGCTTATGTTTGCAGACAGACTCCAAGGACACCAGTCTTCAGACTCGGAACATCCAGCGTGTAGTGATTCCTGACCCCCGAAAGGGCCTGAAGACGGCGCGCCGGCCGGAATGTCATCTTCCCGGCACTGGATTCCGTTATCGTTACGCTTTCTTTTTTAACGTTTTAATGTTTTATTTATTTATTTATTTTATTTTTTTTTAAATGTTTTATTTATTTCTAGGAGACAGAGAGAGAGAGAGACAGCGTGAGCAGGGGAGGGGCAGAGAGGGAGGGAGTCACAGACTCTGAAACAGGCTCCAGGCTCTGAGCCGGCAGTCAGCACAGAGCCCGACGCGGGGCCCGAACCCACAAACCGTGAGATCATGACCTGAGCGAAAGTCAGACGCTTAACCGACTAAGCCACCCAGGCGCCCCACATTTTATTTATTCTTTTTTTTTTTTTTTTTAAATTTTTTTTTTTTAATGTTTTATTTATTTCTAGGAGACAGAGAGAGAGAGAGACAGCGTGAGCAGGGGAGGGTCAGAGAGGGAGGGAGTCACAGACTCTGAAACAGGCTCCAGGCTCTGAGCCGGCAGTCAGCACAGAGCCCGACGCGGGGCCCGAACCCACAAACCGTGAGATCATGACCTGAGCGAAAGTCAGACGCTTAACCGACTAAGCCACCC
>NW_024080886.1:399745-418170 GCF_003009895.1 Hyaena hyaena
GTTTTATTTATTTCTAGGAGAGAGAGAGAGAGACAGCGTGAGCAGGAGAGGGTCAGAGAGAGAGGGAGTCACAGACGGAAACAGGCTCCAGGCTCCGAGCTGGCAGTCAGCACAGAGCCCGACGCGGGGCTCGAACCCACGAACCGTGAGATCATGACCTGAGCCGAAGTCGGACGCTTGACCGGCTGAGCCCCCCAGGCGTCCTCGTTATTGCTGCAGTTTGAAGAACAAGCAATGTTCGTGCAAAAATAAAGTCAGTTGTGGGGCCGCTCGGTGGATGCCTTGGTTAAGCATCCGACTCTTGATTTCGGCTCGGGTTCGAGCCCCGCGTGGGGCTCTGCGCTGACAGCGGGGAGCCTGCTTGGGACTCTGTCTCCCCCTCCGTCTGCCCCTCCTCTGCTTGTGCTCTGTCTCTCTCTCTCTGTCTGTCGCTCACTATAAATAAACTTAAAAAAATAAAATCACTAATGACTCCCTCTTCCCTGAATGTTTGAGTTTATTGTCAGGTGATTGTACTTAGGAAGGCGCTTTTCTTTCTTCGATCCTTCAACAGTTCAGTCTCATTTTGGGAACAGACTCCACTGCATCCATTGTATTGATCTGTTCGAAGAACCGTCTTCTTTCTTCTTTTTTTTGCCGCTCAGTCGACTTCCTGTGCTTAGTTTTACACATTTCCCCTCCCATTTTGCTATTTCTTTTGTTTGCTTCTCTGGTTTCTCTTTTCTTTTCTATCTGTTTTTTGTTTTGTTTTGTTTTTTTCTTGCTTCCAGCTTCTAATTCTTAGTTAGGTCTGTTCTTCCGTTTTTGGGGTTTCATCACTCCTGTCTCCGTACGGTTTGACCTCGTTTACTCTTCTTTTCCCAAGTGTCTCATTTTGATCAAGACTCTCGGCTGTGACCCTCCCTGTGGCCGAGAGTCAGGGAAGACACGACATTCCAGCCTGGGGAGATTGCTCAGAAACCCCCGTCCTTTCCTGGATTCAGGCCGCCTTCGGGCGCCCCGTGCAGCCCGGGGCTCTCTCCCTGGTTGTCGGAAGCCCGAGGCCCGTTGATCCTTTGAAGGAGGCTGTGCGTTCTCGTGGGCTCAGCCTCTCCCTCCCAGCTGGTGCTGGCGTGTCTCTGGCTTCCCTCCACCCTGCAATCAGCCACCCTCTGCCGCTTCCTCGTCTCACAGGCGGCGGAAGGGAGTGTGAAGAAAACAAGTCAGCGCGCACCTGCTGCAGAAACGTGTCCCCAAATGCTCAGCACCTCAGGACAGCTGCTCTGAGGCCCGGGGGCTTGTCTTCCTTCAGAAGGAAACCTCGAGGGGCGCCTGGGGGGCTCAGTCCGATAAGCGTCCGACTTCGGCTCAGGTCATGGTCTCACGTGGGTTCAAGACCCGCCTCGGGTTCTGTGCTGACAGCTCGGAGCCTGGAGCTGCTTCAGATTATGCATCTCCCTCTCTTCTCTGCCCCCAAATAAATAATAAATATTTAAAAAATTTAAAAAAGAAGGAAGAGTTGGGTAGCAGTGTCGTCCGGATGGAGTGCAGTCTAGGGGTGAACTTGAGAACACCGTTCAGACCTTGGGATGATCTTGGCAAAGCGTCAATGGGAAGGTGTGACAGGTGGCTGTGTGGTCTGGATTCTTTCCATCTTGTGTCACCAGGTGGAGGCTCCCGACCTCCGGAAAGGTGAAAACCTACTTGTTACTAAATTAAATTGGGTACTTCTTTTGTGGCGTGTTTTTCTTCTCACGTTCGTTAGTGCACGGGACGTGTGCACACTGGCGCAAACGGAGTGCACACGGGTAGACGGGGTTGGGGTCGTTGGGTGACCTCCCTTCCGACACTCGAAAGCACCGTCATTCTTTAGATTTGGGGAAACAGGGCGGTTGGTTAAGCTCAAGCGCGGCTGCCACACTGTGTGGGAAAGTAGTGTCCTGCTCCACAGCCGGGCTCAACACCGAGTCCCCGGCTCTGCTCCAAACGCTGGCTCGGCAATCGTCCCTTTGGAAGCTCCTCATTCCAGAAACCGCGCCCCGTACCGCGGTTGGGCATCCAGCCTTCCTCATCCGTAGCCAAGAAAAGACTGATTCCCCGTCACGGACACCACATGGCGATGGGAAAACGTAAGGCGGGAGTTTTACCAAATTCACCCTTCGGCAAGGGAGTGACTCTGTAGCGCGGAGAGCAGAGCAGTCGTGTTGGATGTGTGTGCCTCACAGACGGCGCTTTTCACGGCGGGGAGGCGATCAGACAGGGCGAGTGGGTGTATCAAGGCCCCTGAGGGAAGTGGGATACGGTCTTCGTACGGACTTTCTTTTCTTTTTTTGCTGGTGTTGGAGCTCACTTCCCAGATGGGTGGCCTCCTTTCTCGTTTAAACGCGCTTGCCGTGTACGGCGTGTGAAGGTGATTGGTTCATTGATTGATTGATTGTCACCATCATCCAGGCACACGGGACATTTTTCGGGTTTCTCCCAGGGACCCTCCTGGGAGAGGATGCAGGAATGCCTTCCTCTCCCGGGAAGTAAGATTGTGCAGTGGAAACTGCATTTCCCTGTGGATGAGCAGGAAATGGTGGACGGAGACGGTGGGGGGGGGGAGTGTATTTCTATCCCATTCTCTGCCGGGACCTTTGATCCCAGAGGAAAGGCTGTGGTTTGAAGCAGACAGGGAGCCCTTTGCATGGAAGGCATCTTGCATCTGGCTGGGATACGGCACGGTGCATAATGTTTGCTGCTTGCTCGGGACTCAGAACGCCCGCATTTGGTGCGTGGGGGTGTTTAATGATCGCCGCCGTCGGTGCTACGTCACAGTGAGAAGGGCGCATCGCCAACCCCTACAAACTCAACGTCTGCGTCGTTTGCAGAAACGATCCGATACTAAACATACACCTTTGTTGTGTTTGCGGAATCATGCCGTGTGCAAAATACTCCACTTAACGCCTCTTGGATGAGCTAGTTGGTTACGGAATGGGCTGCTATAGGGAGCTCATTGTCGAGACCAAAGTAGTAGTTGTCTTCTCTCTCCCTGTTGACCGGGAGTTGGGTGGTGGTTTCCGGAGGCTTCCGGAAGGGTGCTGATGTCCTCTCGGACCCCCAGTCCCCGTCCATCTGCCGGTGGAGTACACTTGCTCGCTCTCGTATTTTATATACTTGTTTCCTTGCTAATTTCCTACGCTCTCCAGATAGTGACTCCCACCAGCGGACACACAAGCATTGCTCAGCGTCCCTGAGGTGTTTCCGGGGTGCCCAAGAGTGCTGAGGTCAGAGAGTGTGACGCCAAGTGGGCCCTGGACGGTGACTGATTCGTGGCGATTTCTGTACCGAGCAAGAAGCATGTTTCAGAACGTGAAACGCCTCATTGTGTGCAAAAGACGCGTCTTGAGTGTCTGTGTTTCATCTCGCTCCGTCCGACGGAAGCGGTCACTTTGCTCAGCATGGACTCCTCCTGAATGCGTTGCTTCCTTCGAACTCTGGACGTCCCCACCGCACCGTCCGCGTGGAGTTGACCGCAGAGGCATTACGTACTGAAAGCGGTTATTAGCGCATCCTGCGTGCAGGGAACCTTAACACTCACTCGGGGGACGGGAAAAGAGAGGATTTCAAGCTTACGCATACAAATAGCTCTAAGAAAAGGTCAGCGTTTGAAGGCTTATAATCAAGGTGTCAAGAAGGAAGTGGCGACTCGATAGCTCATGTTCAGTGCTCAGTATGATTTGGGTAAACACAACTGGGGACGCACCACAGGGCTTCTGGACGCTCCGAGATAAAGTTCTTCTATTGCTTTCGCTCTGAGAGCCACCCGCCCCCCCCCCCCCCCCCCCCCCCCCAGGCCCACTCACTTACGGAAACTTTCTGACTCCCCCGCTCTGGTATCCGTCTCATTCTTAAATGGGGAGAGACCGCAGACCTGATGTTTATCAGCAGGTTACGCTGTGTGAGGCATCAAGATAAGAAAAGACATGTGATCCCAGAAACAGCAGATAATGCAGGGAACCCAAGAGAAGCTCGATTAAAATAAAAAGAGGAACACAGGAGACGTTGGACAAGTAAGTCATGAGTTGAGTCCCCTTTTTAGAGAAGTTGAAGATACTGTTCCCGTCAGCAAAAATACGATGTGACCGTAAAACAGAAGCAGCTTTAAATAGAATTGCTGAAAATATAAATAATTAAGCGAGGAAATTTCCAAAAACCAAAGGGTGATCTTGTTTATGCCTGTGAGTTCGGGTACTTGGAGCTGTGGGCTCCCAAGTGCACAACGGTGATCTAGACCTTTCTCTTGGGTGAGCACTGGAGAGCGTGTCTCAGAGCAATGCCCATGGAGGGGTCCATGCTCCCCGACATCCAGTAGTGTCTTCCTGTGGGTCTCTCAGCAAATCACTGCAGGCCTGGCGGCTCACAACACACAAATTTATGTTCCCACAGTTGTGGAGACCAAGAGTCTGAGATCCAGGGGGCAGGACCCTTGAGATCCGGGGGGCGGGGCCGAGCTCCCTCCTGAGGCCCCAGGGGAGGGTCCTTCCCGCCTCTCCCAGCTCCTGGGGCCCCAGGGTCCCCGGGCTCGTGGCCGCGTCCCCCCGTCTCTGCCTCCGTCTTCACGCGGCTTCTCCTCTGCGTCTGCGTCTCCTCCTCCGTCCCTTACAAGGACACGTGTCATTGGATTCGGGGCCCCCCTGATGTAGGATCAGCCCATCTCAGATCCTTCACTTCACTTATGCCTGCGCCCCGCCCTGCATTCTCCTTCCCTCTCCCAGCGCCACCCCGCTCTTCCTCTTGGCCGTGGGCCCCCCTCACCCCCACTCTTCACCATCGGCTCTGGCCTCTGTCCTGATTTGTACCCGGCCCCCCTCACTGCCCTGGCATCTCCAGCCAGGTGGGATCTCACAGTCTGTGGGTTCGAGCCCCGCGTTGGGCTCCGTGCTGACAGCTTAGAGCCTGGAGCTGCTTCAGATCCTGTGTCTCCCAGTCTCTGCCCTTCCCCCGCTCGCTCTTTGTCTCTCAAAATAAAAGACATTTAAAAAAAAACAAAAAAAAACTCACTCGAAGGGTTTCAGAATCCGTCCCTTCTTTGCTGCTCCTCATAGCGTTTCCTCCAGCCTCTGAAATCTCGGTTCCCTCTACGGCTCTTGCCTCACCTCCCTCACTTCTTACCTCACCTCCTTCGTTCTTCCCCGTCACCCTACCAAGCAGCCTCCCGTCTACACCACCGTCCGCCTTCCGGTTTGAAACTCGACTTCCTCAAAAGGGAATGTCTTTCCTGACTCCCCTTGTCTTCCCCTGCACACCCGTCTCACAAAGTCATCCAGACCGCGTAGGCTCAGGAAGATAGCGCTGTCATATCTAGTCGCATTGCATTGACTCCGTCTTCGCTCAGAGATCTAGGCGGCGTTCGTAACATGGGAGGCATGAATCGTTTGTGGTCAAAGATAGAGGTTTCCAAATAACTAAAAAAAAGTTTCAGTGTATTTATTTTTTGAGAGAGAGCAGGAGAGGGGCAGATAGAGAGGGAGAGCAAGAATCGCAAGCAGGTTCCGCACTGGCAGCGCACACCCTGATGTGGGGCTCGAACCCGCGCGCCATGGGATCATGACCTGAGCCAAAATCAAGACTTGGATGCCTGACAGACGGAGCCACTCAGGCACCCCCCCCCAATATGTCTAACATGGCAGTAGACACTTGCTACAAGAATTGAGTGTGAGCTGCATGGTAGAACTTTATTTTTTAAACTATTTATTTATTTTTGAGACAGAGCATGAGCAGGGGAGGGGAGGGGAGAGAGGGAGACACAGAATGGGAAGCAGCCTCCAAGCTCTGAGCTGTCAGCACGGAGCCCAACATGGGGCTTGGGCCCATGAGCCACAAGATCATGACCTGAGCCGAACTCAGACGCTTATCTGACAGAACCACCCAGGTGCCCGTGAACCGCAGAACTTGAAGCCCTCTAATGTGGTAGCCACATTTCAGACCCTCAGTAGCCCCTCTGAGCTTATGGGTTCCATAGTGGAAACCAGGATGTAGAAGATTCCTCTCCCACAGAACGTCCGACCGGGCAGTGTTTGCTCTTTCTCAGTGATTCTTTTTTTTTTTTTTTAATTTTTTTTCCAATGTTTTATTTATTTCTAGGAGAGAGAGAGAGACAGCGTGAGCAGGGGAGGGTCAGAGAGAGAGGGAGTCACAGACTGAAACAGGCTCCAGGCTCAGAGCTGGCAGTCAGCACAGAGCCCGACGCGGGGCTCGAACCCACGAACCGCGAGATCATGACCTGAGCGAAAGTCGGACGCTTAACCGACTAAGCCACCCAGGCGCCCCTCTTTCTCAGTGATTCTTAACGGGTGGTCGCTCTGTTCCCACCGGGCACTGGGCAGTGTCTGAGTAGTATTGATTGTTACGGCTGGGGCTTGGAGCAGGTGGGGTGCAAGCATCTGTTGGGTGCAAAAAGGGGTGCTTTTCAACATGCTACAGTGCTCAGGACGCTGCATCTCATCCAGCTTAGATGTCCACTGTGCGAGACCTTGGCTTAGTGTGAGACATTCTCTCATTTCTCTCTCTATATATGTATCATCTATCCATCCATCCCTATGTCCATCCATCTATTTATCCAACCATCCCTCTCTCCTACATCCATTCCTATACCCATCCATCCATCCATTCATCTATCCATTCTACTATCCATCCACCCACCCACCCATCTATCCATCCATCCATTCACTCTATGTATCTATGTATCTATCCATCCCTCCACCCATCCAAGCACCCACTCACCCACCCATCCATCTATCCATTCACTCTATCATCTGTCTATCCTTCCTTCCTTCCTTCCTTCCTTCCTTCCTTCCTTCCTTCCTTCCTTCCTTCCTTCCTTCCTTCTTTCATCTATCCATCCATCCATCTGTCCAACCATCTATCCATCCATCCATCCAGTCTACCATCCATCCACCCACCCATCCATCTATCCATCCATCTATCCATTCACTCTATGTATCTATGTATCTGTGCATCTATCCATCCCTCCACCCACCCACCCATCCATCTATCCATTCACTCTATCTATCTATCTATCTATCTATCTATCTATCTATCAATCATCTATCTATCATCTATCCATCCACCCACCCACCCACCCAACCAGGCAGCCATCCAGCCAGCCAGCCATCTATCCATCCATCCATCATCCATTGTCTCTCTCTTCTCTGTCATCTTAATCCTGTATCATCTGTCTGTGTATCTATCATCTATCTATGAGTGTTGGTGGTTTTCAACCAGTGGTGTTTTCTGTTTCTCCACGGACACTTGACAGTGTGTGCAGACATTTCTGGTTGTGTCAACTGGGTATAAGGTTGCTACTGGCATCTGGTGGGTAGAGACCAGAGACGCTACTCAACACTGTCCGTTACACAGGACACCTCACCCCGGAGAGTCATCCAGCCCCAAATGTCAGTAGTGCTGAGGCTGAGAAGCCATGATCTAAAGGGCTGTACATTCCGGGGCATTTGAGGGAATCTCAAATGACATTCTATCCCGTCTTGGATACAGGTTAGGGCTGTGCCTTTACCCTGGCCAGCTTCCAGCGTGAGCGTGTGAAGACCAACCTTTGTTCATCTTGGTGAAGACTCACCAGAGGGACGTTAAAAGCCGCAGATAGGGGCTTATAGGAACACTGAATCGAGCCAGGAATTCGAAGCATTTCCCTTGTGGGATATTTGCTTGGCTGGGGGCAGGCAGGAACTTCCTGTGTTTCCTTTTTCGTTCCTCATTATCTGTTTTGTATCTTTGATAAGGGGAGAGGGTAATTTAGTAAATTTTTTGTAAATAGAATTGTGGTTCCCAAACGACTCTTCTATTTTTAGCTTTCAAAATAGAACAAAGTGAAATTGAACATTGACTCAGCAAAATTCGGAGGGAGTTAACTTGTTTAAAAAAACAAAAAGCCGTCTAGACAAGCCATCTCACAAAACAAACCCCCTCCCTCCCGCTCATTGCTGAGCTGAGTTGGTCTAGGTTTTTTTCAGCTGATATTTGACGGAAAGATTCCAAATTAAAACAAAGAACCTTCATGAGATTGTCCAAAGCACAGCATTTCTGTACGTTCTGCGTATTGAGATACAGAGCATAAGATTCACCCTTTCAGAGTGTCCTGATCTGTGTTTTAAGTTAAATTACAGAATTAGCACACATTTTTAAGGGCTTCCCCGCCCAAAACAAAAGTGTGACTATACTTGTCTGCAACACTAATTTTTAGAATTGTCTTTTTAAAATTTACTTACTTATTTCTTAAAAAAATTTTTTTTGGTTTATTTATTTTTGAGAGACAGAGAGACAGAATGGAGGAGGGACAGAGAGGGAGACACAGAATCCGAAGCAGGGTCCAGGCTCTGAGCTGTCAGCACAGAGCCCGACTTGGGGCTCAAACCCACAAACCATGAGATCGTGACCTGAGCCGAAGTCGCACGCTCTACTGACTGAGCCACCCAGGAGCCCCCAGAATTGCCTTTTTAAAGAAGAATTGCACTCTTCAGATATTTATTATTTCATGCATTGTAGCTCATAATCTTCTGTGATATCACGAAGAGAGGAAACCTCCAAAAGGAAAGGAAATGGGTTTTATAAGGATAAATCCATACATTGTTATTTAGTGATTGCAGGTGGCTCTTGAATAACACGGGTTTGAGCTGCATGGGGCCTCTTGTACACGACATATACATATTTATGATAGATGTTTCATAAACTTATATTTACCATAAATTCACTACAGTACTGTAAGTCTATTTTCCTTAGGATTTTCTTAGCCACATTTTCTTTTCTCCAGCTTACTTTACTGGAAGAATCTAATATATGATATGTGAGAGCTACGGACTGTGTGTGAATCAACTACATATGTTATTGGGAAGGCTTCCAGTCAACACTAGGCTATCAGTAGTTATGTTTTGGGGGAGTCAAAAGTTGCATGTGGGTTTTCAAGTGCTTGGGGGGGTCAGCCCAGCACCCCTAGGCCCTGGGTTTTTCAGTCAGTGGTCGGCTGTATTTTGCAATACTTACTTAATGCACCAATTTCATGTCATTGATCCATTTCACATTAATGTTGCTAATATGTAAATAAAACGTTTCTGGACTTTGCAAATTGAAAAAAATTAACAAAACTGCACTGTGAAATGCATCTCTGGGTTTGTTCTCAGTCTGCCCCCTCCCGTGACTCCCTGGCCCCCATCTTGGCGCCTGTGTCTTTTCAAGGACATCTTTCCAACATGTAGAAGCCGCTAATACTATAAAGCGGGGACAGATTTTAACGACCAGCAGACTGCATGCTTTTGACCTCCTTAGCAATTGTATGTTTTTAAGTTGCTTTCAACCTTCCCAAGGTCATTTCCCCGGGTCCAAATATGATTCAGGAGTTCCCGGTACAGAAAGGCGCCTGCTAACAGCTGGCCAACGCGGTGGCCCCTGGTGGCAAAGGACCCTCCCCAGATTTCTCAGGATGTGACTCAGCTGAGTCCTAGACACCCCCCCACCCCCCACCATGGCCCAGCCTCACGTTAGGAGCACGCCTGGTGAATTAAGGGCGTGTCATTTTCTGACAAGTCCCCATCACATACAGTGGCTGCATCTGAGGCCACAGGGGCTTAAGGACGGGGTGTACGATTCTTAGGCAGTCTTGGATATGAAGCACAGTCGAGACCCGCCTGTAGCTGCTGGAGGGGGGTCACCCAAGGAGGTTTCTGGTTGATACTCCTCAGTACATATCCCCCCGTATCACCGATGCACCTGAATATGCCGTGCTGTGTGGACGGATGAGGAAGGAACGTGTCCCCTCCAAACCCAGTGTGTGCTGTAACTTTCTGCAGGCGTTGGGCTGTCCCAACGTTGTGTGGGCTGCTTGTCCATTAAGTCGGAAATTATGGGTTATGGCCAGGTGGGGTTTGACAAAATTTTATTTTCTGTTTGGGAAATACACTTATAAAGTAAATTAATATCTAAAGTTAATTAGTCTCTATCAGTCTTTCTATCTATCTTTCTGTATCCATCAGTCCATCCATCTCTCTTATCTATCTCATTTATTTCTCTATGTATGTATGTATCAATAATCTATTTACGATCTAGGTCTTTGTCTATTTATTTATGTACTAGCTATCCATTATCTTTCTGTCTATCCATTCAACCGCCCCATCCATCCATCATATATCTATCTTACCTGTCTTATTACTTCACTCATGTATCTGTCTAATCATCTATGTGTCATCTTTGGTCTGTTTACATCTATCTATCCATCCATCCGTCACATCTATGTATCTATCTGTCTGTTTATCTGTCTATCTATCCATCCATTCTATCTATCTATCTATCTATCTATCTATCTATCTATCTATCTATCTGCCTGCCTATCTATCTATCATCCATATCTATCTGTCTGTCTGTCTCTCAATCTGCCTGCTTATCTATCTATCTATCTATCTATCTATCTATCTATCTGTCTTTCTACCTATCATCCATATCTGTCTATCTGTCTGTCTCTATCTGCCTATCTATCCATCCATCCATCAGTCTATGCATCCTGTCTATGTATGTATGTATCTATTATGCATCTATCAATCTGTGCATCCATCCATCTCTGCATCCTATCTATCCACCGATCTCTGCATCGAATTTGTCTATCCATCCATCCATCCACCCACCCACCTATCCATCCATCCATCCATCCATCCATCATCTACCCCTAGATCACTTACTGTGCATCTGTCCATCTTTAACTCCTTTTGTGACTCCTGTTGCCTTGGGCTCAGGGAACACAGTGTCCGTGTTACCCAGTCAGAGTCTATTCCACGGCACAGAATAAAGCCCTAGTCTCATACCCAGATTAAATAAATACATGAAGTGAGATTTTACATTTTGGGTGTGCCTTTGGGGAGGAGGCGGGAGGCCCACGTATAGACACAACAGACACATTGAAATCAAACCCAGTATCCATGTCCATCTTTGTCTTTGTTGAAAAGGAAACACCTTCATGCAATTATTTGTTTAAATGTGAATACTTCTGTCCAGTTGCAACTGGTACTGTTTCCCTGTTACCTGTGTGGGCTGGCCTGTGGCTTTGTTAGTTCCTCTTGGGACCTATAATTACCTTTTCTGTGTTCTTTTCCACAACATACATTTATGTATGTATTTAAAATTTTTTTAATGTTTTTATTTATTTCTGAGAGAGAGAGTGAGCAGGGGATGGTCAGGGAGAGAGGGAGTTACAGAATCTGAGCTGTCAACATAGAGCCTGATCTGAGCCGAAGTCGGATGCTTAACTGACTGAGCCACCCAGGCGCCCCTACACATATATTTTAGAAACATTGATCAGGACAGAGTCTGAATTCCTTCGAGGACTGTCGTTTTTGGTATTATGAAAGTTTTTCAAGAGCAATGCATTTAATCACCTGTTAATGAAAATCTGAGTCCTGTGCTCTGTATGTGTTGTGTTATTTTAACCCTGTTGGGTTAGAGTTTATTTCAGTTTTATTGAGATATTATTCACAGCACTGCATTCGTTTAAGGTGTACAGCGTTAGGACTTGAGGAATACATATATTTTGAAATAATTACCACTCACCAGTTACCATCCATCTTCCTACGTAGTTAACAAAAATTTTTTTTCTTGTTACGAGAGCTTCTGGGGTTTACTCTCTTAGGAACTTTCAAATATACCGAATGACTGTGTTAACTGTGGTCGTCACGTTGTACAGTTGGGCATCCCCAGGACTTTGTCATCTTATAGCTGGAAATTTGTACCTTTGCACCATCTTTATCCAATTCCACTACTTTTATACTCTTGTGTCTGGTTAACACAAATCTGAACTCTTCTTCTAGGAGTTGTTGTTTGTCTTTGTTTTTTTAGATTCCACACATAAGTGAGATCATACCCTATTTGCCTTTGTGTGACGTGTTTCTCAGAGCATAATGCCCTCATTATGTAGTGAACGGCAAGAACTTTCTCTTTTTTATGGCTGAATAATATTCCATTGTGTGTCTAATGGGGAAGAGGTGGGTCCAATGGCCATCCTTATGTACAACAAAGCTAAAAAATGGACTTTTATACGTTCTTTAAATTTTTTTTTTTTAACGTTTATTATTTTCGAGAGAGAGACAGAGCATGAGCAGGGGAGGGCAGAGAGAGGGAGACACAGAATCTGAAGCAGGCTCCAGGCTCTGAGCTATATCAGCACCGAGCCCAATGTGGGGCTCGAACCTGACAATTGTGAGATCATGACCTGAGCTTGAGTCAGATGCTCAACCTACTGGGAGCCAGCCAGGCGCCCCTAAACATTTATACTTCCTTCAGGGAGATGCTGAGAGCTAGCGGTATGTGTTGGTGAGCCTCCTGGCACCAAATTGGAAAAGCTCTGTTTGCCCATTTCTTCCCACCACCTTGCTGACTTACAGCCAACACCCCTCATGTTGTCGTTGTGTTCTGTGCTTTGATGCTCGTCAACCTAAAGATTGCAGTGTGCTGGTTTTGTTCACCTTGAACAAGACTGTTTACCTGTGTGGTCCCTGAAATCTGATGGTGGTGTCCGGGAACCGCCCACATCCAGCAGGGTAGCGTGGGCTTTGGCTGTCGTGCTGAAGTCCCCCGTCCTGAGTTCTGTGTGTTTACAGCTGACTCTGTCCAGAGAGAGCTGGAGAGACGTGGCCGGCAGCGACGTAGAAAAACCTGGGTCCCAGCAGATGTGTTTCACGTAGGTACATAGACACAGACGACGTCCACGTGCAGTTCCAACTCAAGGGCTGAGAAGCCAAAATGTCATCTAGTAAATGGAGTTCAAGTTCAAGAGCAGGGTTCTTCTCGGGGCAGTGGAGAAGGATGATCAGAAAGAAGGGTACCAGAGGGGAAGAAGGGTCAAGGCACGCGGCCTTCTTTCCGTGATGGGAATCTACCCAATGGTGTGGCCAGACTCTTATGTTCCACCCCAGACTACGTGTCCTCTGGGGGAGATGAACAACAGAAGCCAAAAAGGATTAAATGTGTTTGCCCGAGTTCACGGATCACATAAATGGCAAACCTTGCCCCAGATCGTGTGCACCTTACCCAATGGAAACATCGGTATCCTCCTAAAAACACGTAAACTTTGCCGGTTCACTCTCCATACAGCCTTTCGCCCCACACGCTTCTTGCTTTTGACTTGATGCCGCAGAATTTCACCAACACGCTCCTGCCTTAACCTTATGCTTCTGTGTTTGCTTCCAGATTCTTCTGATGAGTAAATCTGCTTTCAAAATGGAATATCCCTCATCGTTTCCTTCTTCTTACACGGCACTTTCTTTTCTTGGTTTTTGTTGATCGCCTTCTGTTTCTCACACAGTCAAATATTCATGATCGGAAACTGCGCCTAAAAGCCAAGGTTGCTCATTGTACCTTGTCCGTCCCCCACAACCCTCCCGCCCCGGGAGGCGAGGAGATTTATTTCACAGCTCGGCAATTCTGATGTGTAGAAAATGCTAAAACCAAGTGTTTTGCTTAACTGGGACTTTGTTCTGTTTGCCATGTCACCATGTGCAATTCCAAACTCTGTATGAGGAAAAAGGAAGTCTGTGTCTGTGTGGTTATGTTGGGGGGGAGATTCCTTTTCTTCTCAGCCCGCCTTGAATTCCTTTATCACTTTTACTACATTAAAGCCATTTTTCAAACCAGAGAGAGCCCTGACTCTTGACCTTCTTCCCCCGGACGATCTCTGCATTATTATTGCCTAGACAGACATTGATGGAAAACACAGCCGCCATTGATAAGCTCACTGAACGCCAAGTACCCAGAGGCTCACGCGTCCAGATTTCCATTTTTCCCTCCCTACTTTAGGTCTTCTCTGCCTGTCTGTAAAATTCCCTTGGATCTTTGATCCCGTATTTGCATTAAGTGGTTGCCAGCCTGGGTGTGGGGTCCAAGGTGGGACTCCATGCCCCACACTGAGGCTCCCAGGAATAGAAAGACCTAGAAGGGGCGGTGGAGGATGCATTTGGGCTGGGAAGGCCCCGCCAGGGTACAAAAGAAGGTTTGATTTCCTTGCGTGTTACTAGTGGTTGCAATTTTGAAATCTCACCCCGTTCTCAGCTTCTATTCCTTTACACGCTACCTGAATAGGTATATGATCCCATACCTTTTTGGTGTCTGTCCCAGCTTCCGATCCTCAGCAAATTTTAGCTTAAAGACTCAGCGTGTTTCGTAGGCATTAGCATGTGGAAGAGCCTTTTGGCTTAGTCGGTGAAGCGTCCGACTTTCGCTTGGGTCATGATCTCGCGGTTCGTGGGTTCGAGCCCCGCGTCGGGCTCTGTGCTGACTGCCAGCTCGGAGCCTGGAGCCTGTTTCAGTCTGTGACTCCCTCTCTCTCTGAGCCTCCCCTGCTCACGCTGTCTCTCTCTCTCTCCTAGAAATAAATAAAATGTTAAAAAAAAAAAAAAGGAAGAGCCTTTTGATGGGCCTGATACCTTTGTCTTTAGAAAGTCTTGAAGAGGAAAAAAGACAGTGAAGAAACGCCTTTACCGTAGCTCTGCTTTCTGCCTGTGCTTGTGTGTGTGTGTGTGTGTGTGTGTGAGAGAGAGAGATCTCTGGGGTGACTCATCTGCACAAATGATGGCTCCCTAATCCCCCCCGCCCCCGCCCGCGCCATCCCACTAATTACAGAACATTTCAGAGGCAGGTCATCGTGTGCACCTCATACGTGCCCTCCGTTGAAACTTCCAGAAGGCAGATTCTCCTCAGTTGTCTCCCCTCCTCCCGCCATATACTCGGGCCCTGAGCTGGCGGAGCTGCTGGGCACTCGTAAAGGTCTTGACGCGGCCTTGTGCGCTGTCTCCCCTCTCCAGGCACGGGGACGTTCGGGCGCGTGCAGCTGGTCAAGGAGAAGACGGCCAAGCACTTCTTCGCCCTGAAGGTGATGAGCATACCGGACGTCATCCGGCTGAAGCAAGAGCAGCATGTGCACAATGAGAAGTCGGTGCTCAAGGAAGTCAGCCACCCGTTTCTGGTCAAGCTGTGAGTCGCTCCCCACCGCCCTCCGCGGGTCCTCACCCCGAGACCCCCCAGGTGCCGGGCACTGAGGTCACGGCTGACCCTCAGGCTGGACGGGTCGGGGGAGGAAGGTGCTGTGCTGATAGATGCCCGCCCCAGGGACTTGCTGTCCCCCTGGATGCAGCGGAACACCCTTCCAGACTGTTTTTCTCGTCCCCCCTCAGGGTCCCCTTTGCCAGCTTCCTGGAGATTGTTTTCAGTCACCTGCTCAGCCTCCTCCATGCAGGCTGCTCCTTGGATTTCTAGCATCAGACGATCGTGTATCTCCATTTCGATGCACCACAGACCTGTCCAGTTGAGCATGCCCAGCACTGAACAAATCCATCTCTCTCCTCTCATGCTCCTTGTAAGCAGAGGGGAAGAGCATTCGGTCTCTCCCCTGATTTTTGACCCTGGCTTTCCAGTAGGTCTTGCCTTGCAAAGCTTGCCTCCCTCCAAGGCATTGTGCACCTCACAGCTGGTGACCTTCATTTGCACCCGCAGACCCTCAGGGAATCCTGAGGTCCCCCAGACGTCCCCAGTGGCTAGTGTCCCCAAAGCGTCCCTCATAAATGCACGTCCGGCTCCCCCTTCTGCTCACCCTCTCTTTCCCACACCCTGCCATCCGCTGTCCGATTGCTCAGGAGAAGGCGTCCGTGCTTTCCGTCCCCCGCGTCTCTCGGGCCACCCCTCCTCTGCAGTGCCTCCTTCCTGTGCGTCTCCCTTCCAGACACCCCTGCACCTGACCGAGTCCCGCCCTTCTCTGACGCACCTGTCTGCACGCAGAGACGGAGCCGTTGGCCGCGGCCCCGAACATCTCGTGTGCACCCCGACTTGGGCACGATGCGTGCAAGCACAGAGCCGCCACAGCCCCGTCCGCCAAGCCCGGAACGGGCCGCCCTGCACGTTTCACAAAGAGAACAGACCCATTGATTGATTTCTTTCTTTCTTTTTTTTTTTTTTTCCTCTTTTTACTTTCCTTTTTGGGAGGTGCAGGTGCCCACAGGAGGGTTCCGTTCCATCTCGGGCTTTCGAGTCATGGACCCAAAAGTAGCCTAAGCGACTACGGGGGCCTCTGTGCTGCCCATTCTGTTCTGTCTCTCGGATAAACTAACACGGCGATTCCGGGAAAGCACTTCAGGTCGCTTAGATGATATTACGTTAATTGTTGAACGTTGATTACATATATTTACATATTTTAAAAAATATATATATATTTTTTAAATGTTTTATTTATTTCTAGGAGAGAGAGAGAGAGACAGTGTGAGCAGGGGAGGGTCAGAGAGAGAGAGAGAGGGAGACACAGACTGAAATAGGCTCCAGGCTCTGAGCCGGCAGTCAGCACAGAGCCCGACGCGGGGCTCGAACCCACGAACCGCGAGATCATGACCCAAGCGAAAGTCGGACGCTCAACCGACTAAGCCACCCAGGCGCCCCCATATTTTAAAATATTTAAACACTTAAAAAATATATTTATTTGTTTTTGAGAGAAAGAGTGTGTGTGACTGGGGGAAGGTCAGAGAGAGAGGGAGACACAGAATCCAAAGCAGATCCAGGTCTGAGCTGTGAGCACAGAGCCCGACACGGGGCTCAAACCCACGCACCGTGAGATCATGACCTGAGCCGAAGGCGGATGCTCAACCGACTGAGCCCCCCAGGCGCCTTTAAAGTTTACTTACTTATTTTGAGAGAGAGCATGAGCAGGGGAGGGGCAGAGAGAGGAGGGGGTAGAATCCCAAGCAGGCTCGGACGCAGGGCTGGATCTCAGGAACCATGAAGTCATGACCTGAGCCGAAATCAGGAGCCCGAGGCTTCACCGAGACGCCCCTAAACAAACATTTTCTACGGGAGACCTGAACTCCTTTCTGATATTACTAGACCATTCTCTCATGTCTCGGACTTTCTTCCAAAGGCAGGCAGTTTCCAACCAACCTTGTGATTCATGGGTTGCAGGGATGAAGTGGGGACCGGCCTAGATATTATGGGCTCTGGACTGGCTTTGCGATTCAAGACTCGACGTCCAGGGAGTTCCCAAGAGAGGATCCTTGAACTTTTGGAAATTTAAGACGCACAAGGAAAGACGTGACCTGTGCTGACCTCTTTCTGCTTCCTTCTTTCCCCCCTAACTTGTTTCCATCACACCTTCTAGAAGCCTAGATATCAGTGCAATACACGCTGATCCTGGGCTATGAAAATCGGCGTATTTTGCTTCAAAGGAGTGTGATTTCTCGGCCCCACCATCTGACAGTCTGTGTGCGACATTGATTTCCCCATAGCCCGTACAGCTCCCGAATTGTAGTCTTTTTATTTTTATTTACTTACTTTTAAACATGCCAGCCGGATACCCCCAAGTTGTAGTCGTTTTATACGTCAAGTTCAATGTCAGGTGTGGCTGAGAAGAGGGAGTATTTCCTCATCTTTAAATCTATGTGGAATCTAAGGGACATTTAGATATTCTCGGGGGGATCAACTCACAGGTTTTGGGGTAAGGTGCAAGGCCTCCTTTAAAAATCTCTTTTCTGATTTTGGTCACTTTTTGGGCTTTCCCCCACAGTCCTGAGATGCGTGAAATGAGGCACGTAGTCATGTGAGCGCTCCTGAAATGCTCAGTATCTAGGGAAATGATCATCAACAATGGATCCTCTGAAGAGTTAATAGTGATCTAAATTTCCAGGTGACCTTTATAAAAAATTCTGGAAAATAAGTTTGGGCATTTGGGCTGCAATGACTTTATCACAGACGGGGTGGCTTCATCAATGGACATTTATTCCCTCCCGGATCTAGAGGCTGGGGGTCTGAGATCCAGGCGGGTCTGAGGCTGGAGGTCTGAGATCCAGGCAGGGCTGAGGCTGGGAGTCTGAGGTCCAGGCAGGGCCGAGGCTGGGGGTCTGAGACCCAGGCAGGGCCGAGGCTGGGGGTCTGAGTGAGGGTCTGAGACCCAGGCAGGGCCGAGGCTGGGCGTCTGAGGTCCAGGCAGGGCTGAGGATGGGGGTCTGAGGTCCAGGCAGGGCTGAGGCTGGGGGTCTGAGGTCCTGGAAGGGGTGAGGCTGGGAGTCTGAGATCCAGGCAGGGCCGAGGCTGGGGGTCTGAGGTCCAGGCAGGGCCGAGGCTGGGGGTCTGAGGTCCAGGCAGGGGTGAGGCTGGGGGTCTGAGATCCAGGCATGGCTGAGGCTGGGGGTCTGAGGTCCAGGCAGGGCTGAGGCTGGGGGTGTGAGATCCAGGCAAGGGTAAGGCTGGGGGTCTGAGATCTAGGCAGGGCTGAGGCTGGGAGTCTGAGGTCCAAGCAAGGCTGAGGCTGGGAGTCTGAGACCCCAGCAGGGCTGAGGCCAGAGATAGGAGATCCAGGCAGGGGTGAGGCTGGGAGTCTGAGATGCAGGCGGGGCTGAGAGTGGGACTGTGAGCTGCAGGCAGGGCTGAGGCTGGGGGTC
>NW_024080886.1:423256-526953 GCF_003009895.1 Hyaena hyaena
GAGGCTGGGAGTCTGAGATCCAGGCAGGGCTGAGGCTGGGTTCTCCTGAGGCCTTGCTCCTTGGTGTACAGACCCCATATTCTCCCCGTGTGCTCACATGGTCGCCCCTCTGTGCGTGTTCATGCCTGACCTCACCTTATAAGGACACCCATCCGGGGGGATCAGGACCCATCCTTCTGACCTCATTTTACCTTCCTCCCCTCATTTAAGACCCACGTCCAAATACAGTCCCATTCTGAAGTCCTGGGGTTAAGGCTTCAACAGGTGAATTTTATGGGGACTTAGTTCCCCTGCAACACCCACTTCATGACTGAAACGAGTAGATCTCTACGAGCAAGGGGTCCTCACTAGAATGTACTTCCAGCACCTGTGTTCTGTGCGTTATCACTTGAGTGACCAGGTGTGTGTACAACCCCAGGTGTAAATGCAGCTGGTGTGACCCGGCTTCAAAGTCCCGTGCACAGAGCCCAGGGACCACGGTGTGTCTGGGTGGAGCCACAGTGTGTCCACGCGCCACGTGATGAAGGAAGCATCATTCGTGAAGAAGGCACCCATTTCCCCAGTGGTGCACTTTCTCTTGTGAACAAGTGTCGCTTCACCCAATATCTGCTTCCCGTGCTGTCCGGAAACCCCGAGGGGGGTTTGCTTGTGTTCCGGAGGCCGCGTGGAACGCCTCTGGTCCCGGATACCAGGCCGCGCCGCGACTGTCTGGCGTCTGAATTTGCAGCTGAGCGATTTGGCGAGTTCGCCCGTGGCCCGTGGCGAGTTCAGTGTGTGAGCTGCTGCTCGAGTATGTGTGAGAAGATGCAGGGCGTTCCCTAAATGCACCTTAGAGAACACGTTTTGTTGAGGACAAAGCCCCCCTGACCGCCGGCTCCGCCCGTGGGGATAATTCTACAAGAGCGAGTAAGTCCTGTCCGGAGCGCAAAGCCGGGAGTTCCCTGGGACGGGCTGGGGGTCTGCCGAGACCCCAACAGCCCACATCCCGCGTCTGCCCCTCGCCCTTTGGGCGTCGAGAAATGGCTGGCGTCCGGGAGTTGTTTGGCCCCAGAACAGGAGTCAATCTCGGCACTGTGGGCACTGGGGAAGCAGATCAGTTCTGGGTGGTTGGTGTCGCTACCCGTCTAACTTCCACTCGCTGCCGGTAGCGCCCTGCCCCCAGTGGGGACAGCCAGAATGGTCTGTAGACGTTGACGAAAAAGCTCCCACGGGGTGAAGTAGTCCTCAGTTACGTACCTCTGTCATAGAGCTGGAGTGAGACGCCGGATGGCGATGCATCTGTGGATGGACCTAGACCTCCATCAAATGAGGGATGGATGCAGAGATAGATGTCTAATAGATATCATGGATGGATGCATGGAGGAAGGAAGACACGGAGGAAGGAAGGCACTCAGGTTGGATACCTGTAGGATAAATGATAAACGGTGTGCACGTAGATACGTGTTTGATGTAGAGACATGGATGATATAAATAAATATATGGATAGATAAACAGATGATAGCTAGGTGATAGATACATAGGTGTGGAGTAGGTAGATAGAGGATGGACAGATAGATGGTACGTAGGTCGATCAGTCGATAAAATGGTAAGTAGGTAGATAGATAATAGATAGATGATAGATACGTAAATAGATAACACATAGATACGTAGGTAGATGGTAGTTATTTGATAGATAGGTGGGTGATAGATGAATTGTACTTGGGTAGGAAGATAGATCCACAGAATGATAGATGATAGGGAGGTAGGTCACTTGATAGACAGAATGATGGATAGATTATACAGAGACACAACATAGGTAGATAGGTGGGCGGGTAGGTGCACAGGTGTAGAGAGAATCTCCTGTGCTAAGAAAGACTTCCAGCGTCCGCACTGCTGATGCTTGGGGCTGGATGACTCGTTGGGGGTCCTGCAATGTAGGGTGATGAGCAACGGCCTTGGTCTCCACCCAGCACATGTCAGTAGAACTCATTGTGACAGCCAAATCATCTCCGCGTTGCTGAGGGTCCCCAGGGGGTCACTGTCACCCCGTAGAGAACCTCAGCCCTTGGGACACTGACTGCTACTAATCCACTTCACCGCAAGGTGATAGGTAGACCAGAAGTCCAGTTAGTCAGCGTCCAGGAAAACAGAAATCTGGGGAGGGTTAACTTCCCTGCTTAACGAGGGGGAATCAGCACGTCTGATGAGGGCTCTGATTGGCACGTGGCGACCGGCTGGGTGAGACAGGACTCAGGGACATCGTGTTCACTCTGACCAGCTCCATGCCGCCATGTCTGCTCAGGGAGACGCCTCGTGACGGCCACCCAGAGAGGCCGCGCTGGCCTGAGGCTGCTCCCCGGTCATGCGCGTGCAGGGAATGCGAGTGGTCCCCTCCGGCACTGAATCCCCGAGGCCCCCCAGGCGCCCCTCCTCCATCCCTGCTCAGGATGTACCTCACTGGGGTTGTTCAAGTGGCTTCCCATACGGAGTCGCTGAGTTCTCTTTCTGAAGTGCTGTGCAACTAATCTACGGTTAAAACATGGCGGAGTGTCTTAGCCGAAAGCTCTTCCCTGACTCTTGAGGACCAGGAGAAGCAGGTCAGGGACAGCAGGACACTTGTCTCCTGCCATCTGCCAGCTCGTGAGGGGCCATTGCAGCCCTCCCCACGGGCCGTGTTTCCCTCGGTGCCCTCACCACCCTCCCCTCCTGCCCATCTCCGGCCAACGCCAGTGCTGGCTTCTAGATGCTCAGGTCCACTCCATCCCGGGGCAATGTCCAGCCTTCCTCCTGGCTCAGATGCTTGCTCTGCAAAGAAGCTTCCGGCCAGAACTGGCCTGGGATGACCCCCACTGGATGCCTCTCACATGCCTACTCTGTGCCACCTCGAACAGCCTCCAACAATCTGCTTCAGGGCCTGTATTTCAAATACAGTCCCAGTGAAATCCTTAATTCCCAGAAGTCAAGTTAAACCAAGGAATAGCTGGCTTGTTTAAAAAATTGACTTGATGGCGATCAGTGATTGTATATCAGAGGAAGGATACCTGTGGGCTCAGTCGGTTAAGCATCGACTCAGGTCATCATCTCACGGCTTCATGAGTTTGAGTCCTGCATCAGGCTCTGCATTGGCAGCACAGAGCCTGCTGGGGATTCTCTCTCTCTCTCTGTCTCTCTCTCTCTCTGTCTCTCTCTCTATCCCTCCTTTACTTGTGCTGTCTCTATCTCTTTCAAAATAAATAAATTAAAAAAAAAAAGGGAGGCCCCTGGGTGACTCAGTTGGTTGAGTGTCCAACTTCAGGTCAGGTCATGATCTCATGGTTTGTGGGTTCAAACCCTACACTGGGCTCTTTGCTGACAGCTCAGAGCCTGGAGCCTGCTTTGGAATTTGTCTCCCTCTCTCTCTCTGCCCCTCCCCGCTCATGCTCTGTCCTCTCTCAAAAATGAAATAAACATTTTAAAAAATTTAAGAAAATTTTCAAGGGAAATGGCATGTTACCTTCCGGGTGGTGGACAGTCTCTCTGCACACATATGTGGTCACACAGAGAACTCAGCATTATTAAGTAGTTGGCGGAGAGCTACCTACCCACTTCCCGCGTGCCGGGCATCTTGCTGGGATGTGATGTTGCTAAGGTCTGGCCCTCCTAAAGCCGTCCAGGGAGCCGCCGTCCATGGCAACCGAAGTAAGTCATGTCGTTCCCATAGGGGGCAGCGTGTAGGGCTCTGGAGAGAGACTCGGTCATACTCCTCCCGAGAGACCCAAGGAGATTCCGCACGCTCACATGTGGACGGGAGCCTTCCCCAGCCCCTCACCCTCCATCTCTCCTGTGAGCATGCATCCTGCTCACCTCTCTCCTGCTAGATCACAAACCCATAGACTCAGGAGCTCAGTCTCTTTGTGTCTCGAAAGGCATGTGTCCCGTGAAATGTCAGACTCAGGGATGTTGAGTACGGGGGTGGGGGGGGAGCGTCATGGGTACATAAGACCCCACGCTCCTGAAAACCAGAACAAAGAGATGGGTTTTAAGGGATAGACTCATGTGGTTATAGGAGCTGGCAAGCCTGAACTCTGTGCGATGGGCCGGGTAGTTTGAAATTCAGGTTGGAGTTGATGTTTCCATGTCGAGTCTGAAATCTCAAGTGTCCGAGTGCAAGCTGGTGACTCAGGCAAGAGTTGTACTCTGTACGGTAGTCAAGTCCACAGGCAAAATTCCCTTTTCCTTGGGAAACCGTATGGATTTTTGCTTTTGTTTTTGTTTTTGTTTTTGTTTTGCTCTTAAGGGCATCGACTGATTAGGCAAGGCCCACCCATATTAGGGAGGGTCATACACTTCTCCTAAAGTCAATTGACAGTAGATGTTAATCATCTACCTGGGAAAAAAAATGTCACAGCAACATCGAGACTCATGTTTGTGCAACTATCTGGGCCCCAGGGCCTAGCCGATTCAATCCACAAAACTAAGCGTTGAAAGAGACAGAAAGCAAGGAAATTTGAGAACAGCAGAGCTGTTCCAACTTAGGGCATTAGAAGTGCCCGCTGTGATGGGGAGGCTCCCCCAGGCTGCGTGGGGAGGCAGGACGCCTTGGGTGCGGCCGCGGAGCCCACATTCCGAGCAGCGACGCGGCCAGGGTGAGCATTGTGCGCACATTGCTGCTGTCCACCGCCTTCTAGAAAAGTGTATGGCTCTGCTGTTCTCAAAGACGAAGGACAAGGAGCCTTAGCCACCACTCACTGCCTGATCTCCCTTCCTTGAATGTGTGCATTCGTGTTTGCCAACTTTGGAGACAAGAATTTGCTTTTCTTGGAACCCTCTGTCCCCATAGTGACTTCATGGTGCGCCCTGCTGGGTCGTGAGTGGATGGTGGCTTCCCGGAAATCGTGGCTTGGGAATAGTCCAGTGGGACCACGGTCAGCGGTGGCCGAGCAGGCGTATTTTGGGATGGCGCCTTCTGCCGCCGCTGCAGATGCACCAGGCTGCCTGTCATTGCTCAGACTCAGTCAGGCTTCCAGTGCAGGTGGTCATGGTCAAGGGGGCTGATCGTGCCCCCTTGGACCATTCCGGAAGCCTGCTTGTAATGCAGGCATCCTCTCCGCCAGTGTGGGAAAGAGTGCATTGTACGGCCGAGGGGCTCCGTCCGTCTTTGCCTTTTCTTTTTAAATGTTCATTTATTTTACAGCGAGAGTGTGAGCGGAGAAGGGCCGAGAGAAAGGGCGAGGGAGAATCCCAAGCAGGCTCCGCGCTGTCAGCACGGAGCCTCGAACTCATGAACCGTGAGAGCGTGACCTGAGCCGAAATCAAGAATGGACGCTTAACCGACTGAGCCCCCCAGGCGCCCTGTCTCTACCTCTTCCTGCTACTGGTTCTGGGGCTTGGACTTTGTTCTGCTGACGTTGCTGCTTCTGGGTCTCTCGGCCTGGGCGCCGCTCACATCCATGGGCGGATGCCTCTTGACGTGGGGCACCCTGTGGGTGCTGAGCAGCATCCCCCATCTGCACCCACCGAGGCCAGGAGCACCATGGTCACAATATGACCATCATCACAATAGCCTTGGGCATCTGCAGGGGGAGCTCTGGGCTCCCTGTGCCCTTGCGGAGGGGCTGGAGTTCCGGGAAGCCCCAGGCGGGGGTCACCCCGTGTCCGGCTGGCACAGCGGTGTGTGTGGGGTGGGCACTCGCTGAGCAGCGTGGGAAGGAGATGCCGTAGATGCCACTTGGCAGACGAACAGGACGCAGCAGCTCTCTGCACAGAGGAGGCGCTCAGCTGCCTTCCAGGGACCGTCAGACGGAGCCACCGAGGGCAGGCAGGGGACCCTTGGGGGACGGAGCCGGAGGAGACGCTGGGGTGGGGGATGGAGCAAGCCTATGATGCCCCGGGGCAGGGCTGGTGGCCATAGAGCCCGGTCCGGAAAGTAGAAGGAACTTTCCAGAGGCTCAGGTTGTACTGAGACGTGAGCGAGAATAGATAAGGTGACACCCATGGGCAGTGTCTGGTTTTCTTGTCTTTTTTTTCTTTTTTAAAGTTTGTTTGCTTTCGAAGGAGACAGACCGGGCCTCAGCAGGGGAGGGGCAGAGAGAGAGAGAGGGAGGCACAGAATCAGAAGCAGGCTGTCAGCACGGAGCCCGATGTGGGGCTCGAACCCACACACCACGAGATCATGACCTGAGCCAAAATCTGACTCTTAACAGACTGAACCACCCAGGCGCCCCTGGTTTTCCTGTTTTAATAGCGGAAGCCCAGCTTTATGTTAGCGTCTGGAGACCTGACGACAGCCATCACGATCAGGTACAACACCCCCGGGTGGCAGCCGGGCCGCAGGCTCTGCAAAGGAAAGACAGCGGGTTGGTCGGTGTGAAAGGTTGAAGGTGTTGCTCTGAGCTGCGGTCGGAGTCAGGCTGTCTTTACTCCTCATAGATTCACACGTTCTCTTGAATACATTTCAGGATGCTGATTTCTTCCTGTACTAAAATGCACCTCAACATAAAATTGGCCATTTTGCGTATTTTTAAGTGCACGACTCAGTGGCCTCTAGCACATTCTCACTGCTGTGCAGACATCCCCACCATCATCTCTAGAACTTTCCATCTCCCGAAACTGAGACTCTGCCCTATTTTAAACACTAGCTTCCGCCCCCATCCCCAGCCCATGGTTCTACCATCTACTCTCATCTCTATGGATGTGATGCCTTCGGGGACCCTGTAGAGATGGAATCAGGCAGAATTTGCCCCTCTGTGCCTGGCATACGTCAATGACCACGTACTCAGCGTCCATCCATGTTGTGGCTGATGCAGTACATCGTTTTTCAAGGCTAAGTCATAGTCTACTGGGTGCATGGACCACATGCTGTGTATGCATGCATCCATCCACCCACCCATGATCCACCTATCCGTCCATTATCCACCCACCCATCCAATCATCCATCCATCCAATCATCCATCCATCCATCCAACCATCCATCCATTCATTATTCATTCATCCATGCATCCATCCACCCATGATCCACCTATCCGTCCATTATCCACCCACCCATCCAATCATCCATCCATCCAATCATCCATCCATCCATCCAACCATCCATCCATTCATTATTCATTCATCCATGCATCCATCCACCCATGATCCATCTATCCGTCCATTATCCACCCACCCATCCAATCATCCATCCATCCAATCATCCATCCATCCATCCAACCATCCATCCATTCATTATTCATTCATCCATGCATCCATCCACCCATGATCCATCTATCTGTCCATTATCCATCCATCCACCCACCCATGATCCATCATTCCACCCATTATCCATCCTCCATCTACCTATCCATCCATCCATCATCCATTCATTCACCCATCCACCCATCTGCCATCCATCCATCCATTACCCATCCATCATCTATCCATCCATCCATCCATCCATCCATCCAATCATCCATCCACCCATCCATCCAATCATCCATCCATCCATCCGTCCGTCCAATCATCCATCCATCCATTCATCCATCCATCCATCCATCTATCCATCCATCCATCCACTCATCTATCCATCCATCCACCCAATCATCCATCCATCATCCCCTCATCTATCCATCCATCCATCCTTGTATCCATCCATCCACCTATCCTTGTATCCATCCATCCATTCATCCATCCATTATCCATCCATCCATCATCCATCCACCCACCCATGATCCACCTATCCGTCCATTATCCATCCATCCATCATCCATCCATCCACCCATCCATGATACATCCATCCACCCATTATCCATCCATCCATCATCCATCCATCTATGGTCCATCCATCCACCTGTTATCCATCTATATACCATCCATCTATCCACCCACCAACTCATCTGTTCTTCCATCCATCCATCCATCCATCCATCCATCCATCAACACTTGGTGTTGCTTCCATGTTCTGGCTCTCATACTGCATGTTAATGCTACTGGGAACACGCGTGTACACATATGTTTATGTACCTGCTTTAACTGCTTGGCTGCATTTTCGAAGTGTATCTCCTTCCCGTTTGTGGAGGAGCTTAAGCGTTTTCTCTTGGTGTCTTTTCTGTTTCCGCTTCCCTTGTGCAGGCCTTTCCTTTGTCTCTTCTTCCCACCCTCCCTCATCGCCAGGTAATCACAGGGACAGTCTGATAACGGATCCTTAAAGCATACACACAGACACACACGGGCAGAGCCCCACACGGGCTTTGAACTCAAGAACCATGAGATGATGACCTGAGCTGAGATCAAGAGTTGGACGGACATCCAACCGACTGAGCCACCCAGATGCCCCTCCATACTGAATTTTGGATCCAGAAATGCTTCCTTTTCTCATCCCACTCGTGATAAACCCTCTTACTTATTTTTTGCCCTTGCATTTTCATTGTTTTTTAGCCTCCACACAAGGGGCAGAGCCCTGCAATGAATGGGAATTAATTAACCTGCGAATTGGCCGCCATGATTAATTCTGGGTCTCTGTTTTTAGGCTCACATTTTAAGTCCTTTGTGGCCACCAAGGCTCAACCTCTCCACCCACAAGCCCCAAAGGATGACCAAATGCTTGTAAATTGTTTCGGAATAGTAACTGTTAGTATGTATTTGAATATTGTGCCTCCTTATTAATAACCCCCTCCGTTACACATTCTCTCTATACAAGAAAAGACTTAGTAATGGAGATTTGAAAGAAAGATGTGCCCGTAGATTTTTGTCCCTTATAATATTTATGGGACTTGGAGAAAGACAGAAGAGCCAGGGCCCTCAGGAATTATATTATTGTTCCATAAGCCTCGTTTTTTGACTCTTTGTGGAGTACTTTTGTTGAAAAGCGTTACCTCTCTCTCACCGGTGCCCATGACCCACGATAATTGTGTTTCTGGGTAGAGTTGACAGCACACTTGAATATATAGCGACTTTGTTAGGATTGTTATTGAGGCTTTGTTGGATTTTATTGATCTGCGTGGGGAAAATGTGTATCTGTATATCCCTATACACCAGTGTGATGCTCCCCCGTCCGTCGTTTGTGTGTGTCCTGTGTCCCTGCGATCTTGGGATTTATGAAAGAAATAGATATTTGCCCTTTGTTCCCGGCCAGAGATCCTAAAACCCTTGGAATTTCCTAAGCGCCAAGACAAAGGTGGCCTTTGTTATGTGAATGAGGTGACTTTTGCTGAACGCCCGGCCCCCCAGGGCAGAGGGCTGGTTGCCAGGGAAACTAATCCTGTAATTCGAGGGTTGGGCTTCTCAGACCCACCCCCATCTCCGGGGAGGGGCGAGGGGCTGGGGTTTGAGTTGATCTCCGACGGCCAGTGATGTAATCAATCTCGCCTACTCAGTGAAGCCTCCAGGGAATCCCAGAAGGACGGGGTTTGGGAGCTTCTGAGTTGGTGAACTTGGGGAGATTTGGACGAGAGTGGCTCACCTGGAGCGAGTGTGGACACTTCCCCACAACTAGACCCCCAAATATCTTCCTTCTGGCCGTTCCTGACTTCTAGATCTTTATCATAAGCCGGTTATGTACCGAGTAACATGTTTCCCCTGAGCCCTGAGCTCCCAGAGCAGCCCGAGGAGGGGGCTCAGGAACCTCTCATCCCTAGCGGGTCAGTCAGAAGCACAGGTGAGAAGCCGCACTTGGAATTGGCATCTGAAGTGTGTGTATACAGCACCCAGAATGTGTCCGTACGCATGACCTCACATCTCCCCGAGCCGTAGGTAACATCCATCTGTAGCAGATTTTAACATCTGCCCAGATGCATATCTGAGCATCTCTTCCTCTGTAAGAGTATCCCAACATCCAGGTGTGCGGCATCTTATTTTTCATAAGCTTATTATTTATTTAGAGAGAGCGCGTGGGGAAGGGGCAGAGAGAATGGGACAGAGAGAGAGAGAGAGAGAGAGAGAGAATGTGAAACAAACAAGTGGTGCAGAGCCTGATGCAGGCGTCCAACGCACGAACCCTGCGATCACGACCTGAGTGAAATCAAGAGCTGGAGTCTTAACCGATGGAGCCCGCTGCGTGCCCCTGTCCACAGGGCATCTCCCTGCCTGTCCCCGCCCGCCCCCCGCGTGTGGCCCCGGCGCGGCTCTGACCCTGCGTACCCCCCCCTCCACAGGTTCTGGACGTGTCACGACGAGCGCTTCCTCTACATGCTCATGGAGTTCGTGCCCGGCGGCGAGCTCTTCAGCTACCTGCGCAACCGAGGCCGCTTCTCCGGCAGCACCGGGCTCTTCTACTCAGCGGAGATCGTCTGCGCCATCGAGTACCTGCACTCCAAGGAGATCGTCTACAGGGACCTGAAGCCGGAAAACATTCTGCTGGACCGCGACGGCCACATCAAGCTCACCGACTTCGGGTTTGCCAAGAAACTGGTCGACAAGTAAGTGAGCATCGTCCCCGTGTCTCCCCGCCCGTCGCCGCGCCTGGAGGCCGCCACTGTCCCTCCGCGGGGTGTCCCTCTTCCTCAAGGCTGAGGAACACCCCCCTGCGGTCCACACACCCCGTTCTCTCCGTCCCTTCGTCTGCTGGCAGTAACGCTGCGCAGAGCCCGGCGTGCGCTCCCGATCGCAGGTGGTGTAGTCATCTACGCCGGACGAATACCCAGAGGTGACGTTGCTGGGTCGTAGGGTAGTCCCGTTCTTGACGTTTCGAGGAGCCTCCGTGCCCTCTTCCACGCCGGCTGTGCCAGTTCGCATTCCCGCCAGCAGGGCTCAAACCTTCTCCTTTCTCCACATCCTCGCCAACACCGGTTAGGGCTTGCGTTCTTCTACCCTTGAGCGGCGCGAGGGGGTGTCTCACGAGTGAGTTATTCGTTTTATCAGAATCATACACGTGCACCCACTGAGCACTGACAGCTCTCCCTTCTCCCAGCCGCACCATTTCTTTCTTTCTAAAAAATTTTTTTACATGTTTATTGAATATTTTTGACAGAGAGACAGAGGGTGAGCAGGGGAGGGTCAGAGAGAGAGGGAGACACAGAATCCGAAGCAGCTCCAGGCTCCGAGCTGTCAGCACGGAGCCCGACGTGGGGCTCGAACCCACAGACCGTGAGACCATGACCTGAGCCGAAGTTGGACGCTTCACCAACTGAGCAATCCAGGCGCCCCTCAAATTTGGGATCTTTCTAATCAGTCCACCTTTCAAACTGTATTCCTGTTAAGCAGGCAGAGCCAGTCCTGAGACGGCATATTTAACCCACTACATCTCAAATACGATTATTCAAACCTAAAATCCGTGCAAACAGTTGAGAGCATTTACGAGAATTTTTGCCCCTAAGTTTTTGAACCCCCACCCCCACCTCCGGGCATTTTATGTGTATGCTGTCTCCCAGTTAGGGGACTACAATTTCATTGGAAATACCTGCTCTTTGCTTAACATCTATAACGCTTACAGTTAGGAAAATAGATGCATACGGCCAGACCTTCCAAAAATACTGGAAACTTTCTCAGCAACTGCATTGACTATTGGTTTTTTAAGTTTAAGCTTAGGGGCGCCTGGCTGCCTCAGTCGCTTAAGCAGGTCCTGATATCAAGGTTGTGAGTTTGAGCCCCATGTTGGGTGTAGAGATTACTTACTAATAAAACATTTATAAAAAGAAAAAAGAAAGGAATATACCTGTATTGTTGCATTTCTTGATGACGGCGGGTTGGCTAAAGTGATAATTATATTCCTCACTTTATGGAAACCTCTGCATAGAGAGAACCTGGATTTTCATGGGAAGCAGCTTTACAGCAGATAACTCACCTCTCTGATGGGTTTTATTTATTTATTAAAATTTTAATGTTTATTTATTTCTGAGAGACAGAGAGAGACAGTGTGAGGATCAGAGAGAGAGAGACACAGAATCTGAAACAGGCCCCAGGCTCCGAGCTGTCAGCACAGAGCCCGACGCGGGGCTCGAACCCACGAACCGTAAGATCGTGACTTGAGCCGAAGTTGGACCCTTAACTGACTGAGCCCCCCAGGCGCCCCGATGGGCTGGGTCCATAAAAATGAGGTGGCTTCCATACCTGTGAAGGAAGACCTTATTATTAACACATTATCAGGGGCGCCTGGGGGGCTCAGTCGGTTGAGTGTCCGACTTCGACTCAGGTCACGATCTCACGGTTCGTGGGTTCGAGCCCCGCGTTGGGACTGTGCTGACAGCTCGGAGCCTGGAGCCTGTTTCAGATTCTGTGTCTCCCTCTGTCTCTGCCCCTCCCCCACTCATGCTCTGTCTGTCTCAAAAATGAATAAAATACAAAATAAACCACAAAACACGTTATCATTCGTTTATGACTTTGGTGCTGCCCACTACTGGCAGCACATGGTATAAAGTACATACACTCCCCCGGCTTTTTGTTTTTAAGGCCTTTTATTTGCAGGTCTGATTCCAACCATCAGCCTTGCTATGTTTCACTAAGTCGCCTGATTATAAATTCGGCGAGCCGTGTTCCGCCGCAGTTCATCCATCACGTCCGCCTAAGCCTAAACGGATGATGGTGCGATGGCGGGTTCGTACATAACGTCAAGCAATTAATTTACTTAAGATGTGGAGTTCGGGGAACGAGGCCTCGTTACCATTTGATCTATTGCTTTTGCAAAGACCTTCATTTTTCAGGCCCGGGCGCGTAGATCGCAGAAACATTTCTCCCCCCTTCCCGTTTGTTTTTGATTTCCTTGATGAAGTCTCTCCCTTATGGTTCAGGATTCGACAGTCATGATTTTTGCCTGAACCTGGAAGGGATCAGCACAGTAGATGTAGAACCTTCTAGAGACTCATCTGCAATATTTTTTTTAATTGAACAAGTTTTTTAATGTTTTTATTTTTGAGAGAGAGACAGAGTGTGAGCGGGGGAGGGGCAGAGAGAGAGAGAGAGACACAGAATCGGAAGCAGCTCCAGGCTCCGAGCTGTCAACACAGAGCCTGACGCGGGGCTCGAACCCACGAACCGTGAGATCATGACCTGAGCCGCACAGGCGCCCAAGCGCCCTGAGGGTATTTCACATTCATGGCTTTACTCATCTGTGAAGCGAGAATCATTCCTACTACTTAGGATTGTTTGTTAAGCACGGATGGATTCGCTAATCATCACCACCATTACTACGGACTGAATTGTGTCCGTCGAAAATTCAGATATTGAAGCTTCAACCCTCCGAGGTGACTACGTTCGGATATAGTGCTTTTAGGAGGTACTTCAGGTTAAATGGGGGCAGGAGAGGAGGATCCTAATCTGATCGAGTGACGGCCGCCTACTCACTGCGTCCCCACACGGTGGAAAGAGATCTCTCCGTCTCTCCCCCAGTATGAGGACGCCCGTTACTGACTTAGTCCATCTTCATCGAATATGACGTCATCTTAACTTGAGGGCACCTGCAAGACCCTGTTTCCCAATAAGATCACATCCCCCGGCTCTGGGCTTCAGGAGACTTTGGGAAGGAACAGACTTCACCTCTGCGCAGCTGCCGGGCAGGCAACGCGAGACGCTAACACACGAGCAAGTCGACGTGCACTTTGCAGAGTCTCGTTTTTCTCCCGTTAACGTGGAACCGATCGCCGTGCGCAAGCCGAGAACCTGACGCGTCCCTTTCCCTTCTGTCCCAGAGCCGAGCGAGCGGAAGGAGGTAAGACCGGGCGCGTGGATAATTCACAGCCTGGAGACTTCTGTTCTCTGCGTAAGTTGCAGCCCGGTCTCGTCTTTGCATGCTGACTGGGGTCCGAACTCTCTGTGGCAGTTGATTCCGAACTCTCTGTGGCAGTCGATGCCTCTCTGTACGTCCAGGAAGCACTCGAAGCTTTTCCAGGAAGCTCTTCCCCTAACCAGGTGTCAGGCTACCCGAGGCAACTTAGCAATTCCACCTGTGTCCCTTCCTCGAGGACGGAGCCAGGAGGGGACGCCCCTTTCCACGTGCAAGTGCAGACGCTGCAGCTGACGCGTCCGTAACGCGGCCGCCTCCGCCCGCTCTTACTAGGAGCTCAGGACCCGATTGCCCGCTGGCGTGAGGCGCCTTGGGCGGGGTCCAGCCTGGGAGCCCGGCGTCCACGGGTGTGCACGGCCTGCGAACCTGACCTGGACGTCGTTCATCAGACGCTTCTGTTTGCATCTCGCCTCCACACAGGACGCCTGGGTCCCTTTGGGCTCCTCTGCCTCTGTGTGCTTCGTATAAAAACCGTTGCAGAATAAAGACGATAGAATCGACCGTCTTAACCGGTTTTAAGTGCACACGTCAGTCTGTTGGATGCATTCGTCATGCTGTGCCACCGTCCCCACCAGCCATCTGCGGAACTTCGCCTCCCCCCCCCCCGAGGGGAGCTGGGTCCCCGTTAATGGGCTTACTCCGCAGCCCCCGCCCCCGGCCCCCGGAGCCACCAGCTGCTCTCCGTGCGTCTGCATTGCCTGCGCCGGGGGCCCCATACACGTCACGTCGCACAGGACTCGTCGTTTGGCATCTGGCTTCTTTCAGCATCGTGTCCTCAAGGTTCATGTGCGTTGCAGCGTCCTGCGCTTTTTCGGGCTGCGTTGTATTCCCGTGTGTGAACGGACCCCATGTTCTTCGTCCCAACACGGTGTTGGGGCCCCCGTGCGTCACGCTGGTGTGAACACGGGTGTGCACATGTGTCTTCAACTCCCTGCTTTCGTTTCCTGTGGGCTTATGCTGGGAGCCTAACGGCTGGATCCCGAGGTGATCGCTTTCCGGTGTTAAGGGTCTGGGCGTGCGTGCCTTCCCCGCGGCCGCCCTAACAGCACCACGACCGGGGGCCTCGGGCGACATTCTCCCGAGGTTCTGGAAGCCCAGAGCTCTGGAATGAAGGTGTTCACGGGGCGCAAGTCGCACAAAGGCTCCCAAGACTAGGGTCTGTTCTGAGCCCCCGTCCTGGCTTCTGGCCACAGGACAGGGTCCTGACGCGGTTCCTGGGGCGTAGAAGCCATTGTGTGTCCCCTGCCGTGTTCCCTCTGTGCGTGTCTATGTCTTCAACTCCGTCCCCCCCATTTAATGAGGTGAGGTGGACACATAAAAATCGTACATATTTACATCGTACAGTATGGTTTTTGGAAAGGCATGTAGTGTCTTATTTTGGAAAGGCATGTAGTGTCGTTTAATACACACTGGGACGTGATTGCCACACTCACGGTTATTTCCGGACACATCCGATCGCCTCACCCGGTTACCGTCTTCGTTAGATGGTGACGGCCTATGAGATCGCTCTGCTCAGCAAATCTCAGATGTAAAACAGCCTGACGAAGCAGTCATCGCATTGTGCATCCCATCTCACGACGCCTTCGTCTCTCAATTTTAACTAAACATCGTCGCTCGTTTTTTTTGCTTTGTTTCTTTGTTCAGTTTTTAACGTTTATTTTTGAGAGAGAGACAGATCATGAGCAGGGGAGGGTCAGAGAGAGAGGGAGACACAGAATCCGAAGCAGCTCCAGGCTCCGAGCTGTCAGCACAGAGCCCGACGCGGGGCTCGAACCGACAAACCGAGAGATCATGACCTGAGCTGGAGTTGGGAGCTTAACTGACTGTTGCTCGTTTTAAGTACAAGGAGAATTCTCTTCTCAGGACAGGAGGAGAAGGCGTCCTTTCCCACCTGTTCTGAAAAAGGCAGAGGTGAGGCAGCACCGGGACGGGGTGCCCAGAATCAGACCCAGCAAACGTGACCACCAGTAGCTCCTCTGTCTGCTCTGGGTCCAATTTCGGGGGACGGGGTCCCAAGCATCCGTTACTTCCAGCCAACTCTCCTCCGCGTGGGGCTAGAAGCTAACGTTTTGGCCTCACTCACCTCCTCTACGGAGAAAATCCTTCCCCAAGCGCCCCCCCCCCGCTCCATTTAAACCCCAAATATCCCAGGGTCCCTTAACGTCACGATGTCTGGAAGCCACCGGTGAGAGTAACACGACCTCGAACCCACAGAATCATGAACACACGTCAGATCTTTTCGGGAGCAGGTGGAAAGAGCGACACTCAGCACTGAGTTGGCATTTCTTCCACGAGGAGGAAGTAGGTTTTTGCTGGAACGGACACGGGGCTCTTGACGGGAGCCCAGGACGGGAGGAGATGAATGAATTCTCCAACCTGTTTACTGTACGATTTCCTAGGAAAACCGGGAATGTGGCTTTTTTGCGTTTTGAGTCATAAGGGTGAAGCGACAGCAGTAGTGGATGGCGGTCACACGGAGGGTGTATTTTCGCTTCTGTCGGGGGGTAAATGGGCGTGTGTCAGAGCAAGTCGTGTTGGACAATGTCCGCATCTCCGTCCAGCGCGTGTGTCCATCGCTGTGACGGCGAAGACACTGTCACATTGAGTCCTCTGGAGATGCGTGCCTTCGCCGGGCACGGCTAACTTTCCTGTGCGTCTTCTCTTCTGTCCCCAGGACGTGGACCCTGTGTGGCACGCCCGAGTACCTGGCCCCTGAAGTCATCCAGAGCAAGGGCCACGGAAGAGCCGTGGACTGGTGGGCGCTTGGGATCCTGATATTTGAGATGCACTCGGGGTGAGTACAGCTTCCGCGGACAATGAGTGTGTCTGCTTGGTGCCTCCCCTTCATGCTTCTAGAAGGGTGCTTTCTGCTGTGTCCCGGTCAGTGCCAGCGTGGCCTTGGGGACCCGCGGGTACTGCCCGCTCGTAAGACCAAACACCCACACCCGAAGCGCCAGCCGTTGGGACCTCTGTGCCGTGTCCTGCGGATTCCCGTCTCCCGTGAACATAATATTCAGTCTTGCGCACGGACCCCTTTGGAGCAGTGCGCGGAGCTGGGTACGTGGCGTGCGTTTGGGATGAAGGTGAATCAGTCCGCGCAGAGCTTAGGACGTTAGGAAGGAGGAGCACCCGTGCCGGGAAGCAGGAAGTGGGCCCGTGCTTGCCTCGCATGAGGTTTGCAAGGCCATGCTGTCTCCTCGTCCAGGTGGCCAGAGTTGTTGGACGTGTTGTCCGGGCATCGCCGTGAAGGAAGACCCCAGTCTGGCTTGGGCATGACGCGGGTGGGAGGCTCCTCTTGCAGAAGCGTAGAGCAAGCCTCCCACGCTTAGAGGTTTAGACACGAGGGACGTGGGGGTTCCCCCTGGTCCCGGGGAGGAGAGCTCTTCTCTGATGGTGCGGACGGTGGGCATCTGGTACGTGGGGTGCCCGGGTCTGGCCGGGGGCCCTGGCCTGTGTGGGCCCCGCCCTCTGTCTTCTGTGTTTAGCTTGCTTCTTTCCTGCCGGGGAGGCTAGCACACCTGCGATGTCACTCCCAGTGGAACCAAAACCCGGCCCCGTTGCACACCTGATTTCCCTGTAGGGCAAGACCTGAGCTTACTGCCCGGAAACCTTCCCCTTCGGTTGAGAAAAATGATGGAAACAGGCGTATTTCTGCACTGAGGGTGTGGCCAGGGTGGAATCTGTGAAAGCCTGTATTTGTGTGTCTGTTATCTCTGTATTTATCAACTGTCTACCCAGATATTTATGATCTTTTATCTATCATGTGTCTGTCATCTGTTTTCACTTGTACATCTATCTGTATATCTATTTGTCCATTCTGTTTGTCTACCCTGTGTATTTAATCAACTTGTCTATATCTACCTGCCTCTCTCTTTGTCTGTCCATCCGTCAATCCATCTATCTATCCATCTCTCCATCTATGTCTGTCTTCTGTCTGCCTACCTACCTGTCTTTCTGCCTGTCTGTCTACCTGTCTATCCAGACTTTCTGTACATCTGTCTGTCTATCTATCTATCCATTTATCCATCTATCATATCTATCTATCTCTCCATAGATCCATTGATCCATCCATCCATCCATCCATCATATCTATCTCTCTCGCCATCCATTCATCCATCCATCCATCATCTACCTAGCTATATCTATCTTCTATCTGCCTACCTATCTGTCTTTCTGCCTGTCTGTCTACCTGTCGTCTATCCAGACTTTCTGTACGTCTGTTTGTCTGTCTATCTATCTGTCTATCTATCTATCTATCTATCTATCTATCTATCTATCCATTTATCTGTCTATCATATCTATCTCTCCATAGATCCATTGATCCATCCATCCATCCATCCATCATATCTATCTCTCCATCCATTCATCCATCCATCATCTACCCAGCTATGTCTATCTTCTATCTGCCTACCTACCTGTCTTTCTGCCTGTCTGTCTGTCTACCTGTCCATCCATACTTTCTGTCCATCTGTCTGTCTATCCACCCATCCATCATATCTATGTATCTCTCCGTCGATCCATCGATTTATCCATCCATCCATCAATTCATCCATCCATCCATCCATCCATCCATCCATCCATCCATCCATCCATCCATCATACCTATCTCTCTCTCCATCCATCCATCCATCCATCCATCCATCCATCCATCATCTATCCATCATATCTATCTATCCATCCATCATATCTATCCATCCATCCATCCATCCATCAATTATCCATCATCCATCTGTCTATCATCTACCTGGTCTTCTGTATTTTCCATTACTCTTCACTCAGACGTCTCTAGCAAATCACACAGAACCGAATTTCTTAATAGACACCCAGCCGGTGAAGTTCCAGGGAGACCAGAAGGTCAATATGAATCACACATAGGGTTCTTCCGTCAAGAAGCTACAGTGGTCGTGAATATTTATACGCCCGAATCCATCAGATTCCCCCAGCCCACCTGCAGCACAGAATCTTCCTTAATATGATTGACCACTAGAGGTCAGCATTGCTTAACGATAAACGAACCTTGGCATCCAGTGCTTAATAAATGCGGGTCATGAATAACGTTTCCTTTGTATTACTCGGTACATTCTGTTAGCATACGTTCTACATAGAGAATATAATGGTGGGAAATATTATTAGCAAATACAATTTTGGAAAATTTTTAGATCATAAGAAAATTATCAGAATTAAATAGAATAAAATAAAAAAATAGGATAGAATACGAGGACGTATTTGAATATATTAGGATTATTATCTAAAAATAATTTTTGGGATGGTTAAAATATTAGGACATAATCCATTCAAATATTAGAATATGTTGTATTAAGATATTAGAAAATAGAAAGTTTCCATTATTAAAATAGAATATCATTGACAGTGTATTTTTATTTTTTATTTCTTCTTGAGAGAGAAAGAGAGAGTAAATGGCGGAGGGCCAGAGAGAGAGGGGGGAGACACAGAATCCGAAACAGGCTCCAGGGTCGGAGCTGTCAGCACAGAGCCCGACGCGGGGCTCGAACCCACGAACCGCGAGATCATGACCTGAGCCGAAGTCGGATGCTCAACCGACTGAGCCCCCCGGGCGCCCCTGGGCCAGTTCCGAATTTCCTCATTGTCGCCTCCAGCTTCTCCCTGTCTTGCCCACGATGTATTTCCCTGGCAGGAGCTGGAGCTATTTCCCTCCCCCCGCACCCCAACCCCCACACGCACACCAACCAGGTCACCAGAGTTGTATGAAAAAAAAAATGCATCCACATGCAGATCTCCCGTTGGAAAAAAGGCCATCACAAACCTTGTCAAAGAGTCTTGAGGAGCCCCTGGGTTCCCTGGGACCCCATCATGGCCACCCCAGCCACGGCACAGCCCAGCTCGTGGCCTTTGACCTTTCTTCTGAAGGACGCACATTTTATGCGTTCTACGCAAGTGCCGCGTCTTTGAGGAAGAAGTCAAAAGAACGGTGAGCTGGTCGCGCCTCCCCTTTCTGTCTTCACCGCAAAAACTCTTTGCTTTTTGAAAAACTCTTTCCTCGAACCCACGTCCAAAGCATCCCCTTTCCAAGGCCAGCGCCCCTGTGGTTTTCTAAGAGGGCGATGGGGCCACGACGTTAGCAGAGTGATGGCGCCCGTTTCTGGACAGCCATTTCTACTGGAAGGTGTGGGTGGCGAGAACGGACATGGAAAACGCATCAGTCAGAGACGATGGAAAAAGCGCTGAACTTGGCGGGGAGTCGGGAGAGGAAACTCTTGACCTTCCTTTGTGCCCAGCAGCAGGCTCCGTCTACACGGCGCTGGGACCGAAGATTAGTACACGTTCATTACAATGCCCGGTTCCACAGAACAAGCCTTCAGGGCTCGTTTCAGAGCCAGAAACATGCTGTTGCATTAAAGATGGAAACTTGAGGGCTTTCTGAGGGCGCGTTCCACGGGCGTCGAGCAGGCTCGCGCTCAGATCCACATCCTCTCTGCGTCTCCTTCCTTCGGGCAAGATCTGCTAGTGCTCGTTGGTTATGATTTTTTTCCACTTGTGAAACGACTGCTGACATACCTTCCCGGTGACGTGGTCCTGAACACTTAGTTTCATGCCGTCCATAAATGGTGGGTGTGAGTGACACGCTTTCTCCTGGTGTTGAATGGGCCATTTCCAACCGTGCGCATTTCCCCGGCGAACTCGTACGGCTCAGTGTCCTCACCCAAGAAAGCACTGAGACTCCCCCAGACCTGGTTAGACAGAGCATCTGGCGGATGAGGGATAGTTGATTGAGGAGCTGTTAACTTGAAGGCGTGGTCGGATGGCGAGGACCAGCCGGGTATCTGCGTGTACGTAGACCTTCCCCCGAGCCTGGTCTGGGCGGGTTCTCAGCACGCGCTAGCTCATAACTCTAGAAGCGGCAGCGGTCAAAGTAGTGGTAGTTACGACACTTTAACAACCAGCCGCTCTGAGATACGGCCGTTGCCGGCTCGACCCAGAGCCTCTGCTCGTGTCAGAGTGTTCTCCTGAGGACCTGAAACGTCACTTAACAAAAAACGCTATTTTACGCCTTCATCCCCTACGGCTACACGTTCGCCTGTATTCAGTGTCTTCCACTTGCCCTCCTCACCTACCTCTTCTCCCTCAACTTTCCCATCGGTTTCCCTTTTTGTACTTTCTGTTCCGTTCTTTATTGTTTCCATTTCCTATTTCCCTGTAACATACGCGCAGAGGCCTATTCTGTCTATCAGTAGCTGCCAAGACAGAGTGCTAAGAGCATGGCGGCTTGTAATGGGAATTTATCATTTCTCACTCCCGGAGACCAGAAGGCTGAGATCCGGCGGGGGCGGGGCTGTGCCCCCTCCTGAGGCCGCGGGGGAGGGTCCTTCCCGCCTCTCCCAGCTCCTGGGGCCCCAGGGTCCCCGGGCTCGCGGCCGCGTCCCCCCGTCTCTGCCTCCGTCTTCACGCGGCTTCTCCTCTGCGTCTGCGTCTCCTCCTCTCTTACAAGGACACGTGTCGTTGGATTTAGCGCCCCCCTCGTCCGGGATGAGCTCATCTCAGATCCTTCACCTGCTCACATTTTCAAAGATTCTTTCTCCAAATAATCTCATATTCACAGATTGTCAGAGTAAGAAGGTGGCTGTGTCTTTTTGGAGACCACCATTCCACCAACTATACTCTGTTTTGTTTTCTTTTTTCCTTCTTAAAATTTTTAAGACTTTTAAATTATTTTTTAATATTTATTTTTGACAGAGACAGAGCGTGAGTGGGGGAGGGGCACAGAGAGAGGGAGACAAGGAATCCAATGCAGGCTCCGGGCTCCTAGCTGTCAGCACAGAGCCCGACACGGGGCTCGAACCCGTGAACTGCAAGATCATGACCTGAGCCGAAGTCGGACGCTTAACTGAGTGAGCCATCCAAGTGCCCCTCAGGTTTTTTTTCTTTTTTTTTTTTTAATGTCAGAAGTTAATTTGGACTCAACAGGAAAATTAATTTTGCCTTTTGAAAGTTGCCAACTTCCATCAGGATATCCTTTGAAAGCTCCGTTTTATAAGTTATTTCCACTGCTCGTTTCACTTAATTAGAAGTTCCACTTCTAAAGAATCCAATTAGTGGTTACACTTTTGCGCTGAGGGTCTTACTTAGCTTTGGGAACTAAGAGCTAATATCCAAAGTACAACTTGTGCCTTGGGGCATGAAGGTAGGTATCTGGCATATATTTTTTGATTGACTTTTGGATTTTCTTGGATTCTTCTTGCTCTTTGAGGTTTTAACTATATTTATTTACCTTATTTCAGAGTTTTTTTCTATTTCAAGAGATTAGAGAAGATACATCTGGTGCTTTCTATTTTTATAAATTTAAAAAGTTCTTTTTAATGTTGATGATTTATTTTTGATAGAGAGAGGGAGACACAGAATCCGAAGCAGCTCCAGGCTCTGAGCTGTCAGCACAGAGCCCGACGTCGGGTTTGAACCCATGAACTGTGAGATTATGACCTGAGCCGAAGTCGGATGCTTAACCGATTGAGCCACGCAGGCGCCCCCTAGAGAACATATATCTGTTGCTTTCTATGTTACTTCTGATAACTGTGCTGTAGACAACGATCTTTAAGTAAATGAGCCCAGCCGGGTTGCCAATAAAACTTTATTGACAAAAACAGGCTGCTGGCTGTAGTTTACTAGATCTTGGTACAAGTTAGGAATCAGCCTCGATCTCCCCCCGTTCCCTAAGTATGACCTACAGAATTTCTCTACTATAGAGATTCAGATACTGGCTGTTGTGAAGGTGTAGACTCCTGAACCAAAAAATAAAAATAGAAATAAAATAAAGTAGGAGAGAATATAATCCATCCCCTTCCGTTTGGCCCATTCAGAACACCTACTATGTGCCACCTGGTGGCGTTTGTATGAAGAGACAGAGAGACAGAGCGTGAGCAAGGGAGGGGCAGAGAAAGAGGGGGAGACAATCTGAAACAGGCTCAAATTTACGAACCATGAGATCATGACCCGAGCCAAAGTCAGACGCTAACCAACTGAGCCATCCAGGCGCCCCATGATGGGGTGACATTTTTCATGCCAGAGACGCAGCCACTACAGTCAGTCACATGCTCTAACGGTCATTGCCTCCTCCTCCAGGCTGGCCATTCCTCTGCTCTTACAACCAGCCATGCTCAGGGACGCCTGGGTGGCTTAGTCGGTTGAGCGTCCGACGTTCGCTTAGGTCATGATCTCGTGGTTCGTGGGTTCGAGCCCCGCGTCAGGCTCTGTGCTGACTGCCAGCTCAGAGCCTGGAGCCTGTTTCAGAGTCTTTCAGTCCCTCGCTGACCCTCCCCTGCTCACGCTGTCTCTCTCTCTCTCCTAGAAATAAATAAAACATAAAAAAAAAAAAAAAAGAACCAGCCATGCTCAGTGTCTCCCTAGATTCTGGCGTCCCCCACGTGCAAGGCAGGACCCCAACGTGAAACAAATTGTGTTCTGCCTGTGTTGAGCGGAAATCGTTAGGAGGCATGGATTTTTTCCATTCTTGCTCTCCGCTAAAAATAGATGTTTATTTTTCTTACAGGTTTCCTCCGTTTTTTGATGACAACCCATTTGGCATTTATCAAAAAATTCTTGCAGGCAAAATAGACTTCCCCAGACATTTGGATTTCAGTGTCAAGTAAGTAAAGAGTGTTCCTTCCTCATGGTGGGGGTGGAGGGGGCGGGGTGTTTAGTTTGAAAGCACATAAGACTTTGCAGGGTAGCATCTTGCTTTACGAGTGAGCCGTGACGCAACTCTTTGGGTCACTCATCTGTTCCCACAAGAAGGGGAAAAGGTGGTCATTATTCTCGTATAACGATACTTCACCTTTTCATGATCTTGGTCCGATTTTATGCCTTTTGAAGGAAGTGATTTCTACAAGCAGCCCGTGAAGGCATTCGTTAATCACATTTAGTGAGAGGGCCACTTGGGTCTTTGACGAGAAGGTCTTCCCACCCCCGCCCACCTCCTCCTCCTTTAGCTAATTTTACGGTTGGCGGAAGCGTTGATGGCTTTAGCAGCGTTCGTCTTTTTTTGTCCTGCTTCAGTTATTTTATTTCTTAAATGCTTTCCTTCATGCTGAAATTTAGAGTGATGAACACCAGCTTCAAGAACTTTTCTACGGGTTCAGTGTTCGTAACCTCGGGTATGCATTTCATTAACTTTGTGGCGGGCGTGCGGAAAACTAAAGTTTTTAAAAGTGTAAGAAATTTTTTTTTTAACGTTTGTTTTTGAGACACAGACAGGCAGAGCGTGAGCAGGGGAGGGGCAGAGAGAGAGGGAGACACAGAATCGGAAGCAGCTCCAGGCTCCGAGCTGTCAGCACAGAGCCTGACGCGGGGCTTGAACCCACAAACTGTGACATTATGACCTGAGCTGAAGTCAGACGAACCGACTGAGCCACCCAGGTGCCCCTCTAGACAGGTTTTAAAAGACTAGCAAGAAAAAGAAGTTCCGTTTGAAAATAATCCTCCGGAAGGGCAACACCCTGTCCCGTGAATACTAAGGTACTGAGATGCCAAGAAAGATAAAGCATGCAAGAAGGCTTATTTTCTCTAGAAAGACATGAAAAATATTGTGTAGAATTTCCCTCCCGTGGTCCAAATCCCATCAGGTGAGGGCCCTTAGGTCAAATGGACTTGGTAAAAAATTGAGGTATGTCTGTGCCAACAATCTACCGTGGTTTGATTGGAATGAAATCTACTCACACCCATTGGCAGACCTACTGGTGGATGCTCACCGTAGGCCATTGGAATTCTGGGTGAATCCAGGGGCTGTGAACATCCACCACATTGGCCGGGATGCACTTGGGTGGAACCCACTCCATGGTACAGGTGTGGCTTCCATGCTCCTCTCGGTGAGGTTCTTTAAGGGAAAATAATTGTGGACGGTCTCTTCCATTCTCAAAATCAGCCCTTCGTGTAGACCCCTTGAAGGTCTTAGTCTATTCAGAACCTCCTTGGACTCGTCCAAGGAATGACTTCACCTCTTCCAACAGAAATTTCCCCAGAGAAGGGAGGATGCATAAAATATAGGTCATTGCTTCCGTCATTGATGTGAAGGGCTCAGCTCAGTCAGATACTGAGTAACCTTCCAATGTTCACGGAAAAGAAGGAAATACGACAAACAGAAGCTCAAGTCCAAGTCTGGCATCATCTTCCTCCCTGTCTTCTTTCCTACTTTATTTTGAAGAGAGAACCCGTAGTGGCTCTCTGTCATCCTCTGGTCTAGAATTTTCCTCATGTTGGCAGCCCTAGGCTCTTCCTTCCCACCCTGGGACCGCTGTGTCCCCAACGTAGGGGCTTCTCCTGAGCAGGAACCTGAAATCTCGGCTCAGTTGAAAACTGTTCATGGTGGTTGAGCAAAAGTTCGCTTCTTCACAGCATTGGCTAAATCTTTTTTTTTTTTTTTTTTTAATATTTTTATTTATTTCTAGGATAGAGAGAGACAGCGTGAGCAGGGGAGGGTCAGAGAGAGAGGGAGATACAGACTCTGAAAAAGGCTCCAGGCTCTGAGATGGCAGTCAGCACAGAGCCAAAAGAGGAGCTAGAACCCACAAACCGCGAGATCATGACCTAAGCGAAAGTCGGACGCTCAACCGACTAAGCCACCCAGGCGCCCCATCATTGGCTAAATCTTAACGAGTTCGCTGAGAGGCAGGACCCCAAGGAGTTGTTGGGTATCCAGATCATGCCGTTGGGCGCCATGACGGTAGGATTTTGACTCCCGATTTCTCAGGGTCTTCTGTTGGTTTTCACCATCTCAGCCAGAATTTGACCATGTCACCTTCTTGCCTGGACACACGTCTCTGTGGATTGACATTGAGATTCCTTGTAGGAACTTATATGGTTGAAAAGGAAACACACGCTAGCTTTGGGGCTTGGTGCCAACTTGGTAGCATGAATATCTAGCGACAAGCCAGGCAGGGTAGTGGATGAGATTTAGAATTTCAGCCACTGTGAATCGAGCGATGTGAGTGGACATGTTTGGACGGTTCCTTTCCTTCTATACGCTTTGCTTTCGGGCCTGTACAGTTTTGTTAGGGCTTGATTTTATATTTTAAGTAAAACTTCATTTATTTGTAACCCAGGTGTAGATAGCTTTAAATATTTGTACTCATAGGGCCAGTAGACTTTTAAATAGTAAAAGAGAAGAAAACAGACATTGATAGGAGATTGTTTTACAAGCGTGATGTTTGGTGATTCACAGCCAGCCGCGAGGCACCCAGAGACCCCGGGACCCTGGACCTTCACATTTATCACCACGGGTCTTGGGATCTCAGCCTTCCCAGCCGGGCGTGGAGTCTGGGACGTGGCGTGAGTCTGGCTGTGTGCTTCTGAGCCTGGGACATAAGCCCCATCAGGAAAGCTTAGTCACCGAAGGCAGCGTCGTGGAGTTTTTTAATCTGGGCAGTGGGTCTTTTGATTGGCCTGGGGTGGGGGTGGGGGGCTTTCAATATATATTTTTTCACATGTTCTATTAAAAAGCTCATTTTCTGCACACCTTTTAAATGTTTTTTAAATTTATTATGATTTTTTCATAATTTAAATCCAAGTTAGTTAACATACAGTATACTAATGATTTCGGGAATACAATTTACTGATCCATCACTTACATATGACATCCATTGCTCATCCTAACAAGTGCCCTCCTTAATGCCCATGACCCATTTAGTCCATTCCCTCACCCATTTCCCTTCCCCTTAAATACAGTTTATTCTCTGTATTTAAGAATCTCTTCTGGTTTGCCTCCCTCTCTCCTCTCTTATTTTCCCTTCCCTTCCTGTATGGTCATCTGTCTTGTTTCTTAAATTCCATATAGGAGTGAAAACCTATGATATCTGCCTTTCTCTGACTGACTTATTCTACTTAGCACAATACCTTATTGTTCCACCCATGTTGTTGCAAATGGCAAGATTTCATTCTTTGTCATCGCCGAGTAATATTCCACTGTGTATATAAACCACGTCTTCTTTATCCCTTCATCCATTGATGGACATCTGGGCTCTTTCCATACTGCGGCTATTGTCGATAACGCTGCTATAAACGCTGGGGTGCGTGTGCCCCTCTGAATCAGCACTCCGGTATCCCTTGGATGAATACCTGGTAGTACTGTTGCTGGGTCGTAGGCTAGTTCTGTTTTTAATTTTTTTTAAGCAACGTCCACACTGCTTTCCAGAGCAGCGGCACCGGTTTGCATCCCCCGCCCCCCCCCAGCAGCCTGCACAGTGATTTAATCAGCATTTCCCCTTAGCCCTGTACCTCCGTGCACCCAACCCAGCTCTGCACACGTGACGAGGAAACTGACGATCGGTTACGAAACAAGTGCTAGGAAACGTTGAGGCTCAATGAAGACCAATCCTCTGTCCACATGCATACTGCGGTGGGCAGATAGTATTGTTACTGTACTTGCCTCGCTCCGTATCACGATGTGCATATTTTTTGTCTCTTTCCCCCATATAGAGACCTCATTAAGAAATTGCTTGTCGTTGACAGAACGAGACGGCTCGGAAACATGAAGGTCAGTGTTTGTTTCCATACGCGTTACCTTCTCCACTCCTTTCTATACATCTCTATATATGGGAACAAAGGCATGGTATTCGTGTTTGATTATTGGCCACGTTTCAAATCCGGGTGTCTGGCTGTACAAAATCCATCTGGGTCAACACTCCATCCCGTCTTCCCTCCAGACGAGTAAATGACTCAGCCATGATCTCAAAGATGTCGGTATTTGGCTGGTTTATTTCTGCTGTTCGAATAGCGTTTCTGACATAGGAGTGAAATACAGCGCAACTGACCCATTGAAAGCAAACAGTCTGGTAGCTTCTCATACATCTGCAGAGTTATGCAAGCATCCCCACAGTCAGTGTTAAAGAAATTTCCTTCATCTCAAAAAGAAACCATACGCTTCTGCTGTTGTTATCTGATCCGTCTGTCTCTCCCGCCCTTGGTAACCACTAATCTATCTCTTGTCTGTGTGGATTCCCCCGTTCTGGGCTTTCATGTAAATGAATGACACCGTAAGTGACCTTTTGTGTCTGGCTTCTCTCACTGAGCATCATGTCGTCAGGGCCCATCCAGGGGGTAGCAGGGGTTGGTGCTTTGTTCCTTTTATGGCCGAATAATACTCTATTCATGGATGGACCCCGTTCTCTTTCCCCATTCATCTATTGATGGGCATTGGGGTTGTTTCCACCTTTTGGCTGTTGTGGATGGCGAGATAGACATGTGTGTGTACATTTGTGTGCAGATTAATCATTTGAGGTAGACATCGTGTGTGATTTCCACATTTTCACGTGGAAGGGAATACGCTTAAGGGATTGTTGTTGCATAAATGGTATGGTGTCTTATACGCATGTTTTGGTTGTGTTATGGTGTCACCAAACCTAAGACAATCTGTGAACGTCTTCTTAGCTCTTTCTAGTTCTGGGTGTCCATGAAGGGACTTAAACATGGGCCAGTGCACTGGCCTTGTCTGCTGTGATCTGGAGGACACAGTAGACCCTTGTGTGAGGCTTGGTCTCCAGCAAGCTCTCGGGACCCTCTGTTTATGTGGGTGTATTTTTGTCCTGTGGGGGATGCAACAAAGGACCAGAAGTTGGAAATCCAGGCGGGGCAGGACCACTGAGATCCAGGCAGAGTAGGGCTGGGCTCCCTCCTCAGGCTCCAGGGGAGGGTCCTTCTTGCATCTAACAGCTTCTGGGGCTCCAGTGTCCCTGGGCTTCTGGCCACGTCCCTTCCATCTCTGCCTCTGTCTTCATGTGACTTCTGCTCTGTGTTTGTGTCTCTCCTCTTCTTTCTGTCTTTTATAGGGACACCTGTCATTGGATTTAGGGCCACCCTAATGACCTCGTCTTAACTTGTTTACATCTGCCAAGACCTATTTCCAAACAGTCACACTTACAGGTACGAGGGTTAGGACTTCAACGTATCTCTTCCGTGTAGGGCACAATTCAGTCCACAACGGAGGTCTCATTTGTCCTTCACGTTATTCATGGACACCGGCTAATATGTCCCAAGGGGGTCTTCACTGTTCACTTACGGGATGTTACTGGTGCAGGGAACACATCCATGGAACAGATTACTTACCCATCCACTCTTACTGCCATTTCATGACAAGTAGTGTGAAAACCGTATGACAGATTCACAGGTAGGCTTCCAGACCGCACCTGCGTGGAATTGCTCGCTGTACGATGTCTTTACATTGCCCGATTAGCAGTGCTGTAAAGGGATTGTGGACGGAGTTACCTATAAGAGGCCAACGCCCGTGACTGTAACTTGAGCAACCAAGACCCAGGCAATGTCACGTGGTGGTCGGATGCCGCAGCCACGGGGTCGTAGTGATGGGGTCTTCCAGGGTCAGAAGCTCTCGCTGCCCTTCTGCACCCTGATTTTCTAAAAAAAACAGTTTTGGTTTTCAGAAGAATTTTAGATTTGGAGAAAAACTGAAAAAGATAGTGCCGAGAGCGTCCATCCACCCACGCCTAGTTTCCCTCATTCTGAACATCTTACCCTGGTGCGCCATGTCTGACGTGAGTAGCCAAAGTCCGAACTTCATTTGAGGTTGTTCAGTCTCCTCTAACGTCTTCTTTCTGTTGAAGAACCACATCCGGTGCCCTACGTTGCGTTTCATCGTGACGTCTCCTTTGGTTTTTCTTGACCGTGGCGCCTTCTCAGGCTTTCTGTGCTTCTGAGGATCTTGATAGTTTGAAGACTTCCCAGTTAGTTTGTAGAATTCAGCTCTACTGGAATTTGTCAGATATTCATCTCGGGATTCGACCGGGATCATGGGATCTGGGGAAGATTTCCCCCACCCAAATAAAGACCCCCAAACCCATAAATTGTATTTTCTGTTTTTTCCAGTTCCTATAATTTGACGTCATCACTTTGATCTGTTACATGTATTGGGCGGGGGGNAATTGTATTTTCTGTTTTTTCCAGTTCCTATAATTTGACGTCATCACTTTGATCTGTTACATGTATTGGGGGGGGGGGGGGGGGGGGGGGGGGCGGATACTGCCTTTGTTTTTTCAAGGAGGCTGCTCCCCTGTGAGGTATAATTGACATAACACAGTTAGTTTCAGGCGTATGACATAACGATACGATACTTGTGTTTGTTTCATGTAAGGAGCGAAGAAGATAATTCTTGAATGTGGGCATTTTGCTGAAAATGTAATGCAGCATATTGTGTGTGCTAGAATGTCTTTGGGGTGTGAGCATTAGCTCAGGCTTCACGCTGATCTGCTTTAACTTCTGTGTGTTGGCTTCCAATCAGACGAAGCTCTGGTGACCGTTAAAATGTACGATGCATTTGTCACTTGCATCCCCGGTGTATAGCATCCAAATCGAGGTAGACAAGGCTGGGTAGCCTCTGCTCTTTGCTAAGTACCTTTGCCCCTGCACAGGTGAGCCAGTCTACTTGGAGAAGTTTAATTTGCAGGGCAGGATGCACAGAGCTCAGACACAGGTGCTCGGAGGTTTTCATCTGAGCCTTTCCTTGCATAGATACACTAATCGAGAGCTTTGGTTTTTGAGGATAAAAAATTGAAAAGGTTAAAAATATGAAGTTTAAACTTTAAACCATTTCACAGGCTAAATGTTATATTCACATCCATTGGCTTCTTCCTGTATCACAGAATTCATGTGTTTCTCTAGGGACAGTTACTCAGAACATAGCAAACTTTGTGTGTGTGTGTGTGTCTGTGCACGTGCTAGTCTAAGTCCAGTAGACCTTTTCTGGAATATTTCCTTTCCTGTCCTGTCAACATTCTGTCTGCTGATGGTGTTCATTTCTTCTGAAGAACGGGGCAGAGGACGTGAAAAGACACCGCTGGTTCCGGACTGTGGACTGGGAGGCCGTCCCGCAGAGGAAGCTGAAGGTACAACATACGTAAGCGGGTGGCTGTGCGCTCGGCATCCCTTACTTGTTCTCGACAAGGGGCACAGCCGGACTCTGTGACTCATTTATTTGTGACTGATACATATTTAATGTGTATAATACGGCAGAGCGTCTCAAGTCATTAACGCCAACATCTGTGTTGGGGGAAGTCTTAGCGCTAAAGAGACACCGAGAGGTAATGGGTTGAGACCCCAGTTTTTATAATCGGATTTTTTGAGGCCTAAGTCCGCCTCTCATGGGAACTATGAGCAAGATGAGTCCCATCCGACCGATGTCTATTGGGGAATGGCAAACGGCATAACACATCAGGTGTTTGTCCTGCATATATGGATATATCGTAGTGATGGCAGTAGAGTATTGAGGAATATTCTCTAGAACATTCTTTGAAGTTACTATACATATTTGTGTCTATATATTATTAATTAAATATTTTGAATCATTAAAGTAACTACTAAATAATAAATAAAGTTAAATAATTACGTGTATATATTTAATATTTATTTTTGAGAGAGACGGAGAGGGCAAGAGGGAGAAGGCCGGGGCGGGGGGGGGGTGTCGGACAGCCCAAAGCAGCCCTTGAACTCACCAACTGTGAGATCACGACCTGAACTGAAGTCACATGCTTAACTGACTGAGCCCCACAGGCAACCTTAAACTGAATGTATTTTTTTCACATTTTTTTAAGTTTAGTTATTTATTTTTGAGAGAGATGGAGAGAGGGAGAGGGAGAGGGGCAGAGAGAGAGAGAATCCCAAGCAGGCTTTGCCCTGTCAGCACGGAGCCCAGTGTGGGGCTTGAACCCACAAACCATCAGATGATGACCTGTGCTGAAACCAAAAGTCTGATGCTTAACCTCCTGAGCCATCCATGCGCCCCCCGCTAAACTGAATATATTTTTGACACCACTTCTTAATAGCGACGTTCTCAACCTTGCACTTGTTAGACTCAATGGTGAGATCTCAAATATGCTAATGCTTGGCCCCCAACCCAGAATCTTAACATTCAGCCCAGACCACCGATGTCTCAATGGGCTGCTTTTACCTTTTAAGTATTTTATTGTATTAACTGACTTATTTTTTTCAATTCAGTAAGTAATACTCTTTCGTTCAAAAACCAAGTAGATGTCAGAACGTGTGCATTGTCATTGCTGAATGGTACTCTTGCTGTATTTCCTCCTAAGGCCCTTGCTTATTTTTTAAAAAATTTTCATGCTGATTTATATATTTTGAGAGAGAGAAAAAGGAGACAGAGAGAGAGAGAGCATGGGGGATGGGCAGAGAGAGAGAGAGAGAGAAAATCCCAAGCAGGCTCTGCCTGGTCAGCTCAGAGCCCGAAGTAGGGCTTGAATCCACAAACTGTGAGATCATGACCTGAGCTGAGATGAAGAGTCAGACACTTAACCTACTGAGCCACTTGGGTGCCCCTGCCCCTTGTTTATTTTTATAAATAAAGTTTTATTAGTACACGGCCACAGCCATTCATTCACAGTTTGTCCGAGGCTACTTGCCCCGTAGTGGCAGAGCTGAGTGGTCACAACAGAGCCTCTCCAGCCCACAAAACTAGAAATATCTACTCACCGTCCCTCTGCAGCAAACCTGGGCTGACCTCTTACCCGATGCCAGTGACCTCGTTTTATCATTTAAATGAGGCTTGGCATCGGAGATACTAAAACTTTGAGCCTGCTCCCCTTGACCTCTTTCTGGGGTTTTCCATACTTGGGCCACTGGACCTCAGAATCCAAAGTCTCTGGGTGATTCTCCGGTCTAGACTTCAAGAAGCAAGTGGTGGGCAGTGAGTTATGTCTCTTCGTGCCTCACACTGCACGGCTGGTGGATGGCGCGGGATTGTAGATTTGAAGCTTCCATGTTCGTAAACTAGGGAAAGACGCCTTGGGTTTTCTGTGCTTTTCTTAACATTTGTTTTGTGTTCCTCTCCATTTTTTAAAAAAAATTTTTTTAATGTTTTATTTATTTCTAGGGGAGAGAAAGAGAGACAGCGTGAGCAGGGGAGGGTCAGAGAGAGAGGGAGTCACAGACTGAAACAGGCTCCAGGCTCTGAGCTGGCAGTCAGCACAGAGCCCGACGCGGGGCTCGAACCCACGAACCGCGAGATCATGACCTGAGCGAAAGCCAAACGCTTAACCGACTAAGCCACCCAGGTGCCCCTAGAATGACTTGATAGTTATCTAATAATTGTGTTCAAAGGATGAGAGACGTGTAGGCCTTTCTACCATGCTGGCTTCTTAGATCCATGTCAGTCTTCTTTTTTTTTTTTTTAATGTTTTATTTATTTCTAGGGGAGAGAGAGAGAGACAGCGTGAGCAGGGGAGGGTCAGAGAGAGAGGGAGTCACAGACTGAAACAGGCTCCAGGCTCTGAGCTGGCAGTCAGCACAGAGCCCGACGGCGAGGCTCGAACCCACGAACCATGAGATCATGACCTAAGCGAAAGTCGGACGCTCAACCGACTAAGCCACCCAGGCGCCCCTCCTCTCCATTTTTACGTAGAGCCGTAGACGTGGGGACACATGTCCCATCAGGGGCATCGCGCTCCTTTCTAACTGTGCCTTTGTGTCTTGCGTGGGCCCTACAGCCGCCCATCGTGCCCAAGCTGTGCGGCGAGGGCGATACCTCCAACTTCGAGGCGTATCCCGACAATGATTGGAACACGGCCCCAGCCGTGTCACCCAAGGACTTGGAAGTCTTCAAGAATTTCTGAGGACGCGAATCCACACGTGGAAGGTATGTCTTTATTTTCAGCAATGGGGAGCAGAGGGTGACACAGCCCTTCCAAGCATCTGATTGTTTAGCCAGCCTCCTTGCTTCGGGCATGTTACTCAGGGTTATTCAAGGTGGCTCAGGGACAGCATTGTGTCCCACACCCTTCTCGCCAGACAGAGCTGAAGGACAGAATCCGTACGTCTGAGTACGAGCCCTGCAAGGTATGTGTGCCTGAACTTCGAGAGACACGCCTACTTCTGTAAAAATCCCTGCATTCTCTAGTTCTGGAAGCCCAGAGGTCCACACCACCTACCCCGTAATACCTACCACATGTTTTCAAAAGGGTGTTTTTCTACATCCCTTTTCACTAAAAAGTGGTCATAACAAGTAAACCCCTCGAATGGAATTGGCTAAGCTCCGTGTGACGCTGAAATGATTGGGTTTGAGTCTGTCATCTCTTGGAACCTGTGAGGTCTAGGACTTTATGTCTGTGGAATCGCTGAGTTTATGGTTTTGAAGGATGTTTTACAAGGGGATAAAGATCTTCCAGTGACTCCCAGTTCTGGGGGGACCCTGCTTCTGTACGCCACTTAAATCAGGCTTTGCTTCTCATGAAATCCAGGCAAGAAAAATCACGTGCAGGAAGAGAAGCCAAATATTGCCAGTGATACATCTACTTGTTGACTTTTCTTGATTTTCCTATTTTTTTTGAACTTCATTTATTTATTCCGAGAGAGTGAAAGAGAGGGAGGGGGGAGAGAGAGAGAGAGCGAGCGAGAGAGCGAGAGAGCCCGCACACGAGTGTAGAGTAGAGGCAGAGAGCAGGAGAATGCCAAGTAGGGTCCGAGCCGCCAGTGTAGAGCCCGACGTGGGGCTTGATTCCTGAGATCATGACCTGAGCTGAAATCAACAGTTGGACACTTAACTGACGGGGCCACCCAGGCGTCCCAACATTTTAGTCTTGTCTTCGTCATTTTGCACACAGGGCGGACCAAAGATCGGTGTTTTCAGCACTCAGTGATCAGGGGTGACTCTCCATGCAGGAAGGTATTTCTTTGGGGAGCGAATGGTCTTCCATGGATGAGACACACGCACAGGTTGAACACTGCGCTCTAGAGCTAAGTCATAGCCGTATGACTTAACTGTCCGTCTTTGTAGGCGCCTTCTCCATGGTTTTAGCCCATGGAAGAGGATATTAGGACAGGTGTCGGGGGGACACCTCACACTTTAGCTTTTATTAGACCTCAGAATAAAATATTTTCTGGCTAACTGGAAGGTTCTGCAGAGAAGCCCATTGAGACAGGATCCAGTTTTCCTTGTGCTGACAGCTCAGAGCCTAGAGCTGCTTCGGATTCTGTGTCTCCGTCTCTCTCTGCCCCTCCCCCGCACCCACTCTGTTTCTCTCTCTCTCACTCAAAAATAAACATTAAACATTTAAAAAAAAAAAATAGGACTGCTTAGTGTTGTTTTGTTTAATTAAGCACCTCCCAGCCCTTAGAATTCATGCTTGCGGATGTTTGCAGCAAGAATTTCATTGAAAAAGTTTGTTGCTGTGCGTGTTATCATTGAGTTCTTTTTGAGTTACTGCTATTCTTAACAAAATTTATCCAGTCATTTTGCAAACTAACCAAATCCTTTATCTTTTTTCACGGGAGAAACAGGATGATTCAAACCTGCCGGGGACAAAGATTGCTGCACATTAGCCCGGAAGAAGGGTCATCTCCACGTGATAAGGACATTTACATGTTCTATACATCTGGATGTACATAAAGAGACTGCAGACCCGCAGAAAGTCAAGGACTTGGCCTTATTTAAGCAACTGGAAATCTACTGCACAGTAGGACATTTTGGGAAATTGTTGGGTTGTAGATTTTATCTTCTCTCTCAGTGCGATGAACCTACTGTGATATCTCCGTTTTCCTCATAGGCTTCACTTTATGAGTGTGAACGGAACATGTCCAGCTATAACCACAGATGGCGTGTGTGTGCGTGTATCAAGAGACAGTATGAGTGGAGCACAGAAATCGTGCGTTGATATAAATGTTCATACTTGGCAGAGCCGGTGACTTTTATTTTTCAAATTGCTCTTTGGAGAATCTGTTTCCTTGGGGACAAAAGCTAAGACAGATACGGTGTGTGTATTTTGTATCATCTTCTATGCATTTTCTAGTTTGTGAAGAAAATACGTGGTGGGTCCATGTCCCTTGTCTTCAGTGCGTCATATCTGGTGACGTTAGGTCTTGAAGCCAAGAAGGGCAGAGAGGAAGAGACCAGTTTGCATTTGAGTCTGAGAATCGCCACTGGCCATTAACGTTGGGCCAGGATTGGAATGCAGTCCAGATACGTAGGGCGTCAGCTCTAGAAATTCTATACTCTGTGTGGGGGGGGTGGGGGGGGTAATGGGTGGCTCCCGTTGGGCTCTCGCTCGAACAAAACGCAAAAACCCAACAAACGACTTTCCATGACCTTCATGCAAACGTGGTCTTTTAACTTCCGTTTGGGGAAAAGTAAGACACAAATGAGCTCAAGGAGGTAAGCACTCGCGTAGCAAACCTCAGCCTCTCCCGTTCCTGTCCACCGAGTGTTGGGTGCGTCCAGCACACTCTGGTCTCCTACGTAGGGCGGCTCAGGCAGACTTCCCTGTGGCCGAGATTTTGCCTTTTCCTCTTTGCACCTGATGGTGAAGATGCCCGGAAGCTCGCTCTTTCCAAAGGTTTCCCCTTGGGACTGACTGAGTGAAAGGGAGAGGCGGAGGGTCCGCACTGAGCGCGTTGCTAGATGCTGGCTTTCCCAGGACAACGGGATGCACTAAGACGTCCTCAGGGTCCATGCTCTCCGTGATCCATTAGCTTCTGCCCTGTGCTTCTGATTCCTGATTCTGAACTTTGCTGGACCAGCCGCAAGGGCTTGCCCGTTCTGCACTTGCCGTGAGTCCTCTAGAAACACAGAGCTACTCACCTCTGTCGTGGGGCTGCTCGCAGGGCTCAACCACGACCTTCTGCTGCAGGGATGTCTGTGTTCTTAACTAGTAGGAGCCAGAGTGTAGGGTGGCTACAGGAAGGCTCCCCTCCCCCCCCAGACCTCCAAGACCCCTCCATGCCCTTCCTTTCTTCCCATGCTTGGCCTGGAAACATCCGCCTCCTTGGGCAGCCATAAACACCGTTTTCCAGCACCGTGCTTGGGAAAGCCTTTTCTGTGCATGGGACCACTCTTCTAATTTTTTTTTTATGTTTATTTATTTGAGAGAGAGAGAGACAAAGCATGAGCGGAGGAAGGGCAGAGAGAGAGGGAGACACAGAATCCGAAGCAGCTCCAGGCTCTGAGCTGTCAGCACAGAGCCCGACGCGGGGCTCGAACCCACGAACCACGAGATCGTGATCTGAGCCGAAGTCGGATGCTCAGCTGACCGAGCCCCTAGGTGTCCCCTCCGCCCGCTTCTGCAGGCCACATATACGGATGTGAGGAGTCACCCTGTGGAGAAGTCAGGCGTTTTTCTTACATAGTGAAGTGTCAGAGGCCATGCCTGTTCCGTCGGATCCGGCCAGGCGCCACTCACATGTCCAGAAGGCAAGGCTGGGGGTGCTTGGATGTGGAGTGAAGAACACATAAAAGCTTTTAAAAGACCGTGAAATCGAAGGCGCCCGGCCTGTCCCCCTCTCCCGCCAATGACCTGCTCTTCAAGTAGCACGCCGATGAGTAGATCAGAGTAAGCACAGGATTTAGCAAAATGAACTCTTTCTGGTGAGGAACTCGATAATTCTTTTCAAAGAGTGTTCCCCCAGAATGGCGCTTTCAGTCGGTGCTGAGCGATGCCCGTCCTGTTTGCACAAACACATCCAGCGATGTCTGAACTGTTTTCACCATTGCGTGTTCCGATGCTAAATGAACAAAGTCCGTCTGTGCGCTCAGATGTAAACCCACAAGTGAGAACAAGGACCTCGTCTCCTCTACTTGTAAAAATAAATTATTATTATTATTATCTCGGAGCTTCGTGCTCAAGGAAAATAAAAATAAATGAAACACCTTTCTTGAACACGATACAACATTCTATGTGGACACGTGGACCCATATGCCTATTTTCGGGGTTCGTCCTTACCATCCCGGATTTAATGTCTAGAATGAAAATAGCATCAAGATTGCCTGGAATGCGCTGCCTTAATTTTGGACAGATATGCACACGACACAAAAACAACCCTACATGGGAACGCTTGGATCTCCACACGGTTCTTTAAAAACATTGTCATCCTCCAGCAGCCATTCAAAACAAATTAAAAATCCAAAGGGATTCCAGGAATACCAAATGGTGTTAAGCCCACTCTTTGCCATTTCAATATTCGAAGCAGCACAAGCCTTGTGTTAACTGCCCATGGCTGGACTGTAATTATGCAGAGTGATGTCAGACAAACACCAATTTACTCAAAACGGGTCCCACACCCCCGGACCGTCACTCTCTATATCTGAAAAGTAGCTTACTTGGTGGGGACATTGTGAAATATCCTGGGATCTGATCAAATATCCGTGTGCAAAAAAAAAAAAAAAAAAAATCCTTGAAAAAAACGTCATGGAAATGTTTGCAAAATTCGCACCAGGAAAACACACACACACACACACACACACACACACACACACACCCCTCTGGACTCCTTTTGTTCAATGCAGCGTTATGACTTGGCAATATTTTGTGAAATACAAACACCATGAACAAATCACCCTCCGGAAACGCCAAGAAGGATGTAGGGGCGGGTGTGGCTCTTTCTAAGGGGATTGTCACCAGCCCGGCTGGATACACACCTTCAAAACTAAGAAGGCAGTTGAGTCACAGCCGGCTGTAACCGCATATTATACATTTGCGCTGGACGATGCCCACCTTTCTCGAAGAGCACAGGTGAGCACCGTGTGTGGCCGACCCCGTCTGCTGCGGCCAAGGGCACATCTCGGGTTCGGAGGTTGGAGGCTGGCCTCCTCGCCTCGAGAGCCCAGCTCCACATCCGTGCTCCCCGCTCCACAGTCACGATGCTCTCCCACGCCTCTCCCACCCCCGTCTGGCCCCCCGGGCGTAAGCCTCCAGTGCCCTGCTCTGTCTCACTCTCTCCTCTCCACCGAGCTCTCCCGTGTTCCCATCCCCAGAATCCCCAGCGCCCCAGTCGAATCATGTAGGACTCATTGGCCCTTCCTACCTATGACCTGAGTTGCCTCTACGTTTTGGACCACGGTAACTGTGAAAATCTGGGTCCGTGTCCTAACCTCAACCCCGTGATTCCCCAGGGCTGCGCCAGGCTGAGTCCCATCCCACGGCGACCTGAAAGCTCTCCTCTCAGCCACTTGGTTGGATATGCTTTTCCAGCCAATTGATTTCCCATCGAGAAACAAACACGTCCATGGAGTGGACTTGAGTCGCACTTGAGCCCAGAATGGGAGGCTGGAGTTGTTCTTTCCCTGGAGGTCTGTCCGCCGAGTGTGAGAAGACCTTCTCAGGGCGTCGCCTTCAGAGAAAGACGTCCACTTATCAAACGCCAGAAGACAGGCCCTCGGACGCTTGTGTGAATGATGCATGTGGGTTGTGTGGTGTGTGCTGCGTGTCTGTGCGTGTCTTGGTGACCACGGGGGGCAGGATGTCTGTTTTCACCAAGCGTCGCGTTCTCCTACCCAGTTTGCTTTTCGCACCCAAGGGAACAGACCTTCAGAGTAAAAGGGAAGTGCTGGGTAGCGGTCCCCGTACGTCGTGGTGGCGTAACCCGCCCTGTTGCGTGCTCATCGGCTGTCCCACGGTGGACACCTGTGTTGAAAGTGACGGAAGAATGTCATGGCGCGTGTGTTTCAGTGGAAGGGAGCTGTGGCCTCTGACGCTCCGCGAGCCTTGTGCTCGCGGGCCGTTCAGCTCTGCATGACGATTGTACCTTCTCTCTTGCCTGGCCGGGTCGCCCGTGATCGCGGGGTCCCCGTGATGGCCGTGGGGATGCCACAGACACGAGACGGAGTGCCTTTGCACGGGGTTCCCAGGGGTGGGGGGTGAGGGGTGTCATCCCAGCTTCTCATGTGGAAACAGAAATAGCCTGTCGCGAATCCTTTTCAAATCTTGCACAATGAAAATCACTGTGATTTGTATATATACCCTAGGGGAATTTTACTGCTGCCTAATTTATGTAATAATACTATTCATTCCAGGATTGTTTAATAAAACTTTGTATCTTTTAAGAAGTCTGCTTCTGGTCTGCTTCTTCGGTTTGCAGAATAAGTTTTTCTCTTTTTTTTTTTAATGTTTATTATTTTTGAGACACAGAGAGATAGAGAGCAAGCAAGGGAGGGGCAGAGAGAGAGAGGGGGACGCAGAATATGAAGCAGCTCCAGGGTCTGAGCTGTCAACACAGAGCCCGACGCAGGGCTTGAATCAATAAACCGTGAGATCACGACCTGAGCCAAAGTTGGATGCTTAACCGACTGAGCCCTCCAGGCGCCCCAGAATAAGCTTTTCTGTATTCATCTAGTTCAAGGGCCAATAGTCGCTCTTTTTAAATTTAATTTTTAATTTTTTTACTGAGGTAGAATTGACGCATGACAGTGTATTAGTTTTGGGTCTCCAACATGGTGATTTAGTACCTTTGTGTATTGCAAAAATGAGCACCAAGGTTAGTGTACCTACATCCATTACCACACATAGTTACACACTTTTCTTGTAAGGAGAACTTTTAAGTTCTATTTAGTTACCAACTTTCAAATATATGGTGCAGTATTATTTTATCTTTTTTTGCAGACGACCAGATGGTAAATGTTTTCAGCATTATAGGACACACCGTGGTGTCTGTCAGAGAGCACAGAAACTTCCCTAGACAGTATGTATTCTAATAAAGTTTTATTAAAACAAAGTACTGTTCAGGGGCCGGACTGGTGCCCTTACCTGGTGCCTGAGGGTGACTTTGCGCCCTGCCTTTGCCGCTTGTTAAAAAGGTACCTTCATCATCATCATCAACAAATAAGATATTTGATCGCACCCTCCTTTTTCTCACGTGGTTTGACACTTGCTCCTTGGTAAATACAAACTGAAGGTCACACAGAAGCCTTTTTACTGGTGACCAAGCTCGTCCACCTGTCATCATGGAGACCCCTTGGCCGAGGGAATCTTTCAGGGACAGGCAGCCCAATATAGCATCCAGTTCCACATCTTCCGGGCACGGATGGCTCCAGAATTTCTGTAGAGTAACTACACCCTCTTCTTCACGCACGTCTCTTCCCTCCGGGGAAGCACAGTCCTTTTGCATCTCTATTAAAAGGACCCAATAACCTTGTTTCCAAAGCGTTAAGGAAAACGTGTGTGTGTGTCAAATCCTCTTTATGCATTCGTTCGTTGTTTCCATGGCTATTAGGAATGGTGCATCGGTGAACAGAGCTGTGCAGATATTTCATTCAAATTCCCATGGAATCTACCGTGAGATATCACATCCTCTTGTTACAAGGGCTCATCGAAAAGACGAGAGAGCTCATGGTGAGGATATCGAGAAGTTAGGAGCCTTGTGCGCGGTGGCTGGGAATGCAGACTGGTGTGGCCAACTGGAAAATAGTTACAATGAAGGCTCCTTTAAACGTTAAAGATGGAGGTATTCATATCTAGGAATTCGACTTGTGGGGACAAATTATCATCTAAGACTTAAAAACACTGTGAGGCATAGGAGATGTGTCCACTTTAGAGGTAGCAGAATTGAGCCATAGAAAAGACGAAGTCATTTGTTTGAGATCTCATCGCGAGTAATACCTCATGGAGCCCAGATTTACACTCCGTCTGGTTCCTGATCATTCCAATGAGCCACGTGATGCCCCCGTAATAAAACTAACGAGATGTTCATTAAAGAAGTTAAGCACCAGATTCTCCGTGTTCCTTCTCGTGAAAACATTGGGCACTGGATGAAACTGTCAAATGCCGAAGACCTACATTGAATGACTGTATTCATGGAAGAATTTGGGATTTGTGCTTTGTTTTGTTTTGTGCAGAAAACTATGATCTCCTTAACCCCCCATTCAGTCTGTTGATCCTAGGGTTTATTTTAACAGGCAAGTTTCCTTCCAGAAGTACATGGAAGAAACCGTCTTGTAAAAACCCCGTGAAGTTACAAGCTGAGATAAACCTTTTTTCTCAGTTGTGGTAAAAAACACATAATACGAAACCCACCGTCAGCACAACGTTCGGTGCGCTTTACAGTGTTGCTAGCTGTATTCACGGTGCGGGACGGTACATCTCTGAACAATGTGCATCTTGAGTAACCCGGACTTCATGCCCATCACACGACGACTCTCCATTTCCCTGTCTCTTCCCCACCCACAGATGAGCCGAGGCAGACACCTGCCTGCCTGGGTCTTGAATTTCATCCGAAACGATCTTAACTTCTCAAGGACATCACGGAGAAAAGACTTGGGCTCTTGCATCTCATTATATGCGTCTGGCTCCCAGCCCGGTGCAGTCAGCTCTTACAGTCCCCTTGGGAGCAACGTCTCGGAAAGCCACTGGCCAGAGAACGATTCCTCATAATGAATCGGGATTTGTGTACAGGATGCTTACAACCAGCACTTTGGAAGAAGGGGGAAACCCCACAAAAGGCGAAGCTTAAACAGTGGTATCGGTCCAGTAAGTGGGAATGAACAGAGGTGCACCTGACGGGCAGAGATCTGAGCTCTTGGCGTTATTGTGCTTATTTTTGCCGTGGGTGAACAATGGCTGAGTACCCGTAACACCAGGATGGGCCGATGTGGCACCATGAACGATGGCGTTATAATGTCCTGGAAATACCCGTTTTGCTGTGGACAGAGTTCGATGCCTCTTCCTTCTCTTGGATATTTCCAAGATATTTGAATATTTCCATTCATCTATCGATGGACGGACGCTTGGGTTGCTTCTTTGTCTTGTCTGTTGTAAATAAGGCTGCTATAAACATAGGAGTGCATCAACTTTTTGGATTAGTGCTTTGGTTTTCTTTGGTTAAATACTCAGTAGTGTAATTACCGGATCTTAGGGTAGGTCTGCTCCTAACTTTTTGATGAGCCTCCGTACTGATTTCCACAGTGGCTGCACCAGTTTGCACGAGTGTTCCTTTTTCTGCACGTTCTTGCCAGTGCTTGTTATTTTTTTTTTTTTAATTTTAGCCACCAAATATAATCTTCCATAGCATTGGGGCTTAGCATGAGATCCCGTAAGCTGTGATTTTCAAACCACACTGTGGCATATTTGGCAGAACGATCCAGAAAACACAACACAGGGGCGCCTGGGTGGCTTAGTCGGTTGAGCGTCCGACTTTCGCTTAGGTCATGATCTCGAGGTTTGTGGGTTCGAGCCCCGCGTCGGGCTCTGTGCTGACTGCCAGCTCAGAGCCTGGAGCCTGTTTCGGTCTGTGACTCCTTCTCTCTCTGACCCTCCCCTGTTCACGCTCTCTCTCTCTCCCCTAAAAATAAATAAAAACATTAAAAAAAATTTTTAAATAAAAAAAAAAAAGAAAACAACACAAACCCAAACCTGAAACCAAAGGTGAGCAAGACTTTTCTAACGTACTAATAATGTACAAATAATGTTCTCAAATATGGCTTCATTCATGTGTAAATAGAGCATTCTTTTATTTCAAATTATTATTAATATTATGGGCAGAGAGAGAGAGAATGCAAATGGGGGAGAGAAGCAACGGGAGAAAGAGAGAGAATCCCAAGCAGACTCCACGCTCAGCATAGAGCCCAGCCTCAGGGCTTGATACCATGACCCTGGGATCATGACCTGAGCCGAGATCAAAACTCAGATGCTCAACGGACTGAGCCACCAAGGCGTCCCTTTTGAGTACCAACGGGGACCCAACAAATTGAACGCATGACCCACACTTGCATTTTGCTTCGTTTTAGAAAAAACACTGAATCTCTTCACTTTTCCGTGTTCAGTCAGAGCTCAGTATTGGCGATTTAAGGCGGGATCAGAAGCCATCTGGGGTCGAGAAGAAACCTGTTGGTGTTTTTCACATGACCTCTGTGAATCAAGAACTGGAATCCATTTTTTTTTTCATTCCCATTATCCTACATGGTACACACCCGCCTTCTGGCTGATATATGAGGATTTTACAAGGCAGTTATTAATGGTCCGTCATTATGTAATATTTTCATTTCTACAGCTCTTATTCCCAATCTCTATAAATTTGTAGTTTGACAGAAAATTGGTCCAGCTGGGTTTTTTTTTTTTTTTTTTTTTCCATTCTGGCTGTTTCTGTTTTACAACCTTCAGTCAGAATCGCCATGGTCCTTGGATATTGCCATTGCATTTTACAGTGTGCTTTGGGAATCCAGTTGGATGGATTTCCCTTCCTAACGGCGGTGGAATATCATTGTCAGCTCTTGGCAGCTGGCGACAACGCAGCCAGACCCTACACAAACCTTTCCTAATTCTTGTGGACGATCTCCACAGGCACAGGGAGTTGCCCATTCACGGGTGTGTTCTTTTTTCCAGGGAGAAAGAGGTACTGGGGGGTTTCCATGCGTTTCTCTTAACTACTTCACATCATAGGTTTGGCTTCTGTGGCTTAAGAATCCAGCTTGTCTTGGGCGCCTGGGTGGCTCATTCGGTTGGGCGTCTGACTTCGGCTCGGGTCATGATCTCACGGTTCGTGGGTTCGAGCCCCGCGTCGGGCTCTGTGCTGACAGCTCAGAGCCTGGAGCTGCTTCAGATTCTGTGTCTCCCTCTCTCTCGCTGCCCCTCCCCTGCTCAGGCTGTCTTTCTCAAATATAAATAAACATGAAAAAAATAATAAAAAAGAACCCAGCTTGTCCTTGTGAGCAATAGAAGACCATGAAACACTAACCATGTACGTGGCTCTCAACCCCATACTTTCATTCTCTCTTCCTCGATCTACTTTCGTTATTCCTGTTTGCTGTGCATTGGTCTTCTGAAATTTTGCTTCTGCACATTCACAGTCTGTAAGTAATGACAAAGAACCCTCATTGTAGGATTTTAACACAGTAGTACATTTTGTCTCCACCCAGGCAAGATACATGTGAATAACCCACTTTGAAAAATCTCTTTTTTGAGATGTCCGTTGTCCCCCTCAACCTTGTAATATTGAATATCTAAAATTAATCTTGGCAAAACCATAGTTTGCAAGCATCATTCGTTCTGGAAACATGCTTCTAATCCAAAGCGCTTGTATAGCAAAGCAGATTTCCTCATAAGAAATAGTGGAAACTCAGAGGATTAATTCCACAACCCAGAAGTAGTCATATAAAAATAATTACAATACTGTAATATAATCCAAAATAATAAAAAAAATACAAAACATAAAAAAATAAACTAACCTTCACTTACCTTTGAAAATGTTGAGGGGCATCTGGGTGGCTCATTCGGTTGAGTATCTGAGTTCGGCTCAGGTCACGATCTCACGGTTTGTGGGTTCGAGCCCTGCGTCGAGCTCTGTGCTGACAGCTAAGAGCCTGGAGCCTGCTTCGGATTCTGTGTGTCTCTCTCTGCCCTCCTACTCATGATCTCTCTCAAAAATAAACACAAAAAATTTTTTTTAATTTAAAAACAAAAAAGAAAGCCTTCATGGCTGGTGTGAGGGAGACAAGAGAGAGGAAAGTTATTACACAGCATGACTTTCACTGTCACTAACAGAATCACTGGCATCTATTGGCTGAATGGAATCTTTTTCCTTTTCATGCAACTTTTAACAAGGAAAACACCCAATGACACTTGCTTTTGCTTCCTTTTGAGGATTTCTCGGAAACGTGACACTGTCTTGACGATCACCCACAATCCCACAGTGAGAGAGAGAGAGAGAGAGAGAGAACACCATTGGCTCAGTTGCAATCATGTGACATTTGGTGTCAGGTACTAGTCTTGCAAGATGTCGCTCATTTATCAAGTGAAAATTTATTAGAAATGTTTGCTCATTTGGTGGAACAGTTGCAGAATAAGGTTTTACAATATTTAGAAGTTTTAAGTATTATAATATGTAGGTAGCATAATATTTAAATTACGTAAATATTACACTATTTCAAACAGTCTTTTTTTTTTTTTTACAAATAGTTTATTGTCGCGTTGGTTTCCATACAACACCCAGTGCTCATCCCCACAAGTGCCCTCCTCCATGCCCATCACCCCCTTCCCCTTCCCCCACCCCATCAGCCCTCAGTTTGTTCTCCGCATTCAGTGTCTCTCATGGTTTGCCTCCCTCCCTCTCCCCCACTATTTCCCCCCTTCTTCTCCCCCAGGGTCCTCCATTAAGTTCCTCCTGATCCTCCTATACGTGCAAACATATGGTATCTGTCCTTCTCTGCCTGACTTATTTCGCTCAGCATAACACCCTCAGGGTCCATCCATGTAACAGTGCGCTTGTGTTAAACATAGCACAGGAATCAAATCTCCTTCACCACGTGTGAATTCACAGGACCACAGGTGTCTGCTTTGACCGTGGTTACGTCAGCTTTACAATTGTGTTAAACTATGTACATGTATAGATGCTCTTTCTCTACTGTTTTTACTCAGACTCCGTATTTATGAAATATTCTTGGCTAATGAGACTGGCTATGGTATTCTCATAAAGAAACCCTATAATGTCCTGATTTCACTCTTACCTTTTCCTGATTTTACCTCCAGATCTGCCAGCCCCTCACCTTGTAAGGGTCGACTGCTGGCTACACGGTTGGTTCTCTGGCTTCTGTTACCGGCTCAGCGATAGCAAGAGCCTTGTTCTGCTTACGCTTGAGAACACACACGTTTCACAGCCAGCGTGATTCTGAGAGAGGAAATATTTCAAAGCAGACCGGTGATTGCCTTGTAATTAATGGTTTCATAACCTTCATATTCAAATTCCGCCCTTAAAGCAGGTTTTCTTAGCTTGGCGCTATTGGCTTTTGGAGCCAGATCATTCTCTGGGTGGGGCGTCCTCTACACCAGGTATTGAGCAGTGGCCCTAAGTTTCCATCCACCACATGCCAGTAGCATCCCCCTCCCTTCCAATCCTGGCCGCCCAAAATATCCCCAGACGTTGTCAAATGTCGCCTGGAGGTAAAATCACCCTGGGTTGGAAACCACAGTCTTGAGGAATATTTTGATGTTGGGGTCCATTGAAGGGTTGCTAACAAAGAAAACAAGACCTCAGTGACCAGGTTTATTTAAACACCTATGACATGATGGATCCTGGTGCTCAAGCAAGAGCCTGAATCACCACACTTGGCAAGCGAGGATGCGTCGCACCAACGCATCAAATAAGGCGAGTGAGCTTGGTTTCTGGAGTCTTCCAGTTGGATCCAAACCAGTTCACGCAACTGGACGTCCATCCCTTGAGATGGCCAGAAGGTGCCTCTGGGGAAGGACCTAACTTAGGGAGGAAGGAGCTGTTAAAGATGTGCGTGTGGGTCTGCATTTTGCAGTGGGGCATTCAAGGGGCATATTTGATGGATTCTATTTGATAGGATGTCCTATCTGTGATACCTTCTTGGTGTTTCTCCTAAACATCACCGACATTTGATCTCTTGTGAAGCCAAGAATTTTTCAACGAGCAGCGTGGGGAATCGTAAGCAGAAGGAGACACATTGGGTGGTTGGAGGAACCCTGGACGATGAATCAGAGACCTGGGTTTGCGTGCAGGTAGTGTATCTACCGGGAACCAAGATGGCGGGCGAGCTAGATGGACTGTGCTATATTTCCTCTTTAGTGATGCCTGCTATTGCCCTGGATCTCCGTCTGCTCCAAACCCTGCAAGGGCTCCCTGTTGCACTGCGAGCAAAGACAACAGTCACAATGTGTAGCATGTCTGAGTCTGTCTTCTCTGCTCACTCGGTTCCAGTGCTCCAGCTTCTTTGCTGATTTAGAACATCTCTACAGCAGCACCTGCCACAGGACCTTGGCTTGGCCCCATTTCTGTCTTTTACCTGAATCCTTCTTCTAGAAGAGTCCCCTTGCTGCGCATTCCTGCTTCCCAGGGTACCCGAGTCTGACTGGAGACTGTGTTTGCTTTCGTGAGTCTGTCCGTCAACGCGGTAGTCAGCTTCTGTTTTCCTGAATGACGTGCTCTCCCGTGAAGTCAGGATGTGGAGCACATGTTATAAAGAAATCTTTATAAATCACTCTCCACCATCCATTCAACTTCTGGGCCACTAATCCCCTAGGGAAGGGCTTGCCTGTTATTTTAGGTCATGAATGCCAAATAAACCTTTTATTAATTTCATTTTTCACTCGCAGTCACTTTATATTTTGAGTACCATCTGTGTAACGTTGGAAGGAGCGTTAGCTGACGGGGATCCGCTGTATTTCTAGAACATTTGGAAATAAACTAGCATGTCTTCTAAAGTGCGTTATCGTCCACTTGGTGTGAAGAGCAGGGAGGTTGCATGGGCGGTAATTGTGCACCATATGTATTCCTAGTTGTGGGTTTATTCCTCTGCTTTGGGTTCAAGTAGAAGCCAGTGGTGGAAGGCACTGTCTCATCAGTTTGCATTTAGGCTATTGGGTCTGATAGTTCCCTTTCAGAGCCTCCTGGTAGCTCAGAAGCTTATGTTATGTTTCAGTTTCGTTTCCACCTGTCACCGCCACCACCAGCAGCATCCGGATTGCACATTGAAAAGCGCCTTGTGCCTGGCAGATAACTGGCTGCCGTGAGGCATTTGAGACTCTTTCATAGCAGTGGACGGTCTCGGGCAGTGAATAGTGTTTCTGGAAAGTCACTTCTCTGGGACAAACTAATGCCTAGGGGCGCCTGGGTGACTCAGTTACCTCTGTGACCGAGTCTTGGCTCTGACTCAGGTCATGGTTTGTGGGTTTGAACCCCAAGCCCGGGTCTGTGCTGATCGTGTGGAGCCTGCTTGGGATTCTCTCTCTCTCTCTTTTGTCCCTTTGTCTCTCAAAATAAATAAATAAGCCTTAAAAAAATAAGTAAGAAACTGGGGCACCTGGGTGGCTCAGTCGGTTAGGCGTCTGACATCAGCTCAGGTCATGATCTCACGGTTTGCGGGTTCAAGCCCCACGTCGGGCTCAGAGCCTGAAGCCTCTTTCAGATTCTGTGTCTCCCTCTCTCTCTGGCCCTCTCCTGCTCACGCTGTCTCTTTCTCTCTCAAAAACAAAAACATTTAAAAAATAAAAAAATAAGTAAGAAACAAAATGGATAAACCTCTCCTTTGCATCAGGGGAAGATTTCTAAGACCTACCGACACGTAAAAAGCGATTGGCCAAATTCTGAGTACCGCGTGAAACGGACGCACCTGGGGGAACTACGTACACCTGCGAGTGTGTGTTTGGGGGGCCGGCGTTCGTAAGAAAGTTCTGGAAATGTACCCAGGAAGCTCGTTGCAATGGAGGGAAATGGACGCAGATTGTCCAGAACAAGTTTGAATGGATTCAGACTCCGTCATTGCCCTGAAGTTTGGGTTTTCCAATGAAATACCGCCACCATGTGCCGTCGTATGTGGCTACTGGGGAGACAGACCCCTCCTCTCTGGGGTGTCTCTGCAGACACATCCGTTGATGCTCCTGGGTGAACATCCTAACAGTTCACTTTTCCTCCCCACCTGTTCCGTGATGGCAGATTTAGACTCAACCCCTCCTCCTGACAGCCGTGTGGTCCCCCCTCCCTAGGGGATGCACAGACCTGTGTTAGGCATAACAATCATGCACAAGAAAGCAAATTTTTCAGGAGACGATAAATTACAATTCTTAGAAACAGGTAAAGGATGCCCCTTCAATCAGAGTAATCGGAAAATTACTGCTATGCAAACATTCAGTCTAAATAATTAGGCGTTCCCAGTATACATTGGGCAACACCTCCCTCCCCCTCCCCCCCATCAGCCAGGTAATTACGGGTTACCCAGAGAAATGTACTGTTTAATTTTTGGCGCATTCAAGGGAGAACGGTGATTATCTTTGTATGTTTTCATGGTTTCTTTCTTTCTTTTCTTTTTTTTTTTTAAATAGGGCTATCAGACCTAACATCTGCTCATTATTTCATACTTTCCTCAAGCCAGATCATTTCAGAATCTATTTTGGGGTTACAGTGTGGCGCCTGGGGTATCTGACTAACGCAGCTGTTTCAGTTTATTGCAGAAACTTGCTGAAAGTCAAAGGCACCTTTCATTTCTGAAATATGTTTCAGTTCGGGGAGCCTTGGCTGGCTCAGTCGGCAGAACGTGTGTCTGTGAATCTCAGGGTCATGAGTTGAAGCCTCATGTTGGGCGTGGAGCATACTTAAAATTAAAAAATAAATAAAAAGATAAATTAAAACAAATCTTCCAGTACCACAGCAAGCCTTCACGCACACGCTTAAGAGACCGGTTGTTATTTTTGTCGTATTTGGGCCACACAACAGAGACCAGAGGGAGAAATCAACACTGGCTCCGGCTTCGATGTATCACACATTGTTTATTTACGTCCTCCAAATGAGGGTAAGGGCCCCGTTCAAGTGTAAAAAACAACAGACAAGAAAAGGTCACATTGTAACTTAATGTTACGTAAGATACAAGAATATCGGGGTTTCATGGGGTCACTGTGTGTAGCAAGGGGGAGGTGGGTCCACAATTCTACTTTTACTGGAAAGCCAAGTCCAGCTGAACTATTTAACAGTGCGGGACACCATTAGAAAGACTTCAAATGAACGTTTAGAGGAACACGGAATAGAGCTGAGCCCCATGCAGGACAGTTTGTGAGAACATCTGTGATTTGTCATTTTTTAAAAAATTTTTAATGTTTATTTTTGAGAGAGAGAGAGAGACAGATTATGAGCAGGAAAGGGACAGAGAGAGAGGGAGACACAGAATGTGAAGCAGGCTCCAGGCTCTGAGCTGTCGGCACAGGGCCCAACGCGGGGCTTGAACTCATGAACCGTGAGATCATGACCTGAGTCGAAGCCGGACGCTTAACCGACTGAGCCCTCAGGCGCCCCTGTGATTCTCATTCTTGATGACGGAGAGCAGCCTCGTTACTGGAATTCTCTTCCCCCGTCATTCATCAAGAGCACAGATCACGCACAGACACGGAGCCATGATTACAGAAAGAACAGACAGGGTGTGTGTTGCCCCAGACGCTGCTGGACGTACGAGGTTTCTTTTTTTTTAAATTATTATTTTTTTTAACGTTTTATTTATTTCTAGGAGAGAGCGAGAGAGACAGCGTGAGCAGGGGAGGGTCAGAGAGAGAGGGAGTCACAGACTGAAACAGGCTCCAGGCTGTGAGCTGGCAGTCAGCACAGAGCCCGACGCGGGGCTCGAACCCACGAACCGCGAGATCATGACCTGAGCGAAAGTCGGACGCTTAACCGACTAAGCCACCCAGGCGCCCCTGGACGTACGAGGTTTCTGTAGCTAATTGTGAAAACGCTCTCTGTTGCCGGTCGACGGCTGGCTGCGCGAACTCCCCCATCCCGGCTGCTAGGAAAACATGATGTAAATACCCAATTTCGGCATCCGCAGTAGATCCTATAATTATTTATAATCTCTGTTCAACGTTGGCTTTCCAATGCCTTCGAGACCCATAAAGGCAAGGGCCATATTTCTTCCATTAATGATGATATACTTAGCAAGTCGCGCGCGCGCGCGCGCGCACACACACACGCCTTGTGTCTCCTACATTATTCAAGAATCTACTCTTTCTCATTGGTTGTGCTTCCAGATAGCTTGCCCTCGTAATGGCAGAAACAACCTTCACCATTTATGCGCGGAGCCTCTGCGAAGTATCTTACTGCATTTCCTCGACCCGCCGCAGAAAGACACTGGCAGTCATTCAGTTCCCGTCTGGACCCAGGAAGGACATTGGGAACAACTGATGCAGGTCTGCTTCCCTCTTGCGTTGTGTCTCGCTGACCTCCGGCCGCATTTCTTCTGCAGATCTGTCTCCTCTGTGAACGGTCAGCAGGGCCACCCAGGCTCCTGGGGACGAGGGGCTCTCGAAATTCCTGTCTCTCACATCGTCCAGCGGGAGCCTGTCTGGCAGAGGCGGCTGTCGGCCACGTGTTTGCAGATCCCACGTGTGTCTAGCTCACGTCTTCCAAACCAGCCAGGATGCGGAATTTCCCACCAGCAATGCCCAGAGCCCCAACAGGGCTCCCCGCCTACTTACCCCTCCCCAGTAAGCGGCCCCCGCTCTGCCGAGGAGCATCAGCCTAGGACGATCCTCAGGAGGCCAAGCTTTCTAGAACTTCATTCGGCGAGAAGCCATCGATTCTTGAATACTACCGGAACCACGAGGCTCCCGTGCTCTGCTTTCTGTTTTCTCTGTGACCGTGCATCCACCCAAGTGCTACAAGGGTTCATGAAGTAAAGGCTTGAGTCAGACTCTGCTGACAGCGTGGAGCCTGCTTGGGATTCTCTCTCTCTCCTCTCTCTCTGCCCCTCCCCTGCTCTCTCTGTCTCCCAAAACTAAATAAATTAACTAAAAATGCAGGTATCATGAGTACACGGCTTGACTTAGGTACAAACACACAGACAACCACTTGCCACCTGAAGATATTTTTGTTTTGTTTTGTTTTGCCCCTTTTCCCTTTGTGGGCTTTATGCAGACAATTTCAGTGGCTGAGTGTCAAACTGCATGGTGCGATTTGGTGACACGTTTGGTGACTGGCGTGGACTTCTAATCCCACAGGGTGTAAGGTGAACACAACATAAAGTCTGACTTGCAAAAGTAGCGTCAGAAGGACCATGTTTAAATATTCCTCCAGCACCAAGATGGTGTTATTATCATCTGCTACTTAAAAAAAAGCACTAGTTTCTAGAAGCTCGTAAAGGTAGCTTTGCCAGATAAAATATAGGAGGCTCAGTTAAACTTGAGTTTTGCATAAATGATGAATAATTTTTAAAGTGTCTGTATATCCCAGCTTAAACTTGAATCTTGGGTAAATCACGAATAATTTTATTTATTTTTATTTTTTATTTTTTTATTTCAGAGAGAGAGAGCATGAGCACAGGAGGGGCAGAGGGGGAGAGAGAGACAGACAGAACGACAGACAGAGAATCCCAACCAGGCACTGTCTGCACAGAGCCCCACTCAGGGCTTGATCTCCTGACCTTGAGATCATGATTTGAGCTGAAATCAAAAGTCAGATGCTCAACCGATTGAGCCACGCAGGTGGCCTGTGAATATTTTTAAAGTACAAGTATGTCCCACATTTGCATGGGACATACTTATCCTTTAAAACTTACTCGTTTAAGAAAATGTATTTACTTAGACTTAAAAATAAGTAACTTTTAAGTATAAGTATGTCCCAGATTTCCATGCAACATACTTACACTGTGAAAAAGACTTATTTTTCTTTCAAATTTATTTACTTATTCTTACAAATCACTCATCATTCTCCCCCAGTTCAAATATAACTGGTTGATGCATTCGTGGTAAGGATAAGTATGTCCCGTGTAATATTTGGGACATACTTGTACTCCCGGGCATCCCTGGGCGCTAAACAGGCAGCCATCCTCAAAGGGCGATGCCGCAAATTGTTTGTGACAGATGAAAAATCGTCCTGTGATCTCCATATGCTTTTACTCAAAAAGCAGTGTAAATAGGATTGACTTAGAGAAAACAAATCTTAACAAATAAGAGAATGAGACTCTCAGTCCTTAGCGAGCGGGGGGATTGGCTGGAAGGAAGCTGTGGTCTAAAATAGCCTGAAGAACGACACCACGAGTCAATCCACCCAAGATGCCCTGTTCTTGTGCTAACGACATAAACCCCTCAGGTTGGCTCACATCCCAGAGCTGGCCAAGCTCTTGCCGTTAGAGACCGCGAATACAGGTGTGCACAGTCTGCACGCGAGGGCTGGCCATTCCCTCCAAGCACATCCTGCTGTCCACTCGGAGCCCTGAACGATTCCGACGTTACGTAGAGTAGCTAGCAGGCAACATACTCTGTGCAGTTTAGTGAATGTTCTATTACGATTCCTGTCAAGGCAGCTTCTCACACTCCTGACATGGGCGGCGGCTGCAATACTCATTTGTGTAGAAAAAATAAACACGAGAATCCCTTCCTACTGTCTTCGGGGCTTTACAATGATAAGTAAACGGCTCGTTCCCGGCCGCCCGGTATTTATACAGGTGGGCTTTATTTCTCTGGGCATTTTGAGTTAATACATTCACTGGCCCTCCATGCGCTGTGCGTTTTGTTTCGGCAAAACAATAACTTAGAAGCAGAAGTCTGTGGAATCCAAGTGGGGCCACGGCAAGAAAGATGTGCTGGCTTTAAAGGAAGTTGATTTTGCTGGAGACAAAGTCAGTAGGTGGCATAGCACCGGCACAAACAGCACATTCTGCAGGAGGCGTGTACGAAATGTGCTTTGCAGGTGACGTGGTTGCAACAGATAATGGTGTGTGCATCCACAGGGCATTCGTCACAAATTGGGTTTTATTGAGATTCTAGAAAAGGGGAAAGAGAAGCCAGAGTATGTCTCTTCTGCGGTCACCAGGACACGTCTGGAGGGCACGGCTCTAACACACACGTGGTTTTCCTGAACAAAATGGACTTTACCTCCGTCTCTGGCCTTTCTTTTTCTGTCCATTGTTTTTCTGGTCGTAGATGATGCCCTTGTGGCCAAGGCCATGCTTAGAAAACAAGCCACACTCAAACCCTCTATTGTGGGAGGAAGGTAGTAGTAATATTACGTCTTTATGGTTTTTGGAAACCGTGTAAGGGAGAGAACACCTAGATTGGAGGAAGATGTGCTATGATCTCAGAATGATTTAAAAAACACTAAACAAGTCAGGGGTTAATGGCTATTTTAGTAACACGACGCATGGTGCATACTTCATGTGTGTGTGATCCTAGAGCAGAAGAATACAAAGGGCTCCTCTCCCTGAGAATACAACAGTTGAGGTCCAGCAGAATTGGATTCCCACAACCTCAGTGTCCGTAGAGAGCGATGTGGGAAGAAGAGGGGAGAATGGGTTGGCCCTTCGGTGCACCCGGGTGGCTTCACCTTGGATGTGAAGTGCTTGCTTAGAGGAGGAAGGCCCGGCTCGTTGGACGGGAGAGGGACGCCCAGGAACACACCTTGGTTACGCACAGTGCTTGGCGACTGGGGGTGAGGGATTTGTGGGAGGCAGCTGTGGAAGAGCTAACCCCCAAACTCCCCACTTGTGGGCTGGATTGCGTGCGCTACATCCAATCATTGCCTAATGTCTAATCTAAATATAATGAGAAGAAGGAGGCTGACAGTTGAGCGATCGTTAAACTAACGTAAGAGATACATGAAAAGGACACATCGGAATCAAGCCAAGTGCATCGTGGGGGAAAACGGAAAGAAAAGACTATTTATCCCACAAGTACGGTGTCCCTAAATGCCAAAGCAGCAAGGACACGGAGGCACTGGTGGTGAGGGCGGCCCAAAGAAAAATGGGACACGGGAGTTCCCCCAAATTAGCGCCTTCTCGACATGGCCCTTTAATGAGTGAGAAGGAGAATGTTGTGCATTAAGGGGAAGGGGAGAACTGTTGGAAACCTGTTGGGGAAACTGGTCAGATATGAAGGAGGGCCAAACTGGGCCCCCACATTCTCAGCATCTACAAAGATGACCCCGAGATGGATTAAACAGTTACATCTTGATGATTAAATAAAGTAAGAGGAGATGAAAAAGAGTATCTTTTCAGCCAAGGAACGGGTAAAGTTGTCTTAAACAGGATCCTGAAAGCAAAGATCATAAGTAAGAAGTAGAATTCTATTCCATCAAACTGAAGGTCTTTTCCATCAAAATGAAGGTCTTGCATCAAAGGCATCACAGACAAGTTTAGTTGATGTTTGAAAGGATGGAGACAATTACTTCTATTATCCAAAAATTTTAAAAAGTAATTCTCTTTTTTTTTTTTTGAAAGAAGGTGCAAATGAGAGAGCAGTGGCAGAGAGAGAGAGAATCCCACAAGAGGCAGAGAAAAAGAGAGGGAGAGAGAAAGAGAGTAGAGGCAGAGAGAGAAAAAGAGAGGAGAGGGAGAGAGAGACAAGGAGAGAAGTGGGATTCACCCAGAGCTCATATTTTTACCTGAAGTGGGGCTCGAGCTCACGTGATGTGGGGCTCAAATTCAAACTCTTGAGATCATGACCTGATCTCAATGTCAGATGCTCGATGACTGAACCACCCAGGCGCCCCCCAAAAGTAATTCTTATCTAAAATGTAGGCAGGACTTTTGCAAATGGATCAGACAAAAACCTAAAACCCTGTAGAAACAAAACGGGCAACGTGTAAGAATGGGCAATGCAGGGGAGAAAAAAGTAAACCTTGTTAACAAATGACTTTTCACATCAGGGAATTGCAAACTAACGCAGCAGTGACAGTCACTTTTGTGTGCATTGGGATCACACACTACATAAAACAAGAACTCACCTGCTTGTCTCCAAAGTATGAGAAAATGGGAGCTTTCCAGCCCTGAGGGGGATGATCAATATTGGAGTTGCCATTTGGAAGAGTGTTCTGGCCAGACTTTAGATTTTTGGCCAATACGTAGACATCTCATGACCCAGCTGTATCCCTTGTTAGGTATACATCTTGGAGAAATTCCTACTGAAGCGTGTAAGTAACACTTACAGTATATTCCACGTGGCTTGGGAAATCAAGAGCAGGTTAGGTAGCCATGAGCACGAAAAGTTCATAAAATGTGGTAGTCGCATGCCGTGTGCAGATATACAACAGAACCATCAGATATTTGGCAACATGATTAGGTCTTAAAAACATTTTGTTGAGTGTTTCAGAAACAGAATGAGATTTATAGCACTGCGCTATTTATATTAATGAAAAACACACACTTGCATGGCAGCGCAACACGATGTACTTTACAAGCCACGGGCGTAGTTAAGGGCAGATGTTGGACAGATTGCACGGGGAGTGGAGCATGTGGATTGCTGAGCTGAGAGACGGGATGCGGGTGAAGGGGAAGAGACGCATTCAGAAGGGGAGACCTTGCCTCTGGTGTGGCAGCTGTGACACCAGTGATTCACTCACCTCTTGGAACAGGTGTCTAAGTAAGAATATCAACAACAAATACAGACGAATAGCTAGAAGCTTGGCAAGAAAACACGTAAGAATGAGGAAGCATGGGGGAACCAAAGAGATGTTGGAGGTTGAGACGCCATGATGGCTTTAGTTCATGGTTTCCTGGGCATTCAGCATGACTAGTCTCTACCCAACAGACACCAGTAGCGTCCCCAATAGTGCCACTTAAAAAACAACTCTAGGGGCGCCCGGGTGGCGTAGTTGGTTAAGCATCCGACTTTCGCTCGGGTCATGATCTCGCGGTTCGTGGGTTCGAGCCCCGTGTCGGGCTCTGTGCTGACTGCCAGCTCAGAGCCTGGAGCCTGTTTCAGTCTGTGACTCCCTCTCTCTCTGACCCTCCCCTGCTCACGCTGTCTCTCTCTCTCTCCTAGAAATAAATAAAACATTAAAAAAAAAAAAAAAACAACTCTAGACCTTGCCCCCATCCTCGGGAAGAGGGGTCACAGTCACTCCCATTGAGGATGGTTTATGGAAAGGAAGGCAAGATGGCGCCCTAGACGAGGTCCTGGAAGAGAAAAGTAGGGTCATGAGTGGCCTACAAAATACCTTGGATCATGTTGAAGAGCCCAAGAAGGGAAGTCCATTGGATAGGTCTTGGGAAGTCTCCTGCAGATGCTTGGAACCCTCCAAATGTTTGAGGTCACCCTTCCCTTGGGAAGCCCCCCTAAAAAAAAAAGAACTTTAGTAATCTCATTACATCAGTGTTCTTGGTGTTCTTCCTTGTGTTTCTGAAGACATCTGGAGGCGCGGGATGGCGGCACGGGTGGTTACACACTCCAAGTTGCGTCTTCTCAAGATTCCTCCAGGGGAGCCAGCCCACCTTTCTGCTTCATATTATCAGGGGACAGGTCTCCCTATTGACACTTCTTGCCTGTTCACCCCTCCCTTTCCAGGACCCCTACCCCCTCACGTAGCCAGGCCACAATGCCCCAATTCTGCAGAGCCTTTATTGGGCAGAGTCCGTTAGCATCTTCTGCATGCACTTCCTGATGTAGACACCGGGATACGAATCCCAGGTTCATCTCTGTTCCCTTCTGCCCTGGCTCCAGGGCCCGGGGCTTAGGAACTCAGGTAGTAGAGGGGTTCCAAACGGAAGAAGCCAACTGGAGAGAGCCAAGGTAGGACACAGAAAAAAATCAAGAACAAAAGCAAGGTGAGAGGTGCGGTTGGGGGATGGGGTGAACATCCACCAAATTTGGAACGTGGTGGGGAGAGTAGATGGGAGTTTACAATCCAGTCATTATGTGGGAGAAACAGGACCATGCAGGCTGTATATGTGGCTTCCGTAGTGTTTAACTTTGAAGTTACTAACAAATTTTAAATTATAGACATTGCCGTAATACATTATACTTCTGTTATTATTTTATATGATTGGTATAGTATGAATTGTAATATAGCATGCATTGTATATTATAAGATGGGACAGAAACTTTCATTTGGAACGTCTTCACTGTGACTTAGCAGAAATCTTAGCTCAGAGTCTTAACATGGACACTCAACGTTTCCATACCACTGCCTCGCTCAGTCACCCACCTACCCCGCTGGACCCAGCAGACATCCAAGTGTGTAGACTCCCAGCCAGGCACCATCGAGATTTCACTGATACAAGCTTGTACATCAGTCTGTGCTTATTCCTTTATAATCTTATTTTCCTTGCTTTTATTACTTTATAATTTAAGTATATTCTGTCTGTCATCTTTTCATTGTGGCTTCTTTGTCATTTGGATTCAGATTTGGGATTAACGGAGTACCCGTTCATGTCTTTGAATTCGCTGGGCTTCTTTTTTTTTTTTTTTTAATGTTTTATTTATTTCTAGGAGAGAGAGAGACAGCGTGAGCAGGGGAGGGTCAGAGAGAGAGGGAGTCACAGACTGAAACAGGCTCCAGGCTCTGAGCTGGCAGTCAGCACAGAGCCCGACGCGGGGCTCGAACCCACGAACTGCGAGATCATGACCTAAGCGAAAGTCGGACGCTTAACCGACTAAGCCACCCAGGCGCCCCAAATTCGCTGGGCTTCTTTTCACCTGTTGATTCGGGTCTTCTGCGCCAACCCAGAAAAGTTTATTTTTTTCCAACTTTCCCTTTTGGGATTTATTTTCGTTGGATAGGCTTGTCTTCTTGGATGAGAAGTGTCCTCTTTCATGGCTCTACTGGATCTCCTGTCTGAATTAGAACAAAACAGTAGAAATTCGGGACACCTGGGTGGCTCAGTCGGTTAAGCTTCCGACTCCGGCTCAGGTCATGATCTCAGGGTTGGTGGGTTCGAGCCCCGCGTCGGGCTCTGTGCTGACAGCTCAGGGCCTGGAGCCTGTTTCAGATTCTGTGTCTCCCTCTTTCTCTGACCCTCCCCTGCTCACGCTGCCTCTGTCTCTCTCTCTCAGAAATAAATAAAACATTAAAAACTTTTTTTAAAAGTAGAAATTCTTCAGCATTTTGGTAGAGTTTCTGCATTTAGCCCAATGCAAACCTCGAAGGATCTGTGGACCTAACAACCCCCATCTCACGTCTCCATTTGAGCTGGGCATCAGTTCATCTTTCCTTATGGATGTCTCCTTGTATATATTATAAATGCTGTGATATTGCGTCCTTACATTTGTCACACGCCGTGGCCAAGGTGTAGTAAGCCTCCATCATAATTTGCCTCTGAATGCAACTTAGAACAGGCAGCTTTCTTCTGTAATGATCAGCGATGGAGAAAACAGACAGGGAAATAGTCCCCTTTATCCTGGGACTCGAGAGAAACACACGGATGGTTTTGATGAGATCTTTCTGGGTAGAATTTGCTGTGCTAACGAAAACAAGGGAGAGAGTTTCTTCAGCAAAGATGGTTTGCTAAACGCAGAGCAAAGCCAAGAATAATTTTTTTTTTGCAAGGGTGTTCTTTTTTTCCTTCCACATTGATCCAATATAAATGTACGTTTGGAGGTCTCATTGGGTGACCTTTGGGGGCTGGGGCGTTAAAATAAAGCCTGGCCTGTAACCTTGAGAAAATCGCTTACAAGGGTGGACCCCTTGGAAAATGATTACAGACATGCAAATGTGGTGTCTTTAACCAAGAACAGCTGCGTCTTACAAATCTCTGGACGGTGGTCATCGCCCTGTAGATCTTAGGTGCGGCTCGTCGAGAAAAAGCCAGCATGCTGACCTCACTGAAAACCAGTCTCGGGAAAGAACGAGGGCCATATGGACATAGAAGGATCCTCATGGGGCACCTGGGTGGCTCAGTCGGTTGAGCATCTGACTTCGGCTCAGGTCATGATCTCGTGGTTCATAGGTTCGAGCCCCGCATCGGGCTCTGTGCTGACAGCTCAGAGCCTGGAGCTGCTTCCGATTCTGTGTCTCCCCCTCTCTCTCTCTCTGCCCAGTTCATGCTCTGTCTCTGTCTTTCTCAAAGATAAATAAAACCATTAAAAAAATTTTTTTAATGCGGTAAGTGCCAGAAACACCTACACAGTGATCCAAGTTTGGGAAGTTCACATGGTCCTATTAAAGTTTCACTTGGTACAGTTTGATGGCTTCCATTTTCAACAGAATCGAGAACTTACCTCTTAGTGTTAGTGACCAGGTCTCGCAAGGGAGTCCCTTCCCATAGTATATATTTATAACTATCTTAAAATATATTTTAATATTTATTTATTTGTTTATTTATTTTGAGAGAGAGAGAGTGCAAGGAAGGGGAGGTGCAGAGGGACAGAGAGAATCCCAGGCAGAGACGACACTGTCCGTGCAGAGCCCAACGTGGGGCTCGAACTCATGAACCATGAGATCATGACCTGAGCTGAGATCGAGAGTTGGGTGCTCAACCGACTGAGCCACCCAGATACCCGTTATCATTATTGATTTATTGTTCCAGTAATGCCCCCTCCAGAGCACCCACATTAAGTGGTTTGTTTTTCTGTGTGCCCTTGCCTCATACTTCCCTTGGCTCCCAACATGAATTCAAGCATACTCTTGATTCTCCATGTCCTTACGGTCAAATAAAACCCATTTTTCAACACTGGGCATCACTGGGTCCCCTCTAGGGACATTTCTTGGCTTCTCTTTCCTCCTTAGTTTCCATGTGGTCCCACGTATCACCTGTCAGCTTGGACCAACCCTTCTCCCTCTTTCCCCGTAGACCGTGAACCGCACGTGTCCACAACTAACAGCCCAGCCCTGCCAGTGACACCAAATGTAGCCATTAATGGCATAACGTGTATCTTAAGAACGTCCTTCGACACACGTGGTGCCCAGATGCAGCCGCCTCTTGAACTTCCATTTTTAAATTTGCTTCCACTGCAGAAATTAACTTTCAGCCGATGGAAGCTTCCGGAGAGGCTGTTTATAGCTCACAACATGGGTTCAAGCTACAGAGAGGGATGACTTAATCCATTAAGCATACACATGTTCCTCCCACACGCATGAGTATAGAATGGGAAGATGTGTGCCGGGGCCGCGGGATCCCACTCTTTCCTGGTCTGCCTCAGCTCTGGCTGCCTGTAGATTAATCTCTATCAACGGAATACAAAATAGTCCTTGTTTTTGCTCTTCCCAGAGCCCTGCGGGGTTTTGTTAGGTTTCATTACGGGATTTTTCTCCTTGTTTGTGGTATAATGCTTGCGAGAGTCAGGAAGAAGGTTTACTGAAGAATACGGTAACATGTAGACTAGAGCGTGTGTGTGTGTGTGTGTGTGTGTGTGTGTGTGTCTTGAGCAACATCTGATTCCTCGTGGTAAGCCATCCTGTCTGCGGATTCACGACAATGATAAGTTTAATAGCATTGACGTGATTAGAGCTGTCCAAATTTTAATGGAAAAACCAGGACGCTCTATCTTGACTTCAATGTGACTTCTTCCACACAGCCTCTCAGACAGGGCTGGGACCCTCCCTTGGTTGGTTGGTTGGTTGGTTATTTATTTATTTATTTACTTATTTATTTATTAGCAGCTCCTGCCTTTCTGACCTTTCCCCCCACAGCAGTCTGTTATTCTACTCTTGTATCCCCGGTTATCTGTTCTTTGCCTCTGCTCTTTGTGGAATGATGATGTCCCCGGTGAAGGTGTCCACATCCTAATTCCAAGGACTTATGGATATTTTTGGTTATAGGACAAAAGGGGAATTAAAATTGCAGATGTGGTTAAGGTTGTTAACCCTTCACATCGGGAGGGGATCCCAGGTTATCCAGGTGGGGCGAACAGAACCACACGGGTTTTTAAGCATTGAAGAGGGCAGCAGTGATCAGACTACCTACGTGAGAGTGACGTAACCCGACATTGGTGGCTTGAAGATGGACCGAGGGCAGGCAGCATCCAGGAGCAAGGGAGTGGATCCTATGTTGGAGCCTCCATAACAAATTTACACAACCCTGCTCACACTTTGATTTTAGCCAGTGAGATCTTTCTCAGACTTCTCACCTCCACAATTGAGAGTGAGTGGCTATGCAGCCCTAAGAAATTACAAGAGCTTCCTATCTTGGCGACGGTGAGACAGTTACCCAAATCTGCAGAGCACCAACTTGCTCACAGAAAGGCTGCATGTTCTATGCTCATGGCCCCATGGGTCACTTCCTGCTGGACTTAGTCTACTGGGAAGAAACCATTCATGGTGCTAAAAACCCTCTAATGCATGTGAAAGCCCATGACAATGTTCTGATCCCAAGTGTTAAGAGCGCTCAGGTTGAGAAGCTCTGCTTTGTCCAAAGCTGAGATTATTCGGTACATCTTATTATCAAAGTTACTGCAGGCTACCTTTTTGCTCTTTCTTCACGACGTACCCTAACTGATCATTTTTTTGGTCTAGCTTCCAGGAACCATTTCATTAGTAGTTTTCCAGCCTCCATTCACCACTCAGCTTCAAATCCAGTGCAGGATGGTTTAAGCTCTCGTTACAGCAACAGCCTTCCCCAGGCCACACGTTCTGGGCCAGTTACTAATTGCTGTGGGTAAAACCAACTCTTAAGTTTGATGCTTCAGTATAACAAACACTGTATTTGCTCCTAATTCTATGTGTGAGCGCCTTGGGCTGGTCTCCATTGGGAAGTTATTCTCTTGGTCTTGCCTGGGGTCAGTCACGCAGCCGCCATCATCAGGGTGGTTTGGATGAGACTGGGTGGTCTTAAGCCAATTCATTCCCATGCCTACTGGGTGGTCCTGGCCATTAGTGTAGAGCCCTGAGACCCCATGTGAAGAAGCAAACGTAGCTTCTTTCAGATGAGCATCCACCAGAGAGAAGCCCGGCTAACAGCAGCACCAATAGCCAAGCATGTGCATGCACCCATACTGGGGTCATCTACCCATTATTGGTTAAACGGTCAGTTGACTGCTACCACACAGCAAATCCTAGATAAGACCATCAGAAGGACCACCCAACGGAGCCCAGGCTCATTGCTGACTGGCCAAAATGTGAGACGGTCAGTTGACTGCTACCACACAGCAAATCCTAGATAAGACCATCAGAAGGACCACCCAACGGAGCCCAGGCTCATTGCTGACTGGCCAAAATGTGAGCAAACAAGATGGCGGTCGTTTTTAGCTACTAAGTATTGGGGCTCTTTCTTTTGCACCAAATAGATAACTGATACGGGTCCTTAACAAACAAACAGCTCATTTCATGGAGATGCGGAAGCTTTCGTGTCTATTTCGTAATGAATTCTAACATGGCGGAGAACTTCATCGTTGGTTCTGTGAGGCTAGCAGCGATGTGATGTAATGGGCTTACCGACTGAGCCACCCAGGCGCCCCAACAATGTGATGTAATGGGGAGCCTGTGCACAGGTGGTAGCTGATTTTAGCTGCAGTACATGCCTGGGAGGCCATATTCCTCATGCGTGGCTTATATTATGGCTCTGGGCCAACATCAGCTTGGGTGTCTAAGGGAAATTCTCTTAAAATAGGGGAAGTTAGACACAGCGAAAGCAACTTATCTGTTTTAGACAGGATTTTGCTTGTTGATTACTTGCTTGGATATAGGACAAGGTCTTCACTGCCTAATCCGTAACCCCTTCCATTCAATGGTTACCCCTTCATTGGAATGTCCAACAAAGCCCATGGTGAAGATCTGCGTTGTGTGAGCACATGATGTCATTTCTTTGCACACAACAGTTTGACCTGGGAGTATTAGTAGCGACTCTGAACTGTAATTGAGATATTTTTAAATGTTTCTGTTGGGGTAATTGATATTTTTTTTCATTGATGTAGTTTCTATCCTTCATCTTCTCAGTGCTTAAATGCTTGTATAATCTAAAGGAAAATCAGGCTATCTGTTTCTGATTTATTTTATATTAACTCAGTGAATATTTTTTATATGTACAAGAAGTCTTCTGAGAGTATTTAATATACTATTTTGATCTTTCTGTGCTAAGAGCATGAAGCCATATTTTTCCCCCTAAGGGTAGAAATCTGGAAGAGATTTGAGTTATGATCAAAACAGCAAACTCATGAAGTTTGAATGGTTTCTAAACTTGGAAGAAAGAATTTCTCAAACCTCTTTCCTTTTAGGAGAAAATCAGATTTCAGTTCCCTGGCATTGCACAGAATGCCCTTTTTTTTTTTTTTCTTTTTCTCATCAATGTACATAAGATTCAATTTTATGTGATGCGTTGATTTTCCTTCCGATCCTTTTATATATTTAACTTCATTAAAACCTTTCATAAGCAGCTAAATCGTCAACTGATAATGTTAGCCTCTTCTTGCTGGTGTAGGGAGGTATTTGGGAGACAGATACGATTTAAACCTGGTGACAATTTTTCAGGAACATTCACTCATGTCCGTTTCAGTAAGAACGGAGGAAGCAAACAGATGAAGGAGAACACCGCAGGGAGATGAAATGTAGGTTTACACACAAGCCAGCATTGGGGAGCTGCCAGACTGCAGACACAGAACTGTTCGCCCCCACCACCCGCAAGTATCAGAAAACTCTGACGGGTCGCCCGGGTGTCCGCAGATGTGTGCCACACAGCATCATGGTGAAGTCCGTTTAAGTCTCCTTGTCCTGAAATAGAACCAGATGCAGTGGAGTCGCGGTTGGACAGAGTCTGGCTGTAGTAACTCTCCAGGATGTCGGTTTTAGTGCTCATAACGCCAAAGCAGATGTGAGGAAGAAGTCGCCTTTTGCCATCTTCCTGCAGATGCTTTCTGGAGCTGGAAACTCCCCACCCATTGTTTATTGGGTCTCTGGATTTGAAAATCTGCACTCAGATTTTTAGAATTCCTTCCGCCGTCGCTGTTAAGAGAAACTGAGTCATCCATTCATTCAGTTGCTTGTTACATGGATAGTTTGGTCCAGGGCAGGAATGGGACCTTAGGGTTAGAGCTGCCCGAGGTATAGACAGGGGCTCTGCAGTGCTGGGCCACATGTGGGCAGGGTGCACGGGCAGGCTGTCCCCGCAGGTGACTCCTATGTGTGCTTTGATGTGAGGACCCAATACAAAGGGAATCAGGCCAATCATTGAATGTTAATTCCTGAAACAGCAATCTCTGTATTTACCAAGGTACCCATTTTATCCCTCAGAAGTGTTTCATTTTGAATACTTGTGTATTTACAAATAGCTATCTATCTACCTATCATCTATGTATCTATTAGTATATATAATATTACTAATAAATAGATAAGACCAAATACAATATCATAATGCAAAATATGAATGAGATTTTTTAGATAGATAAATAGTAGAGAGATATGATGGATGGATAGATAGATGATGGATAGATAGATAACAGGATGAGTGGGTGTATGGCTGGCTAGATATATAGATGATAGATAGATAGATGATAGATAGATAGATGATAGATAGATAGATAGATAGATAGATAGATAGATAGATAGATGATAGATAGATAGACAGGATGGATGCATGCATGCATGGATGGATGCATGGATGGATGGATGGATGGATGGATGGATGGATGGATAGTTGGACAGACAAGCATATAGATAAGGATGGATAGATGGGTGGATAGATGGATGGATAGATAGAAGATAAGTGATGGATGATTTCAACAGGTTTCAAAGATTTTAGCAAGTATTTGGTTGACCATTTTTACTGTTGATAAAGTTTATGGCAATTCATATTACATTGGATGGTTTAAGTGTCTTTTGAAGATTCATTAGGTGATTTTAGTTTTGTTTTCCCAATGGCTATCTAACGAATGTCCAGTTTGTCTGGGCCGCAGCTCTGAGGTGCTATGGGGGAGCGAGGTGGGGCAGGGAGCAGGCGCTTTCGGCCACAGGGAAGGCAGACAGACAGGTGAGTTAGCACACGGCCCACCCTGCTCTGGTTTCCCTGGAGGCCCCTATCAACATGTTTCTGGTGAGTCAGGAAAATGGACCGTTTCTAAGACTTGATCCCTTGCTGAACTGGGTATCAGAGAACCAACCTACGGTCGGGTATGAGGGCTGGAGACCTGAGGTTAGTCAGAGGCAGTGCAAAGTGGAGAGATAATTGTAGACAGTCCCGTGGGCTGGAGTCAATGCCAGGCCTCAGGGTATGGCTGGTGAGACAGACAGACACAGTCTTAGAAGTTCCAGATCTTTTCTGGAACACTGTGGGCATCCACCTGGCTCGGAGGGACCTCACAGGTGCCCACGTGCCTCGTTACCACTTTTCTGTGAGAAGGAACACACCGCCTGGCATGTGCCATGCTTCAACTTCCCTAAAATTCCAGGGGGGCGAGAAAACTCTCATTCTCACGCAGTGACCAACTCCCACTTTGAAAAAAAAAATGCAAAAATTTAACAGATGGCGTTGTTCAGGTTTCCAGCGTGCAGCATGCAGGTGTGATACTGAGCATCTAAATCTGCAATCCCTGTCGCTCGCCATCTGATCTCCAAGACCGCCTCGCCAACTACTTGTAGGTTTGGACGGTTAAACGACCGTGTGCCCTGCCCCCGCCCCCCACCCCGCAGCCCATGGCTCCCACCATTCTCCCCTGTGTTTCTACAAGTTCAGCTTTGTTTGCATTTCACAGATAAGGCGGATCATGATGTACTTGTGTTTCTCTGAATTATCTCACTAAGCATCATGCCCTCAAGGTGTATCCGTGTTGGGGGCAAATGAAGGGTGTGTTTCTTTCTCATGGCTGAGTGATACCCTCTGGTATGTATACACGCCCCTTTGTTCTTTTTACCCTGCTGAAACCACTTTACTTAGTTTTTATTGAATTCCTTTTAAATTCCAGTTAGTTATCATACAGTGTAATATGAGTTTCAGGCATACGATACAGTGATTCAATAGTTCCCTACAACACCCAGTGCTCATTACGACAGGTGCATCCTTAGCCCCCATCGCCTGTTTCCCCCTCCTCCCCTCTGGTTGCCGCCAGTTGGTGCTTTATAGTTAAGTCTGTTTCTTGGTTTGCACCACCCCCACCGTGTCTGTGTCTTTTTTTTTTGCCTTTGCTCAATTTGTTCGTTTCTTAAATTCCACATGCGAATGAAGTCATCCGCCATTTGTCTTTCTCTGGCTGGCTTATCTCACTTCACATCGTACTCTCTAGTTCCATGGCAAGTTGAACTCGTTGAACATGGCAAGTTTCATTCTTCTTTATAGCAGAACAAGACTCCCTCACACATACACCACGCCGTGAGCCATTCATCGCTCGGTGGACCTTTGTGTTGCTTCCACATCGTGGCTGTTTCCAGGAGTGCTGCAGTGTGCACACGGAACACACACAGCTCTTCAGGACCCTGTTTTTGTGAACTTTGGAGCTCCCTGTCCTACGTTGAATTCGGAGGCATTTGCAGGGAAGTCTAGCTGTCTTTGTGAGCGTCACGCCCACTCCAGAAAGTGAAGGAAGTTTTACAGCTGCTGCTGGCATCGCCTCCTTTGCCTATAACATCAGCTAAGCAATTATTCATATTCTTTCATTGACCGTTTCTCAGCCTTGGGGCTGTTGACACTTTGGACCAGGTGACTCTCTGAAGTGGGGCGTCCTGAGCCCTGTGGGGTGTTGAGCAGCCTCCCTGGGCTCCCCCCGCCAGGTGCCAGGACCCCCTCCCCCCCACAGCTCCATTTCGACACCCAGAAATGTCTCCTGACATTGCCCAGGGCCCCCTGGATGACCTAAATCACCCTTCTTTGCAAACAACTTCTGTCTAAAATAGGAGAAATAAAATATTTTCCCTCTCTCGGTATATACCTGAAGAATGCATTGTTGACTAACAGAATCACTACAGGAGAGTGATGCTCACCATACAGAATGCCATCAGCATTTTTGTTAGCTTTTTCACACACATGAAAAGCACGGTAGAGATGGCTTAAAAAAACACAATCTTTGGTGGCCTTTCTATGAGATTTCAAAACCCCCTGACTTAAAAATGTTTTTAAATGCTTTTTAAATTTATTTTTGAGAGAGAGAGAGACAGAGAGTGAGGAAGGCAGAGACAGGGAGACACAGAATCTGAAGCAGCTCCAGGCTCCAAGTTGTCCGCACAGAACTCGACGCGGGGCTCGAATTCACAAACTGTGAGATCATGACCTGAGCCAAAGTCGGATGCTCAACCGACTGAGCCACCCAGGTGCCCCCAACCCCACTCTCTGACTTTTGAAGATAAACGAATTCTAGATTAGCTGCACACCATTGCGCCCGTAGTCAAGACTAATACATCACACAGGTAAACATTGATTAGGAGTGTAGATTTCATGTTAAGACTACTTATGGGTGGGTGGCTCAGTTGGTTATGCGTCCGACTTCGGCTCAGGTCATGATCTCACAGTTTGTGGGTTCGAGCCCCGTGTCAGGCTCTGTGCTGACAGCTCGGAGTCTGGAGCTGCTTCAGATTCTTTATCTCCCTGTCTCTCTGACCCTCTCCTGCTTACGCTGCCTCTCTCTCAGAAATAGATAAAAACATTAAAAAAATTAAAAATAAAAGTACTTAGCACAATATAATAATAATAATAATAATAATAATAATAATAAATAATAATAAAGAAATTGTCTTAAGCCGCAGAAGTAAGAAGTCATCTGTGCTGGTCTTGTGTGAAGGCTGGGTCAGCTGTGTTATCCACAAGGGGGAAGTTATCTGGCCTCTGTAAGAATGTGCTAGAGCAAGCAAAAATGCCCATCACCTCGGCCATGGCCACATTGCATGAGAGTCAGAACTCACTTTGCTGCACTTCTGCTTTCCAAACTCACAAACACCAAGAAAGCCCAAAGTAACTGGATTTTTACCTCCACCCTGACAATCCTGAGATTTTTCATACCACCCTCACCCACCCTCCTCCTTCAAAACCATTAGTATTGAGATAGTGAGGTCCCTGGTTTCCTTTGCTTCTAAGCTAGCAGCTCGCCTTAAACAATGCCCTGAACCAATGGAAATACTTGTTGCATTGAAACGTGGTTAATTCTCTTCAAAGCAAGATCATCTCAATGACATCAGAATGGAAAGAAAGTGGCAAGAACCTTATGTCTACATTGCCTCCGGACGCCCGGACGCTCCACGAAATCGTGTGGAGGAACCCAAATAGGACCCCCAACTCTGGGCCCCTGCCTGGCAGGAATGCGTCCTGTTCCTGAGCCTCTCTCTGGATGTTCTGATAAAGCATTTGCCAATCGGATAACCACCACGGCAGGTATTGCAGGAACATCCCCCCTTAACTTCATAAGCCGCAAGCACGTTTTCACACGGACACTGTTTCGCATGCATTCCATCCAACATTGCACTCGATGGAACACAGAATGAGGGTTCATCGAGAGCCTTCTCACACCTGCTTCCCTCCATTTGACAAGTTTTCAAGAGTCATGTCGTCTATTAGTGGGAGGCCAAAGGGAAATTTGCCGAGAGCAGGTGGGTGTGTATACCTTAAACATTTAGGGGGGATTGAAAGGAACTCAAACCCACGGATATGTTTTATCGAAATAAGCAGAATGGTCAGTAATGAGGAGTTCAATCAGGTGAGGGTCTCCATGTCTCCTTCTTTAAAAAATTTTATTTTAGAGAGCGAGAGACTGAACAGGAGAGGAGCAGACAGAGGGAAGGGGAGAATCCAAAGCAGGCTCTGAGCTGTCAACACAGAGACTGACAGGGGTCTCGAACTCACGAACCGTGAGATCATGACCTGAGCCGAAATCAAGAGTCAGATGCTTCACGGCCTGAGCCGCCCGGGTGCCCTTGGGTCCTCTTAATGGTAGCGGGTGTGTGGATAACTTAGTGAATGTATACAAGGGAAGAAAAGTAGCCCGAACTGATGTCTGTCCATGTGCATCTGAACTCGAACCACACGGAGATCCTGGGGTCAGAGGTGGACGTATGGGCAGTTCCCTGGAATGCTCACAGCTTATCCACACAATGCACAGTCAGCTCCCCTTTATCAATAAACCCGTTTTTTCGTCGTTGTTTTTTTAAAGACTAAAGTTCTGATCTATGCTCACACGAGGATGGATGTCAAAAACATGATGTTCAGGAAGAGAAGCCTGAGGCACGGGGGGGCCCATCGTGTGTGACTTCACGGAAAGCAGGTGCGTGGACGCCAGGGGGCCGGGCAGGGCATGGGGTTGCCTCTCTGTGGGGGAAGAAATGCCTCAGAACCGGGCAGACAAGGTGGTTGTGCAAATTGGTGAATGTACTTTTGTGGAACATCTTTTTTTTTCAATACAATGTATTGTCAACTTGGCTCACAACAGTGTATACAGTGCGCTCTTGACTTTGGGGGTAGATTCCCGTGGTCTGTCGCTTACCTATAATCATCAGTGCTCCTCCCAACAAGTGCCCTCCTCCATGCCCGTTGCCCATCCCCCACCCTGTCCATCAACCTTCAGTTTGTTCTGTGTATTTAAGACTCTGTTTCATCTCAATTGAAAAATAAAAGAAAACTGTCAGCTCAGTTCTGCCATCGATTGGGGTTTTGCAGGAAAAGGAAAGAGAAAGCCTTTCTGAACCTCGTCAACTCTGTGGCAAGCATGGCAGTTTGGAAAGAATTAAACAGCCCAGCAGGTGCCTGGGTGACTCAGTCACTTAAGCATCTGACTTTGGCTCAGGTCACGATCTCATGGTTCGTGAGTTCAAGCCCCGCATCAGGCTTTGTGCTGACAGCTCAGAGCCTGGAGCTGCTTCAGATTCTGTGTCTCCCTCTCTCTCTGCCCCTTCCCTGCTCATGCTCTGTCTCTCTCTCTATATCTGTCTCTCTCTCAAGAATAAATAAGCATTAAAAAATATAGTCCAAGAAGATTCTCAGACTCCAAGTACGGCTAACTTATCCAGGAAAGTGTGTGTGAAGTGAGAATCTCAGGAAACATGCAAACCGAATGGCTTGGCATCATCAATGGGAATTCAGGTGCTGGGCAGGCTCTGGACTCAGAGATAAATGAAGAATCGTCTCATGAGTGTGGAGGTTCAGGGAGTCCGAAGTTTGACAGATAGGCTGGCAGCCTGGCGACTCAAGAGAGGTTTTCAGTTCGAGGGCACAGGCTGTCCTCTGCAGAATTACTTCTTTTTCTGGGTGTGTGTGTGGGACGTCGGCTTTTGTTCTCTCCAGGACATAAACTGATTAGATGAGGCCCACCCACATTAAAGAGGCAGTATGCTTTATTCAAAGCCAGTTGATTGGAATGTTAATGTCATCCAAAACCCATCCCCACAGAAATATCTAGAATAATGTTGAAACACATATCTGGGTGGGTTTTATTTTTAAGTTTATTTATTTGAGAGAGAGAGAGAGCATGAATGGGGGAGGGGCAGAGAGAGAAGGACAGAGAGAATCCAGAGCATGCTCTGTGCTGTCAGCATAGAACCCCACCTGTGGCTCAAACTCAGGAACTGGGAGATCATGAACTGAGCCGAATTCAAGAGTCAGACACTCAACCAACTGAGCCACCCAAGTGCCCTGAATACTGTTTTGAAACTAATGTAATTAGTTTCACAATAGTCCATTTTCTTTGAAAATTAAGTACATATTTTTCATTTTATTAGAAATTTGCTAATGCATTTTGATATCTTTCCATGTTATGAAAAGATATCTGTCTCTACTTGTATGATATGTCTATCTACCTAGCTGTCATCTGTTATCTATCCATCCATGTATCTATCTATCCTATCTACCTATGTTCTATGCGATCTATTCTATCTATTATCTATCTATCCATCTATCCATCCATCTACCATCTATCCATCCATCTTTCCATCCTCTGTCCATCCATCCACCCATCCATCCACCCATCTATATATTGTCTATTTATCTACTTATCCATCCATCCATTTATCTCTCTGTCTACCTCTCTATCATCTATCAATCCTATCAATCGGAACAGCTATCCTAACCCCTTGCACTGAAAGTGATTACACAACTCTTCTCCAGAAGGCTCCATTAGAGCCAAAGTATTAATCTTCCCGTGAAAAGTCTCGCAAGCATTTTCTGAGCTCATCCCTGTTTTAGATTACTCTGGGGGAGTTCTGAAGAACTGACTTGGGCGGGCGTCGAGGACAGAGAGCTTGCATGTTTCGTGTCCCTTTCATTTAAACCACAGTTGGCTTTAAAAGATGTTTTCACAGGAATATAGAGTCACTTCTTTAATTCAGTATTTTCTTCCTTATTTCCCCCAAGTGACAGATTCCATGCTTTGACGACCTTATCCAGATGTAAACGCTTATATCAAAACTGATATCATAATGTGGAAAAAAGGAGGACTCTCTTGTGTTTTTGGTGGGAATGCACACTTGTGTACCCACCCTGGACAGCAGTGTGGAGGGTCTTCAAAAAAATTAAAAGCAGAATTAACATAGGATCCAGCAATTCCACTTCTGGGACTCTGTGTAAAGGAAATGAGAACACTGACTCGAACAGATACGTGTAACCCTGTGTACCCCTGCACTGAGAGCAGCAATGCTTACAATAGCCAAGACATGGAAACAACCTGAACGTTGTGGGCCTCTAACACACAAACTGCGAGATCGTGACCTGAGCTGAAGTCGGACGTTTCACCGACTGAGACACCCAGGTGCCCCTAGCCATGTCTATTTTAAAGGAAACTTTCAACTTTGGGGGGGAAATGAGAAACGAGTCAGTAGCATAAACATTATGTGCAACCTTGTGAGAAATGCAAATGCTCAGATCCCATTATTCACCTGTTAAAAAATCAGAAAATCTGGGACAGGACTCAGCAACTCTGTTTATTGGACCCTCTAGGGGATTTGACACAAGCAAAGTCAAGCTGAGAGCCAGCAGCTAGTTCTCACCCACTGGCCACACATCAGAACCACCAGACTTTCCCAAACTCCCCATGTTGGGACTCACTCTGATTCTGACTTTGTTGGTTTGGGATGGAGTTTGGTCTCCGAGGCCATTACACGTCTTAAGACCATGGCTCTGAAACTTGGGAACCATCCAAGTTCTAGAAACCTTAGGGCCCAGGCCCAGCTGTTAAATCTCCCCAGGTGGCTTTGCTGCACCGCCCAGGCTGAGAGCCACATGCGCCTTGCCCCCCAGGGGGTCCGGCTCTGCAGAGGAGGCTGAGAACGAGTGGTCTGCTTCTTCTCACACTTTGACGTGTGTAGAAATCACTAGGGATCTTGGTAAAATGAGGATTCCAGTATTGGAAGTCTGGTTTGGAGAGTCAGTAAGAATCTAGGTGGTGGAGGTGCTGTGTCTGGTGAGGGAATGAGAAGTGAGTTAGAGGCTCTCTGTCCTTAGGGCACCTCATCAAGCCTTTCATTTAAAAAAAAAAAATTTAAAATAATTTTATTTATTTCTAGGAGAGAGAGAGAGACAGCGTAAGCAGGGGAAGGTCAGAGAGAGAGGGGGATACAGAATCTGAAACAGGCTCCAGGCTCTGAGCTGGCAGTCAGCACAGAGCCCAACGCGGGCCTCGAACCCACGAACCGCGAGATCATGACCTAAGCGAAAGTCGGACACTTAACTGACTAAGCCACCCAGGTGCCCCAGCCTTTCATTTTTTGCGTGAAGTCCACCTTTCTTTGTCTGTTGCTGTTTCTAGGTGGGGATCATGAATGGAGTGCATGTCATGGGTACTCCCATCAACCTTTCTCAGCCGCACCACTGGGAACACTTGGTTAGGTGAGCCTCAGTGGTGGGACTGTTCTGTGTGTTCGGAGGTGTTGAGCAGGAGCTGTGGTCTCCACCCTCTGCATTCCAGGAGTACCCCAAGATATGACGCCCAGAAATGCTTCTGGACATTACCAAGCATTCTCCGCAGATAAAATCACTCTGGTTGTGATAACTGCCACAGATGGAGGGAGGGATGGATGGATGGATGGATGGATAGATAAATAGATAGATCGATCGATCGATCGATCATAGGTAGATAGATATAGGGATAAATGTATGTGTGGATGGATGATTGGGTAGATAGATGGGTGGATGGATGGATGGATAGATAGATCATAGATAGATACAGAGATGAATGGATTGGTAGGTAGGTAGATGGATAGATAGATAGATAGATAGATGTTAAGGCAGGTAGGTAGATAGATGATTGATAGATAGATAGATAGATAGATAGATGATAGATGATAGGTAATTAAAAGGATGGGTGGATGGATGAGTTGTGGATGGATAGGTAGATGTTAAGGTAGGTAGGTAGATAGATGGTAGATGGAAAGATAGATGGATGATACGTAGTTAAAAGGATGGGTAGATGGATGGGTGGATGGATGGATAGGTAGATGTTAAGGTAGGTAGATGATAGATGGATAGATAGATAGATGATAGTAGGTTAAAAGGATGGGTGGATGGATGGATGGAAGGGTGGATGGATGGGTGGGTGGATGGATGGGTGGGTGGGTAGATAGTGTCTCTCATGCTGAGACAGCAAAAGTGACCTTGGCAATAGTGACATCTGGGGCTGGCTGTGTCTATAGGGTGTTGAGCATCATCCCTGGTATCCACCCACCAGATTCCAGTAGCACCTGGCTCCCAAGTTGTGAGAATCACAAGTATCTCCAGACATTGCCAAGTGTCCCCCAGAGGTACAATTAGTCATCCCGTCCCTGTCGAGAACTGTGGGGTGAGATGAACAGTGAGGACCATGTTGAATGTCATTCGTTGGCCTCTGTCCTCGTCATTCCCTGGAACCGGAAAGGACCACACCCAGCAGGAGCCTCATCTCCGTGTTGTGCCTTCTGCAAGGGCTTCTTCCCAACACTCTGGAAAGTCCCTGGCTCTGTAAGGGAGCTCGGATCCTTCTGGCTCCATGGATTCAACACCTAAGTATTGCCACATTCTTTTTCAGTTCCGCAAAGGGCTTGTGGGACCAGGAATGGAAAAATGAAGACTCAACATACAGTATGAGGCAAGGGAAACCCTACTTCTCTGGTCTGTTGCCTCCAGGGGACTTTGGGCTTGTTAAGATATTTTCAACGGTTGTTAAACTGTGAGGAAATATCAGGCGTTATTCCGTTCTTGCCGGTGGATTCTGTTACACGAGGAACCTGGCAGATCTTGTAAAAACTCTTTAATGATAAGTAGCCTCGACAGATTTGAACGGACAGATTTGACCGTTAAAAAAAAATTTCACGGCTGCTTAATCTTTGGAAAGAGGAAGAAACAATTTACTTTATAGTCACTGGAACTGCATAGTTAACGTAGAACATACAATATTTGCTGGTATTGCCGACTGAGGTTTTGTGGATGATGAAACAAATATATAAATGAATGAGAAACATTTGCAGATTTTTTGTCTTCTCTCTGCTGGAAACAACTCATCCACAAAGGCCAGAAAAATATTTTTCGTAATAGGTCAACGGGGTGTTTTTGTTCAAGTCATCTCCACGAGAGGGCGGTGGATACCACCCAAAGGGTCTTGACCCTGGTACTTGGGAGGTGACTTTTTATTTTCCCAGCAGATTTCACTCATTCTGCTTCAAAATGAACTCTTTGAGAAAGTGAGTCTTCTTATTTACGTATTATCACTTATATTTAGCATGACCTATTTTATAAAATAAGGATAACTCACCCATGTTTTAGGAAGAACTCATCTTTTCCATCTTGCTAACCCAGACTGTGTTTCTTCATGCATCATGTTGAATATCCGACTCCAATGAAAACACCATTCAGCTTTTTAAAAAATGAAATTGTCTATGAGTTCCTAATTCCACGGAGGATAACCATGCAAAGGGAACTTGAACAGCAAGATATATACCATATTTAATGGCATTTAATCAATACTTTCCAACTTGTAAATGCAATACTTGTATGAACAGCCCAATTCAGAGAGACTCTGCCCAAAACGCTCTCAAGAAATAAGAAATAAAATCTTCTTTTTATTTTTTTTAATCTTTATTTATTACTGAGAGACAGAGAGACAGAGCATGGCAGGAAAGGAGCCGAGAGAGAGACAGAGACACAGAATCCAAAGCAGGCTCCAGGCTCTGAGCAGTCAGCACAGAGCCCGACGGGGGGGATCAAACCCATGACCTGGGAGATCATGACCTGAGCTGAAGTCAGACGCTTAATTGACTGAGCCACCCAGGTGCCTGGTTTAAAAAAAAAATTTTTTAACATTTCTTCTTTATCTAAGTGAATAACCATGACTTGCAATGTGTGCAACGCCACCTAATTCCCCCAGGATGGAGAACTTTCACTGGGTCACACACCTACTTAGAGTTTAGTGACATAAAACTCTCACGGAGGGTGAGTGACTTACAAGTGAGCAAACCCCACCTTCCTCATCTTCCAAAAGGAAACACTTCACACTGAGTTGCAAACCCTTCTAACCCGATTATCTACACTAATCACAACCTCACGCCTTGAGGGCTGGCATTTGGTAGGTGCTCTGCATTCGAAACCCCACTCGCCATTGGAAAATATCAGACACTTCCGCCTTCGTTGCTGACACTCATTGCTTTGGGTGAATGAAAGGGTACGGATGTCTGCGTACTGACTAGGATGATCATGTCCGCACATGCACCGCTAACATGATTCGCTGACCGATGACAACCCGTCAGGGTCTTATCTGAGGAGGGCTGGCTCCTTGAGGAATACTGACATGCCGCCCTTTAAAGTCTGGTTTGCTTTGGATTTGTTTACGTCTCTTCAAGCCAGGACGTTTGAGCGCAGATGAGTTAGCTGTAAAATAAAAATACTTCACGTGCCGTTATGCTCAGGGCTAGCATTGTTGGGACACAGAAAATGGTAACAGGATCTATGGGGACGTGCCATTAGGGCAGGAAGTGGCCAAGCATCTGCAAATCCTTTGGAAGGATCTACAGCCATCTGATGGGGCTGCTCGAAACATTCAGCTCCTAGTCCTTGGTCCGCGCATGGCCTGTAGCTAACAAGCACTGCCTCTCCTCTGAGTGAAGAAGTTAAGGACCACAACGATGTTCAGAAAGGGAATAGCACCAGCCTCCAGCTCATAAAAGTCTTCTTACATGTAAATCTTCGGCCCTTCCGGAACCGAAGTAGTTGAAAATCCAAACCTAACGCAAATAGACCATCTGCTAACTGACCAAGAGCCGTGGCCCAGGATTTTAGTTTTCCTCACGTGTGAACTTTGCCAATCAGTTAGCGGTTGTGCTAATTTCATCGACCAACGCACATGCTGCCTTTTATTATCATTAATAGGTTTGAGGAGAAAGGAATGATGAAAGGTTTTCAGACTGTGCTCAGTTATTTTTTTAACATAAGTTATGCAAAAGTTTATTTCAGTGAAATTCACAAGAATGTATCTCTATCTATCTATCTATCTATCTATCTATCTATCTATCATCTATCTATTCCTATCTATCTATCTATCTATCATCTATCTATCTATCTATCCATCTATCTATCTATCTATCTATCCATCCATCCAAACATCATCTATCCACCCATCCATCCATATGTCTGTACATCCAGCCTGCCAGCCATCATTCATCCACTATCTGTCTATCTGCACATTTGGTATAAGAACATGAAAATTATTATATTTAAGTGATGATCTCATGTGATGTGGTAGTTTATCCAGGTTGTAGCTGTGGTCAGCATGCAACTTTTTAAATACATAAATAAATACATGCAATTTTGAAATTAACTTATTGGGACACAGTTTACATAAAAATTAACCACTTTAAAGTAAACAATTCATGGGGCGCCTGGGTGGCTTAGTCGGTTAAGTGTCCGATTTTCGCTTAGGTCATGATCTCGCGGTTCGTGGGTTCGAGCCCCGCGTCGGGCTCTGTGCTGACTGCCAGCTCAGAGCCTGGAGCCTGTTTCAGTCTGTGACTCCCTCTCTCTCTGACCCTCCCCTGCTCACGCTGTCTCCCTCTCTCTCTCCTAGAAATAAATAAAACAATAAAAAAATAATAATAAAGTAAACAATTCATTACCCAAGGGACACAAGAGTGCTGATGCATAGGGGCACATGGACCCCAATGTTCATAGCAGCGCTCTCAACAATAGCCAAAACATGGAAAGAGCCTAAGTGTCCATCAACAGACAAATGGAACAAGAAGATGTGGTTCATCTACACAATGGAATACTCCATGGCAATGAGAAAGAATGAAATCTGGCCACGTGTAGCAACATGGATGGACCTTGAAGGTGTTATTCTGAGTGAAATAAGTCAGGCAGAGAAGTACAGACCCCATATGTTTGCACGTATAGGTGGATTAGGAGGAACTTAACAGAGGACCGTGGGGGAGAAGAAGGGGGGAAATAGTTGGGGAGAGGGAGGGAGGCAAACCATGAGAGACTCTTGAATGCCGAGAACAAACTGAGGGCTGACGGGTGTGGGGGGAGGAGAAGGGGGGTGATGGGCATGGAGGAGGGCACTTGTGGGGATGAGCACTGGGTGTTATATGCAAACCAACTTGACAATAAGCTATTTATAAAAAAATAAACAATTCGGGGGCATTTATCAAAGGTAGGGCAGATACTCTGGTTTCTCTTCAGATCATATAAATATTGCACCTTTTACAAAATGTAGGGCAACAACCACCTTTTTTTTCCCCAATGTGATAAGTATACTCTATTCATCCCCTTCACCTATTTCACCCATCCCCCATCCACTTCCCCTCTGGTAACCATTGGTTTATTTTCTAGAGTTCAGCATCTATTTCTTGGTTTATCTCTCTCTCCCTCCTTTGCCCTCCTTTACTCTTTTGTTTCTAAAATTCCACATATAAGTGAAATCATATGGTATTTGTCTTCCTTGATGGACTTATTTCACTTACCATTACTCTCTGTGGCTCTACGAATGTTGTTACAAATGGGAAGATTTCATTCATTTTTATGGCTGACAGTAATCCATTGTGTGTGCGTGCGTGCGTGCGTGCGTGTGTGTGACATTTCTTTATCCATCATCTATAGATGGACACATCCGTATGTCGGCTATTGTAAATAATGTTGCTATAAACATAGGGGTACATCTATCCCTTTGAATTTTTGTGTTTTTGTATTTTGGGGGGAAAATTCTCAGTAGTGTGATTGCTGGGTCTTGGATAGTTCTATTTTTCACTATTTGAGGAGCCTCCACACTGTTTTCCAGAGCCGCTGCACCCATTTCATTCCCAGTGCACGAGGGCTCCCTTTCTCCGCATCCTCGCCGACATCTATTGTTGCCTGAGTTGTTAATGCCGCCCATTGTAACAGGTGGGAGGTGGTTTCTCAGTGTGGTTTTGACTGGTATTTCCCTGATGATGAGCGACGTCGACCATCTTTTCATGTGGCTGTTGGCCAACTGGATGCCGTCTTTGGAAAAGTGTCTGTTCATGTCTTCTGCCCATTGTTAATCGGACTATTTGTTTTCCGGGCTGGGCGACAACCCATTCTGTCCAGTTCCAGAACATTCTCATCCCCCAAGAGGAGACCCAGAACCCATTAGGTAGTCACCACTCTGCACTTCCCACCTGCCGGCCCCAGCCAACTAGTGATCTGCTTCCCGTCCCCATGGATTGATCTACTCTGGCCATTTCATACACAGTGAATCACACGCCGTGTGGTCTTCTGTGTCTGTCATCCGTCACTCAGCACGGCATTCTGAAGGTTCACCTGCGTGTTAGCAGATGTCTTGCCTCTTCCCTTCTCACGGCTGAGTGACGTTCCTCTGTCTGGATGGCTCCCATTATGTTCATCCATGTGTCTGTTCATGATCGTGTGGGCTGTTGCCATCTTTCGGCTCTTTTGAAGAGTGCTCTCATTTTAAAAATAGGATCCTCACGAAATGCTTGGGCTTTCTACCTCTAAAGGGGTAGGGTTTGAATTTTGGAGCCAAAGGTTGATTCCCATCATGAACCCATGAGGCTTTCGCTGTGGGGACCGTGGGCCCATGGGAACAAACTCCTGGGCAAGGTCTGGAGACGAGTTTCTCCTCTGACTCCTAACTACCCTGTAACATACAAAGACCTTCTGAACCTCAAAGCAGCCCTCCTAATGGGACCGTGCCGGAAAGCATTTATTTCCTTGCTTGAGAACACGCAAAGCAGAAAGACACACTTACGGGAAAGGCCTTCTGCAGTTTCTTTTACAGCATGAGGCATAGGATCTCAGAGGCCCAGGACTCCTGCACAAACAGGAAGAAGGAGAGGGTACACCAGCCCTTTCTCTCATTACGGATTCTCATCCAGGGGCTCAGATAAAGGCTCAATGACGTAAGTAGTGACTGAAGACAGAACCTCATTCTCCATGGAAATCTGGGAATTCGTGGCTCGGGTGTTTCCTGCATGTGAGCAAACTAATAAAATAATTACACTTTGGTGGGACTGAAAGGCACTATCGATAGAATCATGTGGACACTCAAATCTATTAGTGAACTTTATTGGTTTCGTAGGGATGCCGTAACACAGCGCCACCAATGGGTGTCAGGACCGTCTCTCCCGCCATGTTCTTTCTCTGCAGATGGACTTACCATCTATGTCTTGATGCAGATTTAAGGCTCTCTGGACCACGCCCTATCCCCAGTCTATCCCACATGCACATGCGTCTTCTATCTCCTTGTCCCCTCCTCCTTGAGGTCTGACCCCATCTGTTAATTCCCCCTGGGCCATGCCATACAATGTAGTTTGCGCAATTGTAAAATCGTAAATGGGGGTGTATCATTCTCTCCCGTGAAATCCTATATAGTGACTCCCTACCCTTTAGAACACAAGTTGATCCCTTAACCCACCCGCTTTGTTTGTAATTGGGGAGATAGTGACTATGTTTAGCTTTGCAGATGATCTGTTTTCGAAGGCACCCCCCCCCGCCAACTCTGCCGCAGCATCACAAAACCAACCGTAGAAAACATATGAATGGGTGTGGCTATGTGCCAATACAACTTTATTTAGGAAACCGGATGATGGGCCATTTGGGGCCCATGGGTTCTAGGTTGCCGGCCTCTGATTTAGAAGATAAAATCCCAACATTCAAGCTATCACGTACAGACTTTTGTCATGGTCTGCTTTTGTCCCCCTAAATGATTCTCTCTCTGTCATGTTCCCTAACCTCAGCTAATGGTGCCTACGTTCGTGGTCTGCATGAAACACACGTGAGCAGGGGGCAGTCACATACCAGATCGTTTTGTCAGGAAAGGGCACTGTGACGGATTGAAATGTGCTCCCTCAAATTCTGCGTGTTGATGTCCTGAGCCCCAGGAGGCCAGAAGGTAAGCTTGTTTGCAGATAATCTCTTTACATTTTTTAAATGTGTTTTTTTAAGTTTATTTTTGAGAGAGAGAACAGGGGAGGGGCAGACAGAGAGGGAGACAGAATCTGAAGCAAGGTCCAGGCTCCCAGCTGTCAGCACAGAGATAAGGTCTTTAAATAAGTGGTTAAGGGGGCGCCCGGGTGGCTCAGTTGGTTAAGCGTCCGACTTCGGCTCAGGTCATGATCTCACGGTTCGTGGGTTCGAGCCCCGCGTCGGGCTCTGTGCTGACAGCTCAGGGCCTGGAGCCTGTTTCAGATTCTGTGTCTCCCTCTTCTCTCTGACCCTCCCCCATTCATGCTCTGTCTCTCTCTCTCTCTCTTTCAAAAATAAATAAAACATTGAAAAATTTTTAAAAAATAAGTGGTTAAGGTAAGATGAGATCAGGAAAGTGGGCCCTGGTCCCATAGAGCTGGGATTCTTGTAAGAAGATCATGACACAGACACAGAGGGACAAGCATGTGATGACACAGGGACCCCAGCGTCTACACGGCCAGGAGAGAGGCCTCAGGGGGAACTAGCCTGTGCTCTGGCTGCATCCAAGCCTCCCGGCCTCAGCCCCGACTGGATCCCAGCCTCCCGGCCTCCAGATCCAAGAGTCCATCAGTGTGTGTTGTTGAAGCCGCTATGTTCAGGGTATTCACTGTGGGAGCTGGTCCACACTGCCCGGCACCTTCTCCGTAGCCCAACAATCCCGCTGCCCTGTGTGCTCTCAGCTTATTTGCCATCCGTGAAACAACGTCTTTCTGGAATCCGGTGCCGTTCTCAGGTAGCGAGTCGCTTCACTGTGTCTCCAGTGTAGACTGGGAGCCGCATCCCCGTGGAGATTCCTCCCCGCCCCCTCTCCCGGTCCTGGCAAACCAGAACGGCTTCCTTCTGATTTTTCCATCCGCCTTCGTTCGTGAGATGCTACAATGGATGTATTTTTCTTGGTGCAAGAATCTTCGCTCTTTTTTCCCCTCCATCCCATGCTGCTTCTCGTCTGGCTGCGGCAAGTGGAAAGTCTTAGGCAATGGTCCCGGGATCTGAGACCCGTTCCAAACTCTCGCTATTGAATAAAAATATCGTATGTTCCCCTTCTCTGCGATTGGCCCAGACTGGCTTTCTCTTTGAATCACATTCCCCAGGTGACGGACGACCCCTCCTGTCGTCTTCTTTTTCTGTTTTTTAAATCTCGCCTCTGCTGCCTTTGCGACTTTTAAAGCAGGCGCTCAGTGTTCGTATTTTAAATGAGGTTTTGCAAGCCCTTCGTGGAATCCACGCGTCTATATTCTCACCGAGCCGACGTACACACTCTCGGGAGGGCAAAGCCATTTGGCTACACCTGGCTCTTCTCTCACCTGAGAAGCACATGCCTTTGGCCACGACGTGTAGGACCTTATCAGAACCTTAATTTGCTTGGATCTCATTGTAGGATTTCATGGACGAGAATGACACGGGACTGTCACCCTATCTAGGTCCCTGTATGTCTCCCTTAGAGTAAAGTCTGTGCGTGTCTTCGTCTGTTCCCTCGCACGTAAGCCGGAGACGACCACGGTGCCCAGGGTGCTGGCTTCCTGTCCACTCCGCTCCCCTCTCATTGTCTGCCGTTCGATGTCACCCTCTTCTTCCTGTAAGGAAATGAGAATTGGGAGCGTCTACATGGCCCCGTCTCTTGAGCGTCCGCCTCTTGATTTCGGCTCAAGTCAGGATCTCACGGTCCAGGGGTTCGAGCCCCGTGTTGGGCTCTGTGCTGACGGTGCGAAGCCTGCTTGGGATTCTGGCTCCCCCTCTATCTGCCCCTCCCTGTTCTGGCTGCCCCGTTGCCCCGAAATAAATAAACTTAAAACAAAAACAGAAAGAAAATGAGAATTTATCATTAGCCATGGTAGAATAAAGTCTTTCTCAATGTCACTTGGTGGCACCAGACCGCAAAGTCCCCAAGGCTGAGTGTTGACTTCATAAAAGCTCTCTCTTTATTGGAGCCACAGGCTGACCCCTAACCTCACCCGCAAGCTTTTCTGGAAGGGGTCATAATATCTCAGCTTCACAAACACACCTCATCTTAGGCTAAAGCGTCATGCACCGCGGTCTGGCCGTGTGACTGGATTCACCAGGATTTTAGGGAACGTGCTGGGAGCATTCAAAAAGCCGCTGCGAGAGAGCTCGTTCCTCACCGCTGTCTCGTTCCTCCTTCCAGGGATGCAGATGGACGTGACGGCTGGAGCTACGGCAGCCACACTGAGCCGTCTCGACCATTATTCCAAATATCTGAAGCTTTCAGGTTTGCTTTTAGTTTTGTCTTCTCTGCGTCTGACGCCGTCTGCTACGGATCCGCTTAAGGAAAGCGACCTGGCGCGTCTTGCAGAAGCATCTGTGTGTCACCGGGTGCTGTTGACTTTGTAAACACCTTATTCAGCTGTGATTTCAGGGCCGTACCACGGGGTGTCCTGTCTATGTGGTCTTGACCTGTAGCGACGAGTGTGAGACTCTGATTCTTTGGGGAAACCGAACATGTCTATAGATTAATCCGGAAAGAGCATTATGTAATTACTCTTCTGTTCTTCCCTCTGCCCAGACTACACGAGTGTGAGCGAACCCGTGTGGGGTCACAAAGCCGTATGTGTGAGACGGGGGGACCTGGGGACAGTGTGAGGTGGGGGGGCAGTGTGAGGTCAGGGGGGACACTGTGAGGTCGGGGGACCTGAGGCCGATCTGTCGCTGACGTCTTCCCCCTGTGATTCATGACCCGGCCAAGACCCAGGGTGAACCCAAGTTCTGATGTCCTAAAATGTGGGAGACCAGGTTAGCCCCCGAGCAGGGGACAGGGCGGAATGTGGGGGCGCCCTCTCCGTCCGCAGCGGCTCTTCTGGCCAAGGAAAACCTGAGCCCCTTCCTGGGGGGCTGGCGGCCAAGGAGCGCCAGGGGCTTTGGGACCTGGCGTTTCTTGCCTCTTCTCAAAGTTTGTAACAGTTTCTCACTTATGCCATTGTCTGTACAAACACCTGCACTTGGGTCTTGCATATAAGCAGGGAATATATATACACACACACACATACACATATATGTAATATATATGCATGTATATACTTAACTTACATATACATCACATATGATACACACACATATGTAATATAATACACGCACATACATAATGTATATATATAACATAATATATACACGCATATGCAATACATACTTACATATACCTCACATATGATACACACATATATGTAATATACATACACATATACATAATTTTTATATATTACATATAATATATACACACATATATGTAATATAAACACATATATAAATCATTTATATACATTGCATACATATACATTATATATAGTATATATACACATAATATATATACATACATATGTACATAACATATATTTGTAATATATATACACATGCATCATTTACATACACACACATATACTATATCTGTTATATATAATATATGCATATACACAATATATACACATGTATTACACATTATAACTATATCCACATTACATATAGTATATATATGCATACACATAACATACATACACATATATTTGTAATATATACACATAATTTATATATACATTATATATAATACACGTGCATATATACATAAGTATACATTATATATAGTATATATACATAATATATATACATAATATACATAAAGGTATGTATGTAATGTGTATACATGATATTAATATGCATAGTATATACACACATATACATTATGTAATATATAAACACACCTGCAAATTAAAATCTTTCCTCCAAGTTTGACCTGGAGAAAGTCCATGTGATAGCATTTCAGATGGTGCAACTTCCCTTCCGCTCGGCTTTTCTTCTTTACTGTGGCGGACAGACAACGTTGCATTAGCATCAAGAGGAAGCGTAGAGAGGCAGAGAGAGAGGGAGACACGGAGTCCGAAGCAGCTCCAGGCTCTGAGCTGTCAGCACAGAGCCCGATGCGGGGCTCGAACCCACGAACCGTGAGATCATGACCTGGGCGGAAGTTGGACGCTTAAATAAATGAAGTCATATGGTGTTTGTCTTTCTCCATCTGACTTGTTTCACTCAACTTAATTCTCTCTCTAGGTCTATGTCATCCGTTTTTATTGCTGAGTAATAGTCCATAATATTCCCGTGTGTGTGTGTGTGTGTGTGTGTGTGTGTGTGTGTGTGTGTCTACACCACTCTTCATCCATCCGTCTATGCACCCTTGACTTGCTTGCATATCCTTTTATAAATAATACTGCTCCAAGTACAATGCTGTCCATGTCTTTCCCATCTACTATTTTCATTTTCTTCAGGTAGATACCCAGGAGTCTGGTTACTGGATCCTATGCCATTTCTATTTCATTTTTTGGAGGACCTTCCAGACTGTTCTCCAGAGTGGCTGCCGCAGTCTGCATTCCCACCAACAGTACCCGACGCTTCCTGTTTCCCGGCACCCTCGCCAACGGCTGTTGTTACCTGTGCTCTTCCTTCTATACACATTCTGACAGGTGCGAGGTGCTTCCTCACAGTGGTTTTGATCGGCGTTTCCCGGATGCTGAGGGATGTGGAACACCTTTCCACATGGCCCCTTGACGTGGTTTCCATCCCATGCCGCCATGACTGCCGTCTTCTCTCCCAGCCATGTGTGTGCCCTGTGCTGGGTGGGGACGGAGCCTCGCCTTCCTCAGCCCGGCCACCCATGAGTTACCTGCGACTATTCTTCCCACACTTATCAGCGACCCTTCCTGCCTCCCTCCAGCCTTGGAGGAGAGCGAATTCTGCATTTCTGGTTACCATTTATCTTCCCCCGTTGTTCCCAAGGCCCGTGCACCCGGCGCCCCCCGAATCTGCGTCCCTGAGCTGGCCCTGATGCGCCCATGTCCTGTCTTGCACACCACAAACCAGAGATACTCCCACGTGCAGGGGCTGAGCCAGCTGAAGACGTCAGGCTGCAGCTGCTGCAGAAATTGGCCGGACAGAGCAGAAATGGCCCCGGTCGCGAATGAAGACACAGAAGGAGGTTATCTTCCCCGCTGGGCTGTTGCCTGCAGATGTGCCGTTTTCTCACACGCGTCATCGTGAGGCGTGATCAGCGGACAAGTTTAGCTGTTTTCAAGCCACTTGTGGGCTCTCTCATGGGGACTCTGGAAGACGGACATGCTTTACACATATCGAGATTTCTGTTTCTTTTCTTTTTTTTCTTTTTACTTTATTTAATTGTTTGTTTATTGTCAAGTTGGTTTCTATAAACACCCAGTGCTCATCCCCACAAGTGCCCTCCTCCATGCCCATCTCCCCCCCACCCCCATCACCCTCAGTTTGTTCTCGGCATTCAAGAGTCTCTCATGGTTTGCCTCCCTCCCTCTCCCCCACCATTTCCCCCCTTCTACTCCCCCACGGTCCTCCGTTAAGTTCCTCCTAATCCTCCTATACGTGCAAACATATGGGGTCTGTACTTCTCTGTCTGACTTATTTCGCTCAGCATAACACCCTCAAGGTCCATCCATGTTGCTACACGTGGCCAGATGTCATTCTTTCTCATTGCCATGTAGTATTCCATCGCATAGATAAACCACATTTTCCTGATCCATTTGTATTCCATTGTGTAGATGAACCACATCTTCTTGATCCATTCGTCCGTTGATGGCCAGATTTCATTCTTTCTCATTGCCATGCAGTATTCCATCGTATAGATAAACCACATCTTCTTGATCCATTCGTCCGTGGATGGACACTTAGGCTCTTTCCATGTTTTGGCTATTGTTGAGAGTGCTGCTGTGAACATTGGGATACATATGGTCCTATTTTGTTTCTTTTCTCAATAAGATTGCTGAAGATTCTCTCGCTGAACCCGAATGCCTGGGGGCGGGGCTGGAAGCATGAATTCTGGTCATCTTCTCCCGGGGTGTGAGGGCTGCGGTCAAATGGGCGGGGAAGTTGTACTGAGGGGCTGAGGTTTACAATTCTATAAATTTTTCCATTTGGGATGAGGTGGTGGGATCGTGCTGTAAAGCTCAGATGTCCCTTAAGCTCGAAGATGCATGGGTAAGGGGCACTGAGCCCCTGATCAATTGAGAAAGCACGTATAACTTTCCGGGACTCACTTGAAATGTAAAGCGCTCATAGCGCGCCATTGGCCAATACTTTGCATGCTTCACGGTCTCTGTGGCCCATCTGTGGTGTCACTGAAACCATCGCACCTCAATGTATGGTGTTCATTCCAAGGCCTTTACTGTGACCTTTGCAAATGCTTATTTCTTTTTTTTTTAATGTTTACTTATTTTTATTTTTGTTTTGTTTTGTTTTTTAATTTTTTTAATGTTTTATTTATTTCTAGGAGAGAGAGAGAGACAGCGTGAGCAGGGGAGGGTCAGAGAGAGAGGGAGTCACAGACTCTGAAACAGGCTCCAGGCTCTGAGCTGTCAGCACAGAGCCCGACGCGGGGCCAAAACCCACGAACCATGAGATCATGACCTCAGCGAAAGTCGGACGCTTAACCGACTAAGCCACCCAGGCGCCCCATACTTATTTTTATTTTTGAAAGAGAGAGAGAGAGAGACACAGAATCCGAGGCAGGCTCCAGTCTCCTAGCTGTCAGCACAGAGCCCAACGTGTGGCTCGAATGCACAGACTGCAAAATCATGACCTCAGCTGAAGTCGGACGCCCAACTGACTGAGCCCCCCAGCACCCCTGCAAATGCTTATTTCTTTTGTGCACACACACAAAAACCCATAACTGTTTTAAGGATGCCCACTGACTGGAGCACACATTCATTCCTCAGACACGAATAGAGTGAATATTGCATCAACGTTGGACACAGCGACCAAACCGCTTGGAATGACTTACTGATGGCATCAGCCTACACACATCAAACAAGTGCAATTCATTAGTGCCTCCCAGACTTTCCCCGCGGCTCAAAGACCCTCCTGGTCTTCCGGAAGAGTGTGAGGCTCACGCTTAAGCACATCCCGAGATCCTGAGGTTGAGAACGTCACGGGTAAAACCACGAAGCGTCGGGCACTCTCTTTCCGCTTGGGGTTGAGATGCAGGTACTGCATTTACCCTCCACCCCCAACCGGTCGAGAAATAAAGAGTCCACGGGTAGGAAACAAGGGTCCTCAGGAGTGAACAGCAGGCACTTGTGAACGGGGATCCCCAGGAGACAGAACACCGGAGCAGGTGCACTCGTGGTCTTTTGTGTAACCCTGTGGCCACCTGGGACCTGGCCCTCAGGAGGGTGGACGGAAGAGGCGGGCGGCCAGCACGTTCCTTCCAAGGCATCGCGTTACCTTAGCTGCAGGGCAGGCTGCCCAAGCCACCCTCCCGGAGAACCGTGCACCCGTCAGACCTCTGGGGGCTCTCTGAGCCGATGCACAAAGGGAAGAACGGGGCAAGTGGGGTGACCGTGTCTGCACCGCCCCCAGGGGATGATGAGGACCAGGAAATGGCACCATGGTCCTGGGGCATCCGCAGAGCTGGGGTCCAGGGCTAAGCAGTGCAGGGGGCCGAGGGACGGCAAGAAATGAATGGGGTCCGTGTGTGAAGGCTCTGGCTGTGCACACGAACAAGACAGAGCGGACACCGGCCTCCGGGACGGACGAGGTCAGGAGAGACCCTGTCAGCGAACGCAGGCGCGTCCCAGAGCGTCTGCCGTCAGGTGTTTATGTGCAGGCGGTGGGGGTGAGGGGCTCCCCGGGAGGCAGGCGGGTCAGACATCTGTGGTCAATACATAAGTCACCAGGGGCAGCCGAGGACTGGAAGGCGGGGTTTGCAGGAGGGATCCTCACCGTGGAGACACTGAATATTCTCCATGGAGCCATGATGCCTCCTCAGCCTTGCACCTGCGATGGCCGTGGCGCTTGGGGCCCAAGCCCCCTGCCTTCTCCAGCGATGACGTCACCTGCTGGAAGCCCCCTCCATGCATGTGAGTCCACCGCCTCGCTCCTCCTGATGCAAACACATCAGTGGGATGCATTCCCACTAATGCGCTTTCATCCTTACTGTTCTGATAGTGCTGAGTCAGCTGCATGCAGGCTCCTTTGATCGACATCCCTTGCTTTGATTGACTTCACTCTTGGTTTGATTGATCCCTTGATTTGATTGACTTAATCTTGCTTTGATTGACTTATCCCTTGCTTTGATTGACTTAACTCTTGGTTTGAGTGACTTATCCCTTGATTTGATTGACTTAATCTTGCTTTGATTGACTTATCCCTTCCTTTGATTGACTTATCCCTTGATTTGATTGACTTATCACTTCCTTTGACCTATTTACCCCCTCTTTAGATTGACTTATCCTTTTCTTTGGTTGACTTATCCCTTCCTTTGACTGACTTATTATTTTTTTAAACAACACAGAACATCCCAAAGTCCCCTCATTCTCCAGGAATCCCACTGATGTCATCCAAACCTCACCATGTGCTTTCCATTAATGATGGAAACTTTCCTTCTCATGACCAAAGGGGTTTATGAGACAGTTGAGGGTGGACCCTAACGTCTTCATGATTAAAAAAAAGAAAAGGCCAGGTTCCCTGGGGAGATCATCTGCAGACACAAAAAATATACACAAAAGTTAATAAGAAGAGACTCTATACTGTTTATATCAAATGTACTATTGTCTAGAGTGTAACTGATGGTCACAAGCTAGAAAGGGTAGCCTGCAATGGTTCATAGCAGCATCTTGGTCTCCTATGAAAAGGCTGAGTGTGTGTCCATTATTTATAAAATATGCCCCATGGGCAGAATCTAGAATCTCCAGATGTGAGAACCTCAAAAAAAGAGCGAGATTATCCCCTGCATCTTTGTTGGGATTCTCTGGTGTTTGTTCACGGCCCTGCCCTTAGAAGACCACTCATTCCCTTTTGGGAGAACTCAGTCATGGTGAAGGCGTCTCCTTCCCCCATGTTCCCACGGCCTCTTCAATGTCTTCTCCCTCCTTGGACGGTTGACATTTGTTCACCTTCGGTGATACATCGATACTGTAAACCCATAAGCTCGTTCAAGGCTAGTCTTGCCTCTTGAGTGGGGTCTGCTCCTGACACGTAGGGCTGTTTCCACATCGGTTGTTGCCCAGAAAGTCTCCGATTCCTTAAAGGCTCCTGGAATCTTCCAGAAGAATGAGGGGCAAGGTGTGCACCTGCAAAAGATCACTATTATTTTTCTCTTGAGCAGAGGGCCAGAGTCGGGGGCTTGCTGGCTGGGGTCTGGCCCCAGGTGCTCCATCTAACATCTTGGGACTCTCTGAGGTAACTGTAAACTCTACGGGGAAGTGTATCGAGATACGACTGCATTCGAACACTGCCTGGCTTTCTTCCTGCAGAGAGACAGCATTAAACTACAGCCACCATGCATCCATGTTACCACTCTGTTCCAGACACTGATGAATGGGACTGGTCCCGATTAAATAACACAACTGTTCAAAGCTGTGCCAACTTGTTCCTCTAAGAGCCTGAATAAACATCCCCAAAGATACCAGGCATCCGTCTCCAGAACCTGGGGGTGTGACCTTTCTCTGGAGAAATTATTTGAGCCTGTCCTTATCTGACCTCAGTCTTGCCCGAAAATCTACCCATTTGGAACTCAAAGGAGGGAATGAAGGACCTCAGGAGGGAAGACTTTTTCGGATGCATGCTGAGGGTGGATGGCCATGGTTACCTGACGTTTCCTGCCTCCCGATGGCCCAGGAAAAGCTCATCCTTCCAGACGCAGCCCAGCCAGGGCTCACAACTGGTAGACTCTGAACACTGACTGGTTGACGAGAGTCCCCAGAAAAAGCTGGAAACGACGACTCAGCCTTTGTATTTAGGTCGGTGCCTCCCAAAGTACGGACCTCTCTGCCCATGTGGCGTATCTATTTGAGCAAAGCTGGCACTTGACTACAGCCTCCGCCGAGGACGGTGCAAGAGTGAGGTCAGCCTTGAGAATGATTTTCCAAATTCGTTGGCTCTGCAGATGCCCTCAGGGTACAAAGTCTAGGAGCCATTTGTCAACAGTCCAAGTATTTTTCCCAATAAGAGCAAACCAGAAACACGTGAATCTGCTCTCATAAATGAGACACCAAACTGGACAAAGTAAAGAAGCCCACCTCTCCCAGGGTGCCTTCAGGTGCCTCTCAAATGTATCCTTGCTGTTTACAGGGAACAGGAGGGTTGCCAGTTCTTTTTAATGGAATGTTCTAGTAACCTGAGAAGTTTTAAAGAATTTGGTTTTTAAATTTCTTATATGGCATTGTCATATACAAATTGCAATGGTAACTCAATTGAAATTGGTAACTCAGTTGAAATCACTAACAGCTAATTGTTGGGTTACTCTGTATGAGAATCACAACTGTATGGGTGTAATTCATATAATATGTAATGCATATTATATATACTCACTTTTATATCAGTCATTTATCTCTTATCAAATCTATTAATTTTCATCTATCTGTATCTACCATCTATCAAATTTATAAATTTCCCATCTATCATATCTATCATCTATCTATCATCATCCATCATATCTATCATCTATCTATCTATCCATCTCTCCCTCCCTTCCTTCACGCATTATATGCATCCATTCATCCATCCATCCATCCACCCATTATATCTATCATCCATCCTATCTATCTATCTATCTATCTATCTATCTATCTATCCATCCATCCATCCATCCATCCATCCATCCACCCACCCATCATATCTATCTATCTATCTATCTATCTATCTATCTATCTATCTATCATCTATCCATCTATCCATCCATCCATCCATCCATCCATCTACCTACCTATCTATCCCTCCCTATCCTTTCCTTCCTCCATCCATCCTTCCATCCATCCTTTATATCTATCATTCATCCTATTACCTATCTATCTATCTATCTATCTATCTATCTATCTATCTATCATCCACCCATCCATTCACGTAATATTTATCTGACCTCTATATCCATCCATGCATCCATCCATCCATCCATCCACCCACTCATAGCTAATATCTTCAGTGACTGCCATTATTCTCATTCTTCAGATGAAAAACCACATGATGGGGTCACGAGTTACCTTAGAAAGGGGTTAGTGTCATAAGAGATGGAGTGGACCCCTGGCCTCTCCTACGTCTTTCATTAAAGCCATGGGATTCGCAAATTGCTGGAACCTTTTACCTGCTTCAGAGCCATCATTACACCACATCAATTGCATACATCAAATATACTCCCTTTTGTTGTGGTTTGGTAGAATATCTTAAGGTAACTCAATCAGCCCTTCATATACCCTCCAGGCAGTTAATTTTATTAAGACTTACTACTGTTGTGTAGAGTCCCTTGAAACACCTTTTAACCAAGTTTTTTGAGTGTGTGAAATCGTGCTCTCTGACAGAGGTCGGAAGGTAAGTTCATGTGTGCCAGCTACCCCGGCGTGAGAATTCCAGGGGAGTGGGAATTTACAGTGTAGCTGGCTTCTCCTTAAGCCCATGTGAGCCCATGTAAGTGTCCTTACACTTAGCTCGGGAGGGGACACGGGGTCTTATTGTCATGGCCAAATTTGGTTCTTTATTTTACTGATGATGTAGTAATCACTTACTATCTTTTGGATATTAAACTATTTTGCCCGTTACGTAGTTTTTAAACATCCCGATTAGTACTGTTCTCACTCTTTGTAGCAGTCTCTGCCCAAAGGACTTGATTTCACCATTGAGGTGGCCCAGTGGTCGGAGCTCTCTGCCTGTGGCCGGGGGTACGTAAAACACGTACTACCTCCCCAACAGCAAGGGTCTTAGAACCGCAAATGTTAAATGTTGGTTATTAGCGTATTAATTTATTGTATTAATAGTATCGTAGTATTAATTTATTATAATCCTGATAGTATATTAACATTGTATATATGGCATGTTAATCCGGATAGTATATTGATTGTTATACTAATTATTCATATATTATTGTTACTCTTGATAGTATATTGATTTATTACAGTTGTATCGTTTTTCATTATAATCCTGATAGTATACTAATTTATTATAATCCTAATATGTATAAATTTATTATGTGTAGCATGTTAACTCTGATAGTATATTAATTTTTATAGTAGCTTATTAATTTGTTAGAATCATGATAGTATATTAATTTATTATATATAGCATATTAATTCTGATGGTATATTAAGTTGTTAGTTGTTATAGTAACAAATTAACTTATTATAATTCTGATGATATATTATTTTATTATAATCCTGATAGTATATTAACTAATTATATGTAACATACTAATCCTGAGAGTATATTACTTTATTATAGTAGTTTATTAGCTTATTATAGTCCTGATACTATCTTAATTTATTACATATAGCATTTTAATACTGATTGTATATTAATTTATTACAGTAGTTGGTTAGCTTATTATAATCCTAATAGTATTTTAATTGATACATATAGCATGTTAATACTGATAGCATATTAATTTATTATAGCAGTTTATTAAATTATTATAATCCTAGTGGTACATTAATTTGTCATACATAGTATGTTAATCCTGATAGTATGTTAATTCATTATAGTACTACATAAGCCTACTATAATCCCAATACTAAGTTATTTACTATAATCCGGACAGTACATTAGTTTATTATAGTTGAGGACTCCCAGAGATAGCTCTTCCTGCAAAGAAGCTATTACCATAACAACCACTCAACACATTTTCTAAACTGCATGTCATTATTTTGGGCAGATAGATGGCCACCACGACCGAGTGGCGCACGTGCAGTAATTGCACACTGTGGTCCCGCTGACCTAGGATCATCTCTCGCAGGAAATGTGTCCTGACCCAAAACAGACACTCCGTGCCTCCATCCAGGAGCTCACAGGTGAGTGACAGGGATATTTCCGTCGTGGGACCGGCCTCGCTCTGTAATGTTGCCTTGGCTAGCGTGATGGGAGGGATTGTTGAGGGTGCAGAAGATTGGAGACTGTGTGTGTGTGTGTGTGTGTGTGTGTGTGTGTGAGGAAGGCTCATTCTGCCATGAGCTTAAAGCGGATGCTAAGGGTTGACACATCTGCCCTTCCTCACCTCCAGGAAACGTGAATTTTCCATGCCTTCCCCAGATGATAAGACCTTTAAATGCCACTCATTCGGGTGAAGCAACCACGTGAGAAATAGAAAACTTGAGGACTACAGTTTCCAAGACCCTGGTGTCAGATAGCTTGGGTTTTATTTTCCGCTCAGCCTGGACGGCCTGGAAGCTGAGGTCTGGACCATTTCTGATGTACTTGTGCATAGATCCGCTGCCTCTGAGAAGCACCTTGTTACTAGTCACACGGAGGTTAGGATGAAAATATTCCCCGCAGCTGCCTTTGCAAATTGAGGCACTCTCTTCGCCGTAGGGGAGTCATGGAAGGCATCTTTGGCATTAATGACTCAGAATATGACTGGAACAGCTCTCCTTCCTGGAACAAAATGTTGGGAAACCGTTATTCGCATAACAGGAGATGTCTCACTTTTTCCTTTCGCTGCTGAGAAGCTCATAACTCAATTATTTTTTAAAAACCTTGTCATTGTGGTTGGTAGAGATGTATATATATTAACACATTTCAAGTCAAGTGGATGAGAGAAGGTAATTTTTTTAATGTTTATTTATTTTTGAAAGAGAAAGGGACACAGAGCACAAGCAGGGGAGGCTCAGAGAGAGAGGGAGACAGAATCTGAAGCAGCTCCAGGCTCCGAGCTGTCGGCACAGAGCCCGACGCGGGGCTCGAACCCACGAACCGTGAGATCGTGACCTGAGCTGAAGTTGGATGATTACCTGACTGAGCCGCCCAGGTGCCCCTCTTCCCAGCCATTTAAAACAATGCAGGAGTTGGGGATCCTGAGTGGCTCAGTCAGTCGAGCATCCGACTCTTGATTTTGGCTCAGGTCATGGTCCCAGGATCATGGGATGAAGCCCCCTCCCCGTTGGAGTCTTCACTACGTGTGATGCCTGCTTAAGTTTCTCTGTCTCTAACCTTCCCCCACTTGCGCTCTCTCTTGAAATAACAACAACAATAATAATCTTAATAAATTGTTAAAAACAAACGAAAAAAGTCCCCCACCCTCAACATGCATGAATTCGTCTTAGCGCAGATATAACAACAGGCGGCCGGCAAGCTTTGGCCCACGGACCATCGGTTCCCAAGTCCTGGTCTAGACGATTTGCTTGACTCAGGGGTTTCCAGAGAAGCAGATCCGATTGGGTGTGTAGGTAGGAAGAGATCTCTCACGCCGAGTTGGCCAACACCATTATGGAGGCTGCAAACCCGCTCTATCTGCAGTCGGCAAGTGGGAGGCGTTTCGAACGTTCCCGGCCGGCCGGGAAGACGGGAGGTGAATGCTCTGTGTCCCAGGATCCTTGACACCTGGGATCCTCCCCTGAGCCACATTCTGCGTAGGACTGAGAGCGCGTAGAATCTGCCTTTCTCGATTCACTTAGCGCGATAGCCCGGAGGTCCCTGCCTGCTTTTGCTTTTGCACGGGGTAAGATCTCATCCTTTCTTATTTGTTATGCCTCAGGAATATTCCGGATGATTCTCTTCTTAAAGGACCTACCTCAGTCATCCCAGGTATTTGTTGGAAAGACACAGCCCATGTCTTTCCCACGATGGCTGAGAATGAACGGGAAGTCGCATTCCCTTCCTGCTCACATCTACCAGAGGCATTCTGATCCCCACACGCCCGGCATTGCTGGCAAAGGACTGTGTTCGAATTCCTAACTGCTCCTGGGATGGGGGCCATTAGACCCCTCAACATGAGGGCGGATATTTCTGGAGATTTGCAAATATTGTATAGTCAATAAGAGCAGGCATGTGGCATTTGACGTATGGAGTGCACCTCCATAGCTCGCGCTTCCAGCCAGTGTCTTCCGGGGCTGCTGCGGGGAAGAGAAATGGGACATTTTACCCATGTGCCACACAGCTCAGTTAGATGGATGCACCGTTGAGCTGAGTGACTCATCCGTGAGCTGAAGCCACGTGCCCAGGGTTCACACCATCACATACGACTTCTTAAAAATATAGCCTTTGACGAAGGCACCTCGGTGGTTTAGTCGGTTGAGCATCCAACTCGTGATTTTGGCTCAGGTAATAGTCTCATGGTTCGTGGGATCAAGCCCTGCGTCAGGCTCTGTGCTGACAGTGTGGAGCCTGCTTGGGATTCTCTCTCTCTCTCTCTCTCTCTCTGTCTCACTCACTCTGCCTCACTCTTGCTGGCACTCTCTCCCTCTCTCTATCTCTCTCAAAAGTAAATAAACATTAAAAAATGAAAAATAAAAAAAAATATATAGCCGGTTATAAATAATGGGGTATGAGGCCCAGTGTGGGTCAAACATTGGTTTAGATGTCCCTGAAAAGATATTTTCTAGATGAGTAGGCTTGGCCACAAGTGAACTGCCCACGACACTGTGGGTGGGCCGCACCATATCAGTTGAAGGAATTAAGAGAAAATAGAAGGCGATCCTCCAGTGAAGAAGGAATTCTGCCTCCGGGGCACAGCATAGAAATTCCACCTGGGTTTACAGCACCGTGCCCTGCGGAACTTGGAGTGAAGCCTGCAACACGAACTCACCTGAATTTCCAGCCTGCTGGCTGCCTTATGGATTTTGGACTTGCCGGGAGCCTCAAAATCATGTGAGCTAATTCTTTAGAATAAATCTCTTTGTCTCTCTTTTGGTAAGTAGGTAGATAGATGGATGGATGGATGGAAGGGTGGATGAATAATAGATAGGTATGATGGATGGATGGATAGGTAGGTAGGTAAGTAGGTAGGTAGGTAGGTAGATAGATAGATAGATAGATAGATAGATAGATAGATAGATAGATATGATGGATGGGTGGGTGGGTTGATGGATGGATGGATGGATGGTTGGAAGCGTGGATGGATAATAGATAGATATGATGGATGGATGCATAGGTAGCTAGGTAAGTAGGTAGGTAGGTAGGTAGGTAGATAGATAGATATGATGGATGGATGGATGGATGGATGGATGGATGGATGGATGGATAATAGATGGATGGATGGATGGATGGATAGGTAGGTAGATAGATATGTAGATAGATAGATAGATAGATAGATAGATAGTGATAGATGGATGGGTGGATAGATAGGTAGATGGACAGACAGTTAGACAGATAGGTATGATGGATGGATGGTTGTTAGTGATCAGACAGAGACACAGACTGAGATATAGCACATCTCTGTATATTTCCATATTCTGATATTTCTGTATGTCTATCTGTATTTCTATATCCGTGCCTCTTTCTGCATGCGTTTCTCTGCCTTTCTCTGTCTCCCGCTGCCTCTCTCTCCAGAGAGCCGTTACTATAACGCAGCCCAGAGAACACGAAGCCAGCTCAGCGCCCCCCAAACAGCTGGACCGCGTATGGTCCAGGGCGGCGTTCACCCCCACGATCTCCGTGGAAAGACTGCACGATTCCGGGAATCGCTGACCCGCTGCAAAACCCAGGGTACCTTGTCTAGACGGGGCTCGGGTTTCCTGCATCCGAGCAGAGCCCGCGGCCCATGTGCACAGGACTATCCAGCGGCCCTTCTTGCACAACATTCCAAATACCTGTGGTCTGTTAACTGGGAGGTCAAGATAAGTGACTTTCATTAATATAAACCTCAGACGCCGAGCGGGATTTTCAGGCTGTTACATCAGGTCTCAGGTTGGCAAGACCCGCGTGAGGTTCACAGACAGGGGAGGCGTGTGGGGGCTACGACATCCAGGCAGCCAAAATATATTTTTCGGGTGTGTGGATTATTCTGCCCCCGGAGACCGTTTTGCATTCGTTCGTGGGTCAAACTGTTGCCCAGGAGCCCTCTGGCCGGAGCAGGGAGGCTCAGCAGCCTTGTCAGCAGCTGAGTGCTCTCAGCAGGCTCAGCCCGTTGCCGTCGCCTCCATCCGGAACGCTCCGAAGACACTCTCCACGGAATGCTTTTGCTTCCCTGTGAATCCTGCGCGGTGCTTCCCCCCTGGGAAAATAAAAGCAAGCGGCTCTCACTCCCCAACTGTTAAGATTGTCTCCCGCGGTGCTTGGGGGCGTGAGTTTGCCAGAACATTTATGTCTGCGCTCTTTTGTACATAGACGTGTTTAAGGCTATTTATGTTGTGAGACAGACGCAGAGAGAGCAGGGGAGGGGCCGAGACAGAGAGACAGAATCCCAAGCAGGCTCTGAGCTGTCAGTGAAGAGGGTCAGAGAGAGAGGGAGTCACAGACTGAAACAGGCTCCAGGCTCCGAGCAGGCAGTCAGCACAGAGCCCGACGCGGGGCTCGAACCCACGAACCGCGAGATCATGACCTGAGCGGAAGTCGGACGCTTAACCGACTGGGCCACCCAGGCGCCCCCTTCTAAATGGCTTTGGATCTGAAGGAAGGCAAGCTTGGCCAGAGGGAGGCAGGAGCCTCAGGCTAACTAGTCACGGCCGAGACACTGAATGACGTCTGCCTTGTGCATCAACACCTATGCACCTATGGCTAACGACATCTAAACCCTTTAAAGTGAAAGAGGGACCCTTGGGTGGCTCAGTCGGTTAAGCATCCAAGTCTTGGTTTCAGCTCGGATCATGATCTCACGGCTCATGCTTTCGAGACCCACGTCGGGCTCTGTGCTGACAGTGAAGAGCCTGCTTGGGATTCTCTCTCTTCCTCTCTCTCTGGCCCTCCCCTGCTCGCTTGCACCCTCTCTCAAAATAAATGAATAAACTCAAAAAATTTATAAAATAAAATTTAAAAGTCACTTTCTTGGTATTACTGGACACATTTCCGGGACTCGGAGGCCACCATATTGGACCCGGTCACTTGGAACATTTTCCCATAATGGAACAAAATTCTATAGGACTGGCCAGGGTAGTCTGGGCGCTGGGTATTTCAAGGACCATCCAATTATGAATTTTTAATTTGGGGGACTTTTTAAATTATAAGGTCATAAGGCACATGGGTGACGCCCATGTAAAATACCATACAGCTAGCAACTTTCTCTTTGGGACCAGGACACGAATAGACTTACCTCAAAACGTGTAGCTCATGAGATAGCGCAAAAAGTCGTGACGTGAATGAAAACCGCGTTCTGAAAAGCCCCTAAAATTGCTGTATTTCTAAGTCTGTGTGCGGAAAGTCGTCGAGCTGAGAAGAAGCAACAACTGCTTTTCTATCATACGTCAGCGGGTCCTACCCACTGGTGCAAACATCCGTAGACGCACATGGTAAGCAGCCAAGACGCTGATCCCGGGGCGCCTGGGCGGCTCAGTCGGTTCAGCATCTGACTCTTGATTTCCGCTCAGCTCAGGATTTCATGGTCCGTGAGTTCGAGCCCTGCATTGGGCTCTGTGCTGATCGGGTGGAGCCTCCTTGGGATTCACTCTCTCTCCCTCTCTCTCTGCCCCTCCCCTGCTCACGCACGCTCTCTCTCTCAAAATAAATAGACGTAAAGAAAATCGCAGCCATCCCTCGTTGCCAGGACTGGAAATCCATGCAGTCTCTTTGGAAATCCATTTGGCACCATGTAAAGCTGAACAGGACCCAGCAATTCCCCTCCTCGGTCTAAACTGGGGCAAAACTCTTGCGTACGTGTGCGTGTATGAGCATGTCCTTAGCGGTAATGTCTGTAAGGTGATAGACCTGCACACGCCCACATGGTTGCTCAAGGGGGAATGGATATATAAAGCGTGCAATCATTGCATACCGGACTATTGTGCAAAAACAGAGATAATAAGGTAAATCTGTGTGCCACGTTATGGGTGAGTCTTAGCAACTCGGTGTTCAGAGGAAAAAATACAAAGGACCAGACAGTGTGCTTTCAATGCCTAAGCCTCAAAAATAAACATACTTACATGACACATATAGGTAATAAACATGCGTGTATATGTTACATATATTTGCCTTATTATATATATTATATGTTATCACGTACATGATAATATAAAATGTATTATGCATGATAATATGTATAATATAGGTAAAACATATGTAATATACATACGTACATATACATATTACACATGTGTGTCTTAGAAATTCTTAGAAATCTTAGAAATTCAGTGATGACAGAAAAATAAACTACAAAAGACCAGACCGTGCAGCATCAACGAATAAGACTCAAAAGTATATAATATGTGTCTATATATTACACACACATCTAATCTGCATTATATATCATGCATAATAATTATATATGTCTTATCTATAATATAATAAAATATATAATACACTATGCATGATATGTAATGTAGGTTAGATGTGTGTACAATACATAGACATATATTATAGATGTATGTAATATAATAATTTAATGTAATATACCATATATGATAATATTATAATATAGATGTATGTATAATATATAAATATATATTACAGATATATAATAATATAACATAATGCACCATACAACATATATAATAATATATCTTCATGATAATATATCATAATATAGGTAAGACATGTGTGTTATATATAGATACATAGATATAGATATATATTGCAGGTATATATAGTATAATTTAATATGAAAATATATTATATATGATAATATATCATGTATACTAATATTTATAATATGGATGTGTGTAATATATATATACAGTCATATATTACAGATATATATAACATAATAATATACCGTATGTGATAATATTTTATGTATGATAATACTTAATAGTATAACGTAGATAAGACGTGTGTGCAATATATGCAGATTATATTACATGTGTTATATATACGTATATATGTACATATGCTATATGAAATGTAATATTATTGTTATATACTATACGTATGTGCACATATATGTGTATGCCTCGTATGTAATATATATCGGTGTATATATATTATACAGATATTCACACACATATATGTCTTAGTCTGTTCGGGCTGTTATAACAAATACCACGGACTGGGGAGCTTACCTACAAGAGACATTTCTCTCAGTTCTGGAGCCTGATCTCACGTCCCAGATCAAGACTCCAGCGGACGTGGTGTCTGATGAGGAACATTTTCCTGCAGTGTAGATGGCCGTCTTACCACCGTGTCCTCACGTAAAGGAAGGGGTAAGGGGCTCTCTGGGACCTGTTTCATAAGGCCCTTAATGAATTTATGTGGACTTCACCGTCATGACCCAATCATCCCCCAAAAGCCCTCGTTGGAAGTTTGCTCTTTGGTTCTACTGGGGGCCCTTCAACTGGTTAGACACGGCCCACCGACCCTGGGGTAGGTCATCTGCTTCAGTGAGTCTGCCCCTTCACATGCTAATGTCACCCAGAAACGCTGTGACAGGCACACCCAGAATCACGGTTTTAACAAATACCTGGGCACCCCGTGGCCCAGTCAAGTGGACACACAAAATTCGGCATCATAACGTCTACGTACGTGTGTGCGTGTCCATTTGCACACCTATGCGTGCACCTCGCGGTGGCTGAGGCGTCGGCGGGCATCGTTTCCCGGACCGTGTGCACTGTCCTCACGTCCCACGATCGTTTCTGATGTGAGAGGCCGGGAAAAACCCAGGAGAGGCAGACGGACTGATGTCACACGGACAGACACGAAGAACGGACACCCGTGACGTCGCCTGAAAATTCCGGTAAGTCCAGAAACGCTTCTGCCCTCGGGGACAAGGTGCCCATCCGGCCACCCCGTGAGGCTCACGGTGCTTGCGGGAGCTGGTGGCCTAGCAGTGGGGACGTCTCCCTGTTCCTCGTCTCCATCCCTCCCTGAACACCTGGGTCCCCAGTGTAAGGTGTGCAAGGCACACTCATGCTCGGCCCGTTTTAAAAAGGCAGAAGTGGGCGCCTGGGGGGCTCAGTCGGTGAAGCGTCCGACTTGGGCTCAGGTCACGACCTCACGGTTCGTGGGTTCGAGCCCCGCGTCGGGCTCTGTGCTGACGGCTCGGAGCCTGGAGCCTGTTTCAGATTCTGTGACTCCCTCTCTCTCTGACCCTCCCCTGCTCACGCTGTCTCTCCGTCTGTCTCACAATTTGCACAGAAGAGAAGAAACAGTGACCGCGGTCAGTGGAGACGGAACACGCTTTTCCCACGGAGGACGGGGTGCGTTTCGGAGAGGCAGGCTTCGCCACGGCTGTCCCGCGTCTCAGAAACAAATAGATGAACATTAAAACAGAGACGTCGCTCCAGAGTCTGGGAGTGCGCCCCTGACCTGCATCCCCGCACAGCCCTCCTCCTCACACGAGCCATGTCGGCCCCTCATCTGCCGTCTACACAGCACGCCGAAGATGCTTCACAATGTCGGCCAGCGCCCTGCACATTCTCCCGCAAACCTGTCCTGTACCGTTTAGGATGACCTTGCGCCCCCTTCCCGGGCCCTACGGTCACCCCGTTCCATCCCCCCATCCCTTACCTGCACCCCTGGCTGCCTGCCGTTCGACCCCACTCTTGGGAAGCTCGGCTCCTTCTTCAGATCCCGGGGTCGCCCTCATTAGGCCAAACGCTGCGGTTGAGACCGTCTTGGTGCTGGCCGGGCCGCGATGCGGGGGAGACAGAGGAGAGTTTTGGGGGAATTCCGTGAACCGCATCTCGAGGACCGCGGCCCCCCTTCCATCCCTCCGGGCTGGGACTTGGCACCCGGCTCTTGTGATTCGAAAGAAACATTTACTTTTTCCGTACGAGGATGAGGACGGGGAGAAAGAAAGGACCCCGGCTCCTGTCCCGGTGAAGACAGAGAGAGACAGAGACACAGAGAGACAGAGAGAGACAGGCCAGTGAGCTGCTTGCAAAGCACCTCCCCGAAAAATTCACACGCACGTGGAGCCTCTGAATGACACTGTCTTGAAAGAGGGTCTTTGCAGCTTTAACCACTTAAAACTTTTTTTTTACTGTGTATTTATTTTTGAGAAAGTGAACGCGTGGGGGAGGGGCAGAGAGAGAGGGAGACACGGAAACTGAAGCAGCTCCAGGCTCCGAGCTCTCAGCACAGAGCCCGACGCGGGGCTCGAACCCACGAACCGTGAGGTCATGAGCTGAGCCGAAGGCGGGTGCGTAACGGACTGAGCCACCCGGGCGCCCCTGCAGATTTAATTACTAAGAGGGGGGTACAGTGGCGTCGGATAAACGCTAAATGTAAGCACTAGCGTCTAAATGGTGAAGACTCAGGTCCGTGTGACCCTGGAGGCAGAGAAGGGGCGACCGTAAGGACCCCGAAAAGCTGCAAAAGGGCACGGACCACACCCTTCCCTGGAACTTCCCCAAGGAGCCAGCCCGGCTTGCACACTGCCCATCACCTAGGACATCCGAGCTGCCACAGGACATTTGCACGGTCTGTCACCACCCAGCCTGCGGTCCTGTGATGCCGGCCAGAGGGCACAAACACGCCCGTCGTGCTGATTAAGTCTCAGGGAAAGAGCAACCTTCCGGGAGGCTGACGAGCTTTGCTGCAGGCTCCTGACAGGGGTGCAGGGGGAAGCACCCCCAGAATCCCCGCCCCGGCCGGCTCCGGGGCGGCCCGTCCAGTCCCATCGGGCTTCACCATGCAGTCTGGGCGGCCTCGTCAGCACGTTAAACCCCATCTCGCGAGCGCTTCCTGCGCACTTAGAGCCCGGGTCTCCTGCAGGGAACGGATTTGCCAGGCCGGAGGGGCGCCCGTGCGCAGGGAGAGGAGCCTGCGGGGTTTCAGCGGGTGCCTGGCCACGGCGGGCCCACCTGTGCCCTCGCCACCCCCATGTGGAGGCCCGATTCCCAGGGCCTCAGGGGGGTCCTTTCATTGCGGGGGGGTCTTTACAGAGGTGATCGGGGTAAAATGAGGCTATGCGGGCGCATCCTAATCCCATAGGACCCCCGGCCTCACCCCTGCCTGGATCTCAGACCCCCAGCCTCACCCCCTCAGGACCTCAGACCCCCAGCCTCACCCCCTCAGGACCTCAGACCCCCAGCCTCACCCCTGCCTGGATCTCAGACTCCCAGCCTCGGCCCTGCCTGGACCTCAGACCCCCGGCCTCGGCCCTGCCTGGACCTCAGACTCCCAGCC